>NW_022681471.1:35011796-35461820 GCF_009764315.1 Trachypithecus francoisi | reverse complement strand
TCGTTTAATAATGTGGCAAGTCAGTTGTTCACAAAATTAAAGAAATTTTGGAGGCAAGTATTTGAGTAAAGGCAAGGAGAATCTCTGAGAAAAAGAGAAGGCAACCACCACTAAACTATGTAAATAGTTGTAAGCTGCTTAGGATCTTGACCTTTCTGAGAGAGAATTGTAAAATCAGGGTTTTAGGACTAGATGTTTGCTTCTCTTGGAGAAAGCAGAAAGTGAAGAAGAAAGACCAATAACTTCCATGAATTAGGTTCTGGTAAAACTACAGGCACTCTTCTAGGAGTTCAAAATATCCCTAAAAAGTAGTGATTCAGAAATTCAATATTACAGAAAACATCCACCACACTTCTTGGGAAAAAAAACAAAAGAGAAACCTAGGTAATACATAAACCTGTACAAAATTAAAAACAAAGCCATGTTTTCTTCTTGTTGTCATATGCTCTCTATTTCACTTGCATTCATTGCTATTTCATTTTAAAATGTCACTTAATATCAGATAGATATTGAAATGCAAGTGTTAGTGATTAACGTTTGCACTTTAATACAGCCATAAGTACAATTTTATAGATTTGTTTTCTGGAAAAGTTATAGTGCCATTATTAGATAAGAAGGCAAACCATAGGAATTTTCCAGAAAGACTGAGTTATATGAATGGTATCTCACAAATCTGATAGGAATGGATCTGTCAGCAAGTTATCAACTTTTCTATATTAGAATATACCTTTTACCCACAAGTACAATTCTGGAAGGCTAAGTGGGTGCCAGATCTTTTAGAAAGAGCCAATAAATTAAAGCAGTATGTTGCTACAGTACCCTAAAAAACATAGTCTAGGTCAGTATTGATTAAAGTGTGGTCTGAGGGCCAATGCATAGATCAGTTTCACTCAATGAACATTTTCTGATCCACCTAGAAGTTAGGAGTGTGTGCTGGAATGTGAATTAATGCACACTTCCATTATCAAAAAGTCTTGCTACTAATGTATATATGTATATATATAATATGCATATTCATATATATTATATATAAAGTATATGCATATATATAATTATACATAGCTTTATATGTTATGTGTAATATACATACCAAATCTATATTATACCTAATATATCTATGTCTGTATGTATATCTTTATAGATACCTATATCTACATAGATAAACAGTGTGTTTAGTGACTGTTTATTTACACATGGGTGCAAGCTCCATATCTAATTGCAGACGGGTAACGAACAGCTCATATACCAGTAGAACTAGTCTAGGTCTCTCAGGAACAAGTGATATTGGCATATCTACAAGTGTGAGTAGCTCTGTGGTAATAAAAATGCATTATTTCAGTTTGTATGAGAAATATTAACCAGGTGAAATTAACTTGAAATCTGTGCAGAAGCAGTGATGCTCCCTTTTTGACATTAGGTATGTCTTGAGGGACCAGACAGAGCCTTTAATAATGTAGTTCTGCCAATAGGTTGGTATTTTTAAAGCTGTCTGTCGCCATTTCCATTTACTGTTTCTTTATTCACTGTTTCCAAATATCAGATGGTTCTTAAATATTCTGTCAAAAAATGCTATCTTTATTAAGCCAATTACCTTAATAGTATAATAATAAAATAATACCACTTTTGACAGCTTACCATGTGGCAGACACTGTCCTAAGTGTTTTATATTATTTGAGGCATTTAATCCCCACAGCAATCCTATGAAATAAACAGTATTACTATCCTCATCTTACAGTGAGAAAATGAGAACCAGAGTTTGATTTGCCATATATCACATTAGCAAGGGACAGAATAAGGAGCTTAATTCATGCAAGTTAGCCCTCAAGACTGTGTTTCTAACAACCAGAGTTTATTTCCTTTCTGAAGGGAAGAGAAGCAAGCAATATACATTTAATAAAAAGACTCCTGGACTATGAATGAAAAGACCTGGATTTTAATCCCAGTTTCTGGCACTGACTAGCCATATGAACTTAGGCAAAACCCTTCCCTTACTCAGGCCTAAATTTTGTAATCTAGAAAAATAAGCAGAGTAGACTAGATGTTTTCTCAAATCCCTTTTAGTTTTAAGATTCTATGAGTCAGTTAAGTATAAATTTCTGACTAAAAATAGAAGCTTATGAGTACATCTTTTACGCAGAATTTCTTGTTCAAATAGAATTCTTTGTTTCTAACTCAGAAAAGCAGTATTGCTCTGGGCTATCTGCCTGGATGTAGAAATAGCCTAACAACATAAAACTGTATGTTAGCTTGAGGGTCATTGAGATAGGATCCAATCCCTTTGCTCTTTGCTAAAGACAGGATGTAATGATTGCACACAAGTAATAAGCATAATGTTTAATATATTTAAATTTTTTTTCTTACTGCTCCTCTCTAGAAATAAGGCTAACCTACCTTGTGGTTTGACTTGGCTCCGTGAGGATTGAATTTTTATCCATGTCTAAAGATTTGTCAGTCTGGAAATGTTTAATATTTAGGTATTTTGTTTCTGACATGCAGAAAATTTTAACAACTTATAAAGCTCAACAGTCCACTATTTCTGGTAGTAAGCCATAATGAACAAAGAATACAGTGTTAACACAGTCTTCTCCCATTTAGTGAGGCAGTGTGATTTGTAATGAATAGTGGATATTAACGCTTACAGATTTAGATTCATCTGTACCACAAATAATCAATTTGGAGAGAAAAACACTTTGTTCTCCAATTTAAGAAAAGCAAACTAAAGATAAGTAACCAGCTATATTCTCTCAATTATGTATTTTAGGACACAAGGATAGCTCTGTGCTTCTGTCTGATGAGAAGTAAATGGCAGGAAAGCAGTTTGCAAAAAATAGTTTTTAAATTTTAGGTTTACCATCTTTCATTGTCACTTTGCATTGTCTGTGAAATCTTTAGCATCATCTCACTGGGTATTGGGTACATTTTGCCCAATGATACTGATAACCATAGAAAATAGTGAGTTGGTTATTTTTAGCTGATAATTAGTTTAGTTGAGCAAAGTGAGGATTCTCTTAAAGGTCCTGAGGCTGGAGTCAGCTAAGGCAGCAGGAAAGTTGAGCCAGGATCAAGTGGAAAACTGAAAGGCACAAATCTCACAGTATGACTTTTTGATAATTATAATGTCCTATGTGGTAAGAAAGATGATAGGTCAACACTGAGGTTATCAAAAACCCCAGACCATAAATATGTATGTTCACCATTACCCAGATTTGTTCTCATGATATTTACCATTGTAGATCCACTGATTCAGAAGAGTGGTAGACTTTATCTAAGACATAAGTGCTCATTGAGAGATGGAGTATGATGGCAGAATGTAAGGCCCCACTGATCATCCCCCATGACAAGGATACCAAAGTAACAACTATCTACACAGAAAAAAAACAAAACACAACAAAACGAAACAAAAAAAAACACCTTCTTAAGAACCCAAGTAAGATGAGCACTTATAGTATCTGGTTTTAACTTTATAACAATGGAAGAGGCACTGAAGAGATTAAAAAACAGTCCTGAGTTGCTGATGTCACCCTTCTCCAAGCCCGGCAAAGCAACATGGTGTGGAGAGCATTTCTGGGCACTGGCAGAGGGAGAAGAAAGCAATTATGAAATTATGAGGCATTGAACTCAGTGCTGTCCTGTTAGAGCAGAAAGGAAAATCGGACCAAATGCAGCTGATGCCAGCCCACAGAAGGAGCATTTAAAATAGCCCTAGTCAGAGGGGAATAACTAATGCTAGCAATAGGAACTTGGAGTGTCTGCAAACCTTGCTACTGAAAGCTACAGTATTCTGTGTCTCCAGGTAAACTTGAAAGGCAGTCTAGGCTGTAAGCACTGAAAATCTTAGGTGAACCCTAGTGCTGAACTATGCTCAGAGGCAGTGGACTAGGGGGACAAATGACATACTGAAAAGCCAGCTGGGGCAGTGAAGAGAGTGCTGGCACCACCTCTCCCCTAACCCCAGGCTGCGCAGTTCATGGTCCCAAAAGAGACCCCTTCCTTCTACTTGAGGAGAGGAGAGGGAAGAGTAAGAAGGACTTTGTCTTGCATCTAGGATACCAGCCAAGCCACAGCAGGACAGGACATTGTTCAGAGTCATGAGGCCCCCGTTCCAGGCCCTAGCTCCCAGATGACATTTCTAGATACACCCTGGGCCAGAAGGCAACATGCTACCTTGAAGAAAAGGATGTAGTCCTGGCAGCATTCATCACCTGCTAACTGAAGAGACCTTTAGCCCTGAGTAACCAGCAACAATACCCAGGCACTACAACAAGGGCTTTCAATGAGACTTCCAAGCTTCATGGAAGACTCAGCACATAACCAGCTATGGTGGCTAGAGGACAAAACTCCTTCCACTTGAGAAATGTAGAGAAAAAAGTAAAGGGGACTTTGTCTTATACCTTAGGTACCAATATGACCATGAGGAGTAGAGCACCAAGCAGGCTTTAGGGGTCCCCAGTTCCAGGATTTGACTCTCAGACAGCATTTCTGTACCTGTGCTGGGCCAAGGGGCAGCACACTGCCCTGCCACTCAGCATTCACAACAAGCTGACCTAAGGGACCTTGATCTTAAGGGAACATCAGTGGTAGTGTGACACTACTCCTCATGGCCTTGGGTGGTGGTGGCTTTAAGGTTCCTGTACCTTTGGAAACAAGAGGAAAGAGTGGGAAGGACTGCATCTTACGGTTGAGTGCCATCTTAGCCACAATACAATAGAACACCAGGTAGGCCTCTATGTTTTTCACTCTACACTCTGACTCCTGATTGGCAACTCTAGACTCATCCAGGGCCTGGTGAAACTTGCTATCCTGAAGGAAAGGACACAAGCCTAGCTGGCTTTGCCACCTGTTCTTTGTAGAGCCCAGGGCCTTGAGTAAACATAGGCAGAAGCCAGGGACTAGTTCTAGCAAACCTTGGTTGAGACCCACCAATCTGCTGACTTCAGGTTTCATCTGGTGCATTCAGAGTGGTGGTGGCCACAAGGGTGCTTGTGTCACTCCACCCACAACTTTAGGTGGCTCAGAATAGAGAGAGACATGCTGAATGTTTGGGTGAAAGTAACGGAAGAGAACAAGAGTCTCCATCTCGTAATCCAGAGAATTCAAGATTTTCTCTACTACCATCAAGGTGGTACCTCTATGAGTCTACAAGAACTATAGTATTACTAGGCTTGGCAGGCCCCTGAAGCAGAAAAAGCTTAGATCACAATACCCAAGCCCTTACAAATATCTGCAAAGCTTTCGCAACAAGGACGGCTACAAATAAGCTCAGACAGTGAAGCCTACAATATATACCCAACTATTTGATGCCAAGACACCAAATTAGAAAGAAAAGGCATTAATAAGCAATAAGTAATCACCTGAAGGTACAAAACTTATTGATAATAGTAAGTACACAGAATACACAGACTATTGTAACACTATAAGTGTGGTATGTAAACTATTCTTATCCTAAGTAGAAAGAATAAAATGAAGCATCAAAAATAATAATTACAACAACTTTCTAAGACATAGTAAATACAAAAAGATATAAATAGAAACAAAAAGTTAAAAAGTAGGGGATGAAGTTAAAGCATAGAGTTATTATTAGTTTGATTTTTGCTTGCTTGTTTAAGCAAATAGGTTATGTTGTACTCATATAAAAATGGGTGATAAGATAATATTTGCAAGCCTAATGGTAACCTCAATTACAAAAAACATACTATGGATACACAAAACATGAAAAGCAAGTATTTTGTCCATTGCACACTACTATAAAGAACTACTTGAGCCTGAGTAATTTATAAAGGAAAGATGTTTAATTGACTCACAGTTCCACATGGCAGGGGAGACCTCAGGAAGCTTACAATCATGGAAGAAGGGGAAGCAAGGCACCTTCTTCACAAGGTGATAGGAGGGAGAATGAATGCAAGAGGAACAACTAAACACTTATAAAGTCATCAGATCTTGTGAGAACTCACTCATTATTATGAGAACAGCAGGGGGAACCACCACCATGAATCAATTACTTCCACCTGGTCTCTCTCTTGACATGTGGGTATTATGGGGATTATAATTTAACATGAGATTTTAGGTGGGGATACAGCCAAAATATATCAGCAATAAACTAAATCATATCACAAGAGAAAATCACCTTTACTAAAGGAAGACAGGAAGGAAAGGAAGAAGGGTGACAAGAACACAAAACAACCAGAAACACTTAACTAAATGACAGGAGTAAGTCCTTACTTATCAATAATAACATTCAATGTAAATGGATTAAACTCTCCAATAAAAAGACATAGTCTGGCTAAATGGATGAAAAACAAGACCCCTTGATCTGTTGCCTACAAAAAACACACTTCACACAATATATTGTAAAGACACACAAAGACTAAAAGCAAAGAGTTAGAAAAAGATATCTCATGCCAATGGAACCCAAGAAAAAGCATGAGCCACTATATATATCAGACGAAATAGATTTCAATACAAAAACCATGAGACGAGACAAAGAAGATCGCCATATAATCATAAAAGGGCTAATTCAGCAAGAGATATAACAATTTTAAATATATATGCACCCAATACTGGAGCACCCAGATATATAAAGAAATGTTATTAGAGATAAAAGAGATAGGCCCTAATACATAATAGCTGAAGACTTAACAAACCACTTTCAGCATAGGACAGATCTTCAGACAGAAAATCAACAAAGAAACATCAGAATTTATCTGCAATATAGACCAAATGAATCTAATATTTATACAATATTTCATCCAACAGCTACAGAATACACACTCTTTTCCTCAGCATATGAATCATTCTCAAGGATAGACCACATTAGGTCACAAAAAAAGTCTTAAAACATTCCAAAAACTTGAAATACGATCAAGCATCTTCTCTGACCACAATGAAATA
The DNA here is from genome assembly GCF_009764315.1 of Trachypithecus francoisi. Lineage (NCBI taxonomy): Eukaryota > Metazoa > Chordata > Mammalia > Primates > Cercopithecidae > Trachypithecus > Trachypithecus francoisi. The sequence continues at coordinate 35,454,932 of NW_022681471.1, read as the reverse complement.
AAACTAGAAATTAATAATAAAAAAAAATTGGAAGCTATGCAAATACATGGAACTAAACAATATGCTTCTGCGTGACCTGTGGGTCAATAAATAAATCAAGAAGGAAATTGAAAAATTTCTCAAAACAAGGATAATAGAAACAACAGCATACCAAAACCTGTGGGACACAGCAAAGGCAGTACTAAAGGGGCAGTTTATAGCTCTAAGTGCTTACATGAAAAAGAGGGAAGATTTCAACTGAACAATCTAATGATGCATCTTGGAAAAGCAAAATCAAACAAAACCCAAATTAGTAGAAGAAAAGAAATAATAAAGATTAGAGCAGAAATTAATGCAAGAAGTTACAAAATATCAATAAAATAAAATGTCATTTTTGAAAGACTAAATACAATTGACAAACAGCCAGACTAAGAAAAAAATATCCAAATAAACTTAGAAATGGAAAAGGAGACATTACAACTGATATTGTAGAAATTCAAGAGATCATTAGCAGCTACTATGAGCAATTATATGCCTATAAATTGGAAAGGCTTGAAGAAATTGACAAATTCCTATATACATAAAACCTACTAAGATTGAACTAGGAAGAATTCCAAAATCTGACAGAAGAAACAGATAAGAGATCAAAACTGAAATAACTAGGTTGGTGCAAAAATAATTACGTTTTTTGCCATTGAAAGTAATGACCTGGAACCTGATGACTTCACTGCCAAATTCTACCAAACATTTAGAGAAGAATTAATACCAACCCTACTCCTCTTTCCAAAAATGGACAAGGAGGATACTGCTCAACTTATTCTATGAGGTCAGTATTAACCTGATACCAAACCAGACAAAGACACACTAAAAAAAAAAAAAAAAAAAAAAGGAAAACTGCTGGGTGCGGTGGCTCATGCCTGTAATCCCGGCACTTTGGGAGGCCGAGGGTGGGGGTTCACCTGAGGTCAGGAGTTTGAGACCACCTGGCCAACATGTTGAAACCCTGTCTACTAAAAATACAAAAATAGTCAGGCGTGGTGGCATATGCCTGTAATTTCAGCTACTTGGGTGACTGAGGCAGAGAATCACTTGAACCTGGGAGGCAGAGTTGCAGTGAGCAGAGATCATGCCACTGCACTCCAGCCTGGGTAACAAGAGTGAAAACTCTGTCGAAAGAAAGAAAGAGAGAAAAGAGAAAGAGAGAGAGAGAGGAGGGGAGGAAAAAAGAACGAGAGAAAGAAAGGAAGAAAGAAAGAAAGAAAGAAAGAAAGAAAGAAGAAAGAAAGAAAGAAAGAGAGAGAAAGAAAGAAAGAGAGAGAGAAGAAAGGAAGGAGAAAGAAGAAAGAGAGAAGAAGAGAAGAGAAAGAGAAAGAAAGAAAGAAGAAGAGAGAGGAGAGAGAAGAAAAGGAAAGGAAGGAGAAAGAGAAGGAGAGAAGAAAGAAAGAAAGAAAGAAAGAGAGAGAGAAGAAAGAAGGAGAAAGAAGAAGAGAAAGAAAGAAAGAAAGGAAGAAAGAAAGAAAGAAAGAAAGAAAGAGGGAGGGAGGGAGGGAGGGAGGGAAGGAAGGAAGGAAGGAAGGAAGGAAGGAAGGAAGGAAGGAAGGAAGGAGGGAAGGAAGGAAGGGAAACTAAAGGTCAATATCTCTGATGAATATTAAGGCAAAAATCCTCAGCAAAATACTAGCAAACAGAATTCAACACTACATTAGAAAGAATTATCATGATCAAGTGGGATTTGTCCCAGGGTTGCAAGGATGGCTCAACATACAGAAATCAATCGATGAATACATCATATCAACAGAATGAAGGATAAAAACCATATGATCATTTCAATTGATGCTGAATAAAACATTTCAAAAAATTTAACATCCTTCCTGATAACAACCCTCAAAAAACTGAGGATAAAAAGAACTTACCTCCGCATAATAAAAGCCATATATGACAGACCCACAGCTAATATCATAGTGAATAGGCAAAAACGGAAAGCCTTTCCTCTAAGACATGGACCACGACAGGAATGTCCATTGTTATCAATGTTATTCAGCACAGCACTGGAAGTCCATGCTAAAGTAATCAGACAAGAGAAAGATATAAATTGCATCCAAATTGAAAAGGAAGAAGTCAAATTATCCTTGTTTGCAGATTATATCATCTTATATTTGGAGAAACCTAAAGATTCCAAAAGAAAACTATCAGAACTTATAAACAAATTCAGTAAAGTTGCAGGATACAAAATTAACGTACAAAAATTAGTAGCATTTCTATATGCCAACAGTGAACAATTTGAAAAAGAAGTTAAAAAGTAATCCCATAGCCACACACAAAATTAAATAACTAGGAATTAATCAAAGGATTGAAAGATTTCTACAATGAAAACTATAAAACAGTGATGAAAGAAATTGAAGAGGACACTGAAAATTGAGAAAATATTCCATGTTCATAGATGGCAAGAATCAATATTGTTAAAATGCCCATAATACCCCAAGCAATCTACAGATTTGATGCAATCCTTATCAAAATACCAATGGCATTCTTCACAGAAATAGACAAAAACAATCCTAAAATTTACATGGAGCTACAACTAGGATAGCAAAAGATATCCTAAGCCAAAAGAACGAAACTGGAGGAATCACAGTACCTGACTTTAAATTATATGACAGAGCTACAGTAATCAATACAGCATGATTCTGGCATAAAAACAGACACATAGCCCAATGGAATACTTACTTTTAGCAGTATGGCCATTTTCACGATATTGATTCTTCCTATCCATGAGCATGGAATGTTTTTCCATTTGTTAGAGGTGATAGTAACTTAAAGAGGAAGCAGTAAGCTCTCTCTGAAGTACATGACCTGAACCCAGAAGAACAGAAGACTATGTACCTGGCTCCCAGAATGAGAAGAATAAGGATCATGTGTCAATTAGATATTGGCAAATTATTCAAGGAAAGCGTCAAGAGTTCATGGGGGTGGAACAGTGAGCTCCAAGAGATGGGAAGCAATGCCAGCATGTCAACATGGGGCTAAAATGCCATGTCCTAGGTCTCTTAAATAGTTACCTCTGCTAAAAAAGTTTCTGAAAACAAAATATATCATTGCAATGCATCCTCTTCATTAACAGAGGCCTAGCTACCTTAAGGATATACTTGGCCTTTGAAGACTCCTTATCTTCCAGTCTGCATTACATAAAAGAGACAAAAGGGGGTACCAAATCACCTAGCAAAAGTGATGGTGCAAATGTTCTATCTTTTCTTATAGTTGGTATAAAAAAATTGAGCATGCTGAAATTGAAATCACACAAACAGGTTTGTTTTTAAGTCTAAAAAAATTACACAGGGTCTTCTGAAGATACCATAGTGAAAATGCTCATTAAATATATCACTAAATCATATAAAATTCAGCAAGTAGTCATAAATTCATGGGTTGCATTTTATTTCCTGCTACAGAAAGCATCACCTCATTACTAATACAGAGTCAGAAAGCTGTTGAAGAAATCATTAGTCTTAATAAGATTATTTATTTATTTCATTCTTGATTGTGACAAGAGCTAGTATAAGAAGGATAAAGAAGGAAAGGCATCACTGCCAAGTACCCATAAACTATTTCCAGGGAAAACATTATATTATTTGTGTATATTAGAAGTAATACATGAGAAGGCATCAAGTAGTAAGAAGCTGATTCTCTAGCCAAACAATCTAAATTTAAATCTAACCTCAGCCTGTTAAAGATGTCTATAAGGAAATCTCATTTGCCCATGTTAAAAGCCTTTCAAGATTAAAATTAATGCTGGCAATTGAGGAATATATTTTTATGGTATATAACCTCTGAGAACCTATGTGATCATCATGTTAAAGAACAATGAAAATGTTAGTTTTTGTCTCCTTTGTTTATGTTTTGTCAGAAAAGAAGCATAGCAAGAGGTTTTCAGCCCAAACTGAATCTCTACTTTTCTTCTCTGTTTATCATAGGTTTTCACTTTGCTCTGATCAATGTATTTGATGAATGTATGAATGATGAATGAATTGCCCTGCGTTAGGTATGCTTAACACACAGTAGTAACAAGAGAGATGTGTATTCTAATGATCCCATAGTTTATAAAGGAAAAAAAGTAGCAGCTTATTTACTGAATAAATATTTATTCAAAATCTACTATGTGTCAAGTGCTCTTATAGGCCCTGGAGGTATAAAAAATAAATGAGGTAGACACTGTTCTTGGTTCATAAGGTATTTTAAAAAATCAGAAAAACAGACATAAATAATTAAACAATTAAAATACTATGGATTTGTAGTAGTTTGCTCAAGTTGCCGTAGCAGAATACCATAGAACACATGGGTTAAACAGCAAACACTTTTTTTCATATTTCTCAAAGCTAGAAGTTAAAATCAAGGTGCCAGCAGAGTTGGTTTCTGGTGAGTCCTCTCTCCTTGGCTTGTGGATGACCACATTCTTGCTGTGCCCTCACATGGCCTTTCCTCTGTGTTTGCACAGAAAAAGAGATATCTCTGTTATCGCCTCCTCTATTTATAAAGATACCAGTCCTGTTGGAGTAAAGCCCCACCATTATTACCCCTATTTAACCTTAGTTACATCCTACAAGTCTTATCTCAAAAAACAGTTACACTGGGGATTAGGACTTCAACAAATAAATCTGGAGGGGACACAATTCAATCCATAACAAGTTTTCAAAGATGCTACAGAAAATAGGGATACATTATGCTATCATAGCATACCTATAAGTGTGATACACTAGTCTAAGGGGTCAAGGAAACTTCCATAAAGAGGTCATTTAAGCTTAGCTTGAAGCACAAGTAAATAGTTTGGAAAAGAATAGGGGGAAACTAAAGGAGCAGCAACAACATACAAAAATTGCAAAACATGGCACATTCAAATAAATGAAATAACCTCAAAGCAGCTGGAACAGATAAAGGAAAGATGACATGGTTTGACTCTGTGTCTGCAACCAAATCTCATGCTGAATTGTAATTCACAACGTTGGAAGTGTGTCTTGGTGGGAGATGATTGGATCATGTGGGTGTTTTCTAATGGTTTAGCATTATCACCTAGTGCTGTCTCATGATAGAGTTCTCATGAGATCTGAGAACTCGTGAATTCTTTCAAAAGTGTGTAGCACCTCCCCATTCATTCTCTCTCTCTTCCTGCTCCCACCGTGTAAGATGTGCTTGCTTCCTCTTCCCCTTCTGCCATGATTACAAATTTCCTGAGGCCTACCCAACTGTGCTTCCTGTACAGCCTTCAGAAAGCTGTGAGTCAATTAAACCTCTTTTATTTATAAATTATCTAGTCTCAGGTATGCCTTTATAGCAATGTGGGAATGGACTACTACAGAAGATAAGAATGACTAGGCTGAATAGCCAGGTAAAAATCACCTTATGAGCTTCGTGAAAGGATTTGAAGTCTACTCTAAGGGGAATGGGAAAACATTTTATGATTTTAAATAAGGGTCATATATACTCTTTAGAGAGAGAGGACTCTAACTACAGTGGGTGAGTGTGCATCTGTGTGGCTGTGCCTGCATACGCTTATTTTACCCATAGTCCTAGAGTACCTTGCTGCATGGCCACACATTATCAAGAAGGCCCACATTCAACTTTCAGCTATGTTTCTGAGAGCTGCTATGTGAGAATGTGTACCTTTGTCATTCTCTTTCATGAAGGAAAATGTGGAATGAAAGGGCACAGAGATGGTGCCCTAGCTTAATATTTGCATTCCCCTTCTCCTCCTTTAATAATAGTATTTAAAATTCATAATTCTGTTCATGTATACTCAGTGTTCAGCTCGCACTTTTAAGTGAGAACACACAATATTTGGTTATGTGTTTCTTCTAATGGCCTCCAGCTCCATCCATGTTACTGGAAAATACATATAATCTTATTTTTTGTTCTGGCTGTGTAGTATTCCATGGTGTATATGTACCACATTTCCTTTATCTAGTCTACCATTGATGAGCATTTAGATATTTTTAAATTGTTGTGGATACATAGTAGGTGTATATAATTATGGGGTACAAGAGATATTTTGATACTCCTACTGTGAAATAAGCACATCATGGAAAATGGGACATCCATTCCTTCAAGCATTTATCATTTGAGTTACAAACAATCCAATTATACTCTTCGAGTTATTGTAAAATGTACAATCTATTATTGACTATAGTCACCTTACTGTGCTATCAAATAGTAGGTCTTACACATTCTTTCTATTTTTTCGTACAAATAACCATCCCCACCTTCCCACAACACCCCCACTCCCCTTCCAGACTCTGGTAACCATCCCTCTACTCTCTATGTCCATGAGTTCAGTAGTTTTTATTTTTGCCTCCCACAAATGAGTGAGAACATATGATGTCTGTTTTTCTATGCCTGGCTTATTTCACTTAACAGAATGATCTCCAGCAACATATGCAAATGTTTGGATCTCATTCTTTTTTAATAGCTGAATAGTACTTTATTGTGCATATGCACCACATTTTTTAAATCCATTCATCTGTTGATTAGCACTTAGGTTGCTTCCACATCTTAGCCATTGTAAAACGTGCTGCAACCAATATATGAGGTGCAGATATATCTTCAATATACTGATTTTCTCTCTTTCAGGTATATACCCAGCAGTGCTGGAACATATGGTAGCTCAATTTCTAGCTTCTTGAGAAACTGCCAAGCTGTTGTCTATAGTGGATGTACTCATTTACCTGCCCACCAACAGTGTACAAGAGTTCATTTTTCTCGACATCCTCACCCGCATCTGTTATTGCCTGTCTTTTTGATATAAGGTTTTCTAATTGGGGTGAGATGACATCTCATTGTACTTTTGATTTGCATTTCTCTGATAATCAATGATGTTGAATGCCTTTTCATATGCCTGTCCACCCACTGATGAGCATTTAGGTTGATTCTATATGTTTGCTATTGTGAATAGTGCTGCGATGAATGTACACACATGGCTGTCTTTATGGTAGAATGATGTATATTCCTTCAGGTATGTACTCAATAATGTCATTGCTGGGTCAAATGGTAGTTTCATTTTAAGTTTTTAGAGAATCAAACTACTTTTCACAATGGCTGAACTAATTTATATTCCCACCAGCAGTTTATAAGCATTCCCCTTTCTCCACTACCTCACCAGCATCTCTTATTTATTTGACATTTTGATAAACAGTCATTCTGACTAGTGTGAAATGTTGTGGTTTTTATTTGCATTGCTCTAATGATCAGTAATGTTGATCGTTTTTTCATATGCTTGTTGGCCACATGTACGTCTTCCTTTCAAAAGTGTATGTTATGTTCTTTGCCCAATTTTCAATGGTTTTTTTCTTGTTTACTGATTTAAGTTGCTTATAGATGCTGGATGTTAGACCTTTGTCAAATGCATAGTTTGCAAATATTTTCTCCCATTCTGTAAGTCATCTGTTTACTCTGTTGATAGTTTCTTTAGCTGTGCAGAAGCTCTTAGTAAAATTAGGTCCTACTTGTCAATTTTTATTGCTGTTGCAATTGCATTTGAGTCCTTATCATGAAATCTTTGCCAGGGCCTATGTCCAGAATGGTATTTCCTAGTTTACTTCTAGAGTTTTTGTAGTTTTAGGTTTTACATTTGTCTATAATGCACCTTGAATTGGTTTCTGTATATGGTGAAAGGAAAGGATACATTTTCAATCTTCTGCATATGGTTAGCCAGTTATCCTACCACTATTTACTAAATAGAAAGTCATTTCCCCATTGCTTGTTTTTGTCAGCTTTGTCAAAGATCAAATGATTGAGGTGTATGGCTTTATTTCTGTGTTCTGTGCTCTCTATTTTGTTCCATCGGTCTATGTGTCTTTTTTGTTGTTGTGGTTTTTTTTTTTTTTTTTTTTTTTTTTTTTGAGAAGGTAGTCTCACTCTGTCACCCAGACTGGAGTGCAGTGGTGCGATCTCGGCCCACTGCAGTCTCCACCTCCCAGGTACAAACAATTCTCCTGCCTCAGCCTCCCAAATAGCTGGGATTACAGACATGTGCCAGCACACCTGGCTAATTTTTTTGTATTTTTAGTAGAGACTTGGTTTCACCATGTTGGCCAGGCTGGTTTTTAACTCCTGACCTCAGGTGATCTGCCTGTCTCACCCTCCCAAAGTGCTAGGATCAGAGGTGTGAGCCACCATGCCTGGCCATGTCTGTTTTCATACCAGTATCATGCTGTTTTGGTTACTGTAGCCTTGTGGTATGGTTTGAAGTTGGGTAATGTGGTACCTTCAGATGTTTTTTTTTTTTTCCTTAGGATTGTCTTGGCTATTCGGGCTCTTTTTTGGTTCCGTTTAAATTTTAAAGTTGTTTTTTTTTTTCTAATTCTGTCAAGAATGTCATTGGTAGTTTAATAGGAATGGCATTCTGCAGGATGGCCATCTAAACAATGTTGATTCTTCCTATCCATGATCATGAAATGTTCTTTCATTTGTTTGTGTCATCTCTGATTTCTTTGAATAGTGTTCTACAATTCTCATTGTAGAGATCATTCACCTCCCTGGTTAGGTGTGTTCCTAGGTATTTCATTCTTTTTGTGGATATTGTGAATGAGACCATGTCACTGTCACAGAATGGGACTATGTTACTGTTGGGGGGTTGGTGATGAAGTCTGCCACTATTATTGCGTGACTATCTAAGTCTCTTCATAGGTCTCTAAGAACTTGCTTTATGAGTCTGTGTGCTCCTGCATTGGGTGCATGTATATTTAGGATAGTTAGATCTTCTTGTTGAATTAAATCCTTTACCATTATGTCATGTATTTTATGATCATTGTTGGCTTAAAGTCTGTTTTTCCTGAAATTAAGATAGCATCCCCTACTTTTCTCTGTTTTCCATTTGCTTGATAGATTTTTCTCCATCCCTTTCTTTGAGACTATAGGTGTCATTGCATTTGACATGGGTCTCCTGAAGAAAGCATATAGTTGGCTCTTGCTTCTTTATCCATCTTGCCATTCTGTGGGCATTTAGAACATTTACATTAAAGTCTAATATTGATAATGGATAGTTGAGCCTGTCATCATGTTGTTAGCTGGTTATTATGCAGACTTGATTGTGTAGTTGCTTTATGGTGTCAATGGTCTATGTACTTAAGTGTATTTCCATGGTGGCCATTAGCAGTTTTTCCTTTCTGTATTTAGCACTCCTTTAAGGACCACTTTTAAGGCAGATCTTGTGGTAATGAATTTTCTTAGTATTTGCTTGTCCGAAAAGGTTCTTTCTCCTTTGCTTATAAAGCTTAGGTTGGCTAGATATAAATTTCTGTGTTAGATTTTCTTATCTTAAAGAATGCTGAATATAGGCTCTCAATCTCTTCTGGCTTGTAGAGTTTCTGTTAAAAGATCCACTCTTAGCCTGTTGGGATTCCCTTTGTAGTTGTCCTGTCCATTCTCTCTAGCTGCCTTTAACATTTTTTCTTTAATTTTGACTTTGGAAAATCTGGTGACTACATATCTTGGGAATGCTTATCTTTCACAGTATTTTGCAGGGGTTCTCTTTATTTCCTTAATTTTATTATTGGCTTCTCTAGTGAGGTTGGGGAAATTTCATGGATGATATCCTCAAATATGCTTTGCGAGTTGCTTGATTTCAATCCCTCTCTGTCAGAGACACCAATGTGTCATAAATTTCATCTCTTTTCATAATCCCATATTTCTTGGAAGTTTTGTACATTCTTCTTTATTCTTTGTTTTTGTTTGATCAATTTATTTTGGAGAACCAGTCTTTTATCTCTGAGATTCTTTCCTAAGCTTGGTCTGTTTTACTGTTAATATATTATGATATTGAAAGAGTTTTTCAGCTCTGTCAGATCAGTTTGGTTCTTTCTTAAAATGGCTATTTTGTCTTTCCACTCCTGTATAATTTTTTTTTATTATTTAAATTTCTTGGATTGGGTTTTGACTTCTTCCTGAATCTCAGTGATTTTCATTTCTATCCATATTGTGAATTATATGTCTGTCATTTCAGCCATTTCGGCCTGGTTAAGATCCATTGCTGGAGAACTAGTGTGGTCATTTGAAGGTGAGAAAACACTGGTCTTCTGAGTTACCAGAGTTCTTGTACTGGTTCTTTCTAATCTGTAGGCTGGTGTTCCTTCAATCTTTTAAGTTCTTATAAGTTTCTGTCCTTCAGATGGAGTTTTTTGCCTTTATCTTCTTTGATGCCATTGAGTGTTTGATTGTGGTTTAAGGTGGGTTCAGTAAACTGGCTTTGTTGCTAGGTGATTTAATGGGGTCTAGGCTCAGCTTAGCATTATTGGGATGCATGATCTAACTCTGGGGGTCTGATACCAGGCCCCCAGCTTTGTTCTCTAGCTCATCCTGCTGCACTGGAGGGTCCTAGGTGTTCCCAGCCTGCTGGCCACAACAGTCATGGGTGGTGCTGGCCAAAGCACTTCATCAGGCTGGTGGGAGTGGTACATGTTCACTGGTACATTCCAGCAGCCACAGTACCATGGCAAGGTGCATGCACACTGACTGGGGTTGGGCACCAGTTGAAGAAGGGCAGTGGCATTCCTGTGCACACCCTTGCCAGTGAAAGCAACAGCAGGGATAGGGTACTAATGGAGGCAAGTTTGCCAGCATCTGTGCGTATGTTTGCACCAGCGGTGATGGCACAGCTATGTGCCTGCGCATCAGCCACAGGGGGTTCATCAGGGTGGTCTCATGCTGGCAGCAGTGGCGTAGAGGGATGTGTGTGCATACATACAATAGTGGGGGATAAGAGGGGAGGTCTGTGTGTGCATGCCCAGTGGAAAAGTGGTGGGGTGGGGAGCTGTGGACAAGTGTATGTTGGCAAAACAGCAGGAGAGGCTGTGATGTAAGGAAGGTGCTCGTGCGGTGCTACATGTTGGCGAATGAGTTTCCTGGACCCTTCTGATGGTCAGGCATGGTCTTCCAGCAAAGGAGCTATGATAAGGGCTTCCAGGGAGTGCCATGGTTGGGCATATGAGGTTGCACAGCCAGTGGGTACAGCCAGGCTGGGGCCCCAGGAGAGGTCAGCAGACGGGGGACACTCAGACCTGTCTGGCCCTGTCCCACTGGCAAGATCTCCTTGCTCTGTTCAGGTCCAACAGTCACCTTAAAGCTAAAGTCTTCTAAAGGAATATGGCTAGACTTAGGAGTTGAGCATTGCTGGCTGTGCTCCACTGCAGACTTTCTCATAAGTACCCAAACCCTCTGGGCTTCACACAGACTGGAGGCCTGCTCCTGTCACTTCTCTAAGCAGCTCCCTCTGCCAGCTCAAGTGTCTGTAGGGATCTTGGGGTCTTCTGCCACTGGAATTCTAGAAATCCATGGTGAGAACAGGGCACTCCTCACCTGTTCAACTCACTCCTTCTTTAGGAGTCACTGGAGGCCAGGAACAGGAAGGAGTCCTGATGCTCAGCAGCACTGCGTACTGTTCTCAGTTTCTTCCCCCTTCAGCCTAGCATCTGCATCCTCCCTCCATCCACTCTCAATGCCTTCCCTCTGAAGATCTGTTCAGAATGTGCCAGTCTTCCCAAAGTCCCCAGTCTCTTGGTAGGAGACGTTCCTACTGGCTGTGTCTAGTTGGCTGTCATGGCTCCTTCTGGGTTATCTTATTTAATCTTCAAAATAGTACCATGATAATATAGACTCTTTTACTATTTTACAGATTATGAAACTAGGGTTTGAAAGTGGTTACATAAGTTGCCACAGATATCAAAGCTGGGAGGCGGTAGAGCTATAATTCAAATTCCATTACTGAAAGCTACAGCCCACATTCTTCACCAGTAGAATGTTTTCTCTCCCTGGGATGTGTGCCCAGGCTCAGTTTTACTAGCAGTACCCAGCGAGAAGAGGCACAAAAGAGATTCATACCCTTCTCTGGTTACACCACTGCATTCACCTTTATTGCCTCTGCCTGGAAAAGTTTAAATGGATTATAGAAATGTCTGATTGTTATCAACTTGAGAAAGGATGCTCTCTTTCTTTCATCATCCTGTGGAAATAACGCACAAATTCAAGAGTGTAAACTCCCTAAATGTCACTGAACAGAAGAGAATAGGGGAGGGTAATGGATTTTTCCATCAAGTGTCTTTTATTTAACCTAGTCTTTCACCTCACTAACTAGAAGTCCATCTGGCCCCATACTCCAACTGCAGAATAGTTAAAAGAAAATAATAGGAAATTGGAGAATGGTTATGCAATGTTTATTTCTGAGTTAAAGTGGAGCTTTAATCTTCTAATTTTTTTAATGGGCATAATGCTAGTCTGGCAAATTATTAATAGTTTGGATTTAATTCAAAAATTTGGTTATATATTTTATTAAGCTCATATTTACTGGAGCACAAGGCAATCTATAGTAAGAAGCATCAAAAGTCTATTTTACTGCTCATATTATGAGCAGATGGAGCATAGATGTTTAAAAATGCCAAACCTTTTGATTAAAAGCCTGATTATAGTCAGATCAAGATGAAGAATAATGGTTCTATACAAAGGCTCTCTGCATTTTAAAATACTAGGGACTTTTACTTGACTTTTTTTGCAATCATATGTTATAGTTTTATAAAATTTTGAGTTTGAAATAAAAAAATAAACCCCAACCCCCCTAAAATGAGCAGAGATTGCAAAGGCTTGTTTTCAGCAGATCAAGGACAGAGTTTCCCCTAATGTTGCCAGATCAATGAGTTATTACTGTTATCATGCAACGGGGGTAAACTTTTGAAAATAAAGGCTTATAAAAGTAGTACAGGCAGAAAATAGACATGTACGTGGGTTGATAATGTGATTTAGTTAATGAGATATTAAAGATAATCAGGATGATTTGGGAACATTTTGTCTGAGATTGTTACCTTAAATGATCTACTCTCACACAGTCAACGACCAGATGCTAAAAGTATAAGGTTCTACAAGACACTTGATACGAGATACTTCTATGAACAAGATACTTCTCCACAGAATAACAGTGTTTAAGCCTGGAACCTTGTTGTTCAACTCTCCACACAGTTCACATTCCCTTGGAATTTATTTCCCCACTCTTCAAAAAATGTGTCTCAATAAGAGCGCTAGTGAAAGTGGTTGAAGCTGGTCATAAACTAGTGAAGTCCCTTCAAATACAGAAGCACAAAGGAGACAAATCTGAAATGCTTCCACCTAAAAAGCAGTAAGAAACAGTGGTACATAGGTTTTGAAGTCTAACAAAATTAGTCTTAAAACCCAGGTATGGTTTCAAGATGGCTGACTAGATGCATGTTGTATCTGCCCCCTCCAAAAAGTATCAAAAACAGGTAATAGATATTTCATATTTCAAATTGATCATGTAAGAGTGAATGCTGGAATTTAACAGACAAATGACAGGAAACACCTAAGGCAAGAAAGGAGAGGGAAGTGAGGCAACCTGCTCAGCTGAGATTGGCTGGAGCCTGAAGAGGCTACCCAATCCAGGGAAAGAGTAAATGAGAGATTTCCAGTTGTCTATATTCCCACCATGAAGTTCTGCAATCCTAGCCACAGGAGAGCCCCCTGACTCACACATACCCTGAGACTAACATAGGGAGCTGCCTGGAAAGCATGCAATGGCATTGCTCCAGAGCAAAATCTCACAGGGACCCATACAAACCTGAGTCATAAGCAGCCATGGCATGGCACCATTTTGAGAGCACAGCCCTTCAGATTGCATCCTGCCCTGGGGCCAACAGCCCTTGCATCTCCATATACCTGATGCCTCACTGACATACCCTGTATGCATCCAGGAGCCACCACTGGTTGCTGCCACTGGGACCAATGCAGGAGCCATTAGCAACAATCCAACTACATCCAACAGGAGGGCAACTGCACAATTAAAAGAGTGCTAAAGAAAGGCTACCCTGCTTATAGTCACCACATCGGCCTGAAGTGGATACTCTCCAGCTGACTGTTTATTGCTACTGTCACTGAAAGCAACCCCATTTGCCCCTGGAGCAAGGTCTCAGCATAGCTGCTGCCAATCCCACTGGAGCATTCTGCCGGGGGCCTGGGAATCACCTTGCCCCTGCTCACCACAGCCAGAGCTCACACACACCACTGGGGAGCCTGAGGGCAGCCTCATCCAGCTCTGCTCTATCCTATGGTATCCAAGCACGTTATCCAGGGGCCTGGAAATGACACTGTTCTATCCACCGCTGTTGGCACCTGAACACTCTTCCCAGGGGAGTGAAGACAGAGCCACCAAACCTGTTTCTGCCATCACAGCTTGCTCCCACTTGCATGCACCACCTGCCAGTCTGGGGACTGGCTTGCCAAGCCCATCACAGCCGCTGTCCACACCGGTGTAAACTGCTTGGGAACCAGAAAATTGTCTCACCACTCCTATTGCCATCACCCATGCCACACCCACTGCCCAGGGGCCCAAGGAATCTCCTGCCCACTCACCCAATGACTGCCACTGCAGGCACCCAAACAAGCCACCTGGAGGCCCAAGAATTGGTTCACCTGGACCCACTAACACTAGTGCCAGTTTATGCTACCTTGGGGCCCAAGGACAGGCATTTTCCACCTGCCACTGATACAAATGAGGCACAAGGATTGGCCCACCGAGGGACTACTATCCAGGATAGACAAGGAACTCAAGAAAATTAACAGTTAAAGAACTCTAAATAATGCCTTTTAAAAGTGAGTAAAGAACATGAATAGACATTTTTCAAAAAGACATGTAAATGGCCAACATGTATATGAAAAATTTCTCAATATCACTAATTATGGGCTTTCAAATCAAAACCACAATGAGATAGCACCTTACCCCAGGTAGAATGGCTAGTGCTAAAATGACAAAAAAAAAAAAAAAAAAAAAAAAAAAAAAAACAGATACTGGTGAGGATGTGGAAAAAAGGGAACTCTTATATACTGTTGGCGGGATTGTAAATCAGTACAGTCACTATGGTAAACAATATGGCAATTTCTCAAAAAAGCGAAACATAGAACTACCATGCAATCCAGCAATTCCACTACTGGGTAGAATAAAATAAATCAGTATATCAAAGGGATACCTGCATTGCCATGTTTATTACAGCACTATTAACAATAGCAAAGATACTGAATCGAACTAAGTTTCCATCAACAGATGAACAAATAGAGAAAATGCGGTATATATACACAATAGAATACATTTTGACCATAAAAAATGAATTTTTTTTTATTATACTTTAAGTTCTGGGGTACATGTGCAGAATGTGCAGGTTTGTTATGTGCCATGGTGGTTTGCTGCACCCATAAACTCATCATCTACATCAGTTATTTCTCCTAATGCTATCCATCCCCCACCCCCCACCTCCCAACAGGTCCTGGTGTGTGATGCCCTCCCCTGTCCATGTGTTCTCATTGTTCAACTCTCACTTATGAGTGAGAACATGCAGTGTTGGGGTTTCTATTCTTGTGTTAGTTTGCTGAGAATGATGGTTTCCAGCTTCATACAGTCCCTGCAAAGGACATGAACCCACCCTTTTTATGGCTGCATAGTATTCCATGGTATGTATGTGACATATTTTCTTTATCCAGTCTATCATCGATGGGCATTTGGGTTGGTTCCAAGTCTTTGTATTGTGAACAGTGCCACAATAAACATACGTGTGCATATGTCTTTATAGTAGAATGATTTATAATCCTTTGGGTATATAACCAGTGACGGGATTGCTGGGTCAAATGCAATTTCTAGATCTAGATCATTGAAGAATCACCACACTGTCTTCCACAATGGTTGAACTAATTTACACTCCCACCAATGGTGTAAAAGCGTTCCTATTTCTTCACATCCTCTCCAATATCTGTTGTTTCCTGACTTTTTAATGATTGCCATTCTAACTGGAATGAGATGGTATCTCACTGTGGTTTTGATTTGCAATTGTCTTATGCCCAGTGATGATGAGCTTTTTTTCATGTTTTTTGGCTGCATAAATGTCTTCTTTTGAGAAGTGTCTGTCCATATCCTTGGCCCCCTTTTTGGTGGGGTTGTTTGTTTCTTTCTTGTAAATTTGTTTAATTTCTTTGTAGGTTCTGGATATTAGCCCTTTGTCAGATGGATAGATTTGAATACCCTTTATTTCTTTCTCTTGCCTGATTGCCCTGGCCAGAACTTCCAATACTATGTTGAATAGGAGTGGTAAGACAGGGCATCCTTGTCTTGTGTCAATTGCAATTCTAGTTATGATAAAACAGACTTTAAACCAACAAAGATCAAAAGAGACAAAGAAGGGCATTACATACTGGTAAAGGGATCAATGCAACAAGAAGAGCTAACTATCCTAAATATACATACACCCAGTACAGGAGCACTCAGATTCATAAAGCAAATTATTAGAGACCTACAAAGAGACTTAGACTCCCACACAATAATAGTGGGAGACTTTAACACCCCATGGTCAATATTAGACAGATCAGCAAGACAGAAAATCAACAAGGATATTCAGAACTTGAACTCACCTCTGGACCAAGTGGACCTAATAGACATCTACAGAACTCTCCACCTGAAATCAACAGAATATACACTCTTCTCAGCACCAATTCTAATATTTACCGCATAATTGGAAGTAAAACACTCTGCAGCAAATGCAAAATAATGGAAATCATAACAGTCTCTCAGACCACAGTGCAATGAAATTAGGACTCAAGATTAAGAAATTCACTCAAAACCGCACAGCTACGTGGAAACTGAACAACCTGCTCCTGAATGACTACTGGGTAAATAACAAAATGAAGACAGAAATAAAGATGTTCTTTGAAACCAAAGAGAACAAAGGCACAATGTACCAGAATCTCTGGGACACCTTTAAAGCAGTGTGTAGAGGGAAATTTACAGCACTAAATGCCCACAAAAGAAAGCAGGAAAGATCTAAATTCAACACCCTAACATCACAATTAAAAGAACTAGAGAAGCAAGAGCAAACAAATTCAAAAGCTAGCAGAAGACAAGAAATAACTAAGATCAGAGCAGAACTAAAGGAGGCAGAGACACGAAAAACCCTTCCAAAAAATCAGTGAATCCGGGAACTGGTTTTTGAATAGATCAACAAAATAGATAGACCTCTAGCCAGACTAATAAAGAAGAAAAGAGAGAAGAATCAAATAGATGAATAAAAAATGATAAAGGGGATATCACCACCAATTCCACAGAAATACAAACTACCATCAGAGGATAATATAAACACCTCTTCGCAAATAAACTAGAAAATCTAGAAGAAATGGATAAATTCCTTGACACATACACCCTCCCAAGACTAAACCAGGAAGAAGTCAAATCCCTGAATAGACCAATAACAACTAGTGAAATCGAGGCAGTAATATAGCCTACCAACCAAAAATGTCCACAGTCAGACAGATTCACAGCTGAATTCTACCAGAAGTACCAAGAGAAACTGGTACTATTCCTTCTGAAACTATTTTAAACAATAGAAAAAGAGGGAATCCTTCCTCACTCATTTTTGAGGCCAGCATCATCCTAATACCAAAATCTGGCAGTGACACAACAAAAAACGATTTTTTGAGGAATTTTGATGAATTTTGGATGAATTTTTTTGATGAACATTGATGAGAAAATTCTCAATAAAATACTGGCAAACCGAATTCAGCAGCACATCAAAATCTTATCCACCACAATTAAGTCGGCTTCATCACTGGGATGCAAGGCTGGTTCAACATACACAAATCAATAATCGTACTCCATCACATAAACAAAACCAATGACAAAAACTACATGATTATCTCAATAGATGCAGAAAAGGCCTTCAACAAAATTCAACAGCCTTCCTACTAAAAACTCTCAATAAACTAGGTATTGATGGAATGTATCTCAAAATAATAAGAGCTATTTATGACAAACCCACAACCAATGCCATACTAAATGGGTAAAAACTGGAAGCATTCCCTTTGAAACCATTTTATTTTCACAACATGGATAGCACTGGACGTCATTATAATCAGTAAAATAATCCAGGCAAAAAAATACAAATATCACATGTTCTCTCTCATATGTGGGATCTTAAAAAAGCTGATTACATAAAGAGCAGAGTGATAGATATAGAGGCTGGAAAGGGTGTGTGTGAGGAGGTAGAGGGGATGAAGAGAGGTCGGTTAAAGGGTAAAGACCTACAGTTAGATAGGAGAAATAAGTTCTCATGTTTCATAGCAGAGTAGGGTGACTAAAGTTAATTAAAATTTACTGTATATTTCAAAATACCTAGATGAGAGCCCTTGAAATAGTCCAAACACATGGAAATGATAAAAACTGGAGGTACTGAATAATCTGAATTCCCTGACTTAATCATTACACATTCTATACATGTAACAAAATATATTTACTTCATAAATATGTACAAATAACAAATATTATACATCAGTTAAAAAAAAAAGTTGTGGACCAGGCGCGGTGGCTCACGCCTGTAATCCCAGCACTTTGGGAGGCCGAGGCAGGTGAATCACGAGGTCGGGAGATGGAGACCATCCTGGCTAACACGGTGAAACCCCGTCTCTACTAAAAATACAAAAAAATTAGGTGGGCATGGTGGAGGGCACCTATAGTCCCAGCTACTCAGGAGGCTGAGGCAGGAGAATAGTGTGAACCGGGAGGTAGAACTTGCAGTGAAACCGAGATCACGCCACTGCACTCCAGTCTGGGTGACAGAGCGAGACTCCATCTCAGAAAAAAAAAAAAAAAAAAAAAACCATTGTGGAATTTACTTAGCTATGTAATCTTGGGTAAATTATTGTTCCTTATGGTCACAGTTTTGTTACCTGTAAAATAGTCAACATTGTATTAGCCTCATAGGTAGTTGTGAGGATCAAGTAATGTAAGAGCTATGCACATATTTAGCACTTAATTTTTGAAGGCCTCAGAAGCACTCTAGTAAATGTTGGAACAACAATTAACCATTGTTAACAATCTCTTAGAATTTGCTCTAATTAACAATCTTTCTGAGTTGCTGCAATCACAGGCTCCTATATATTCTCCTGTATTCCTTCTTCAACTTTAGCTTCTAACACTGCTTTGCAGATGTTTCAGACACTACCTGGTGCTCCTGGATCTTTACATATTGTCTCTGTCCAAAGTTGATTTGAGGTGTTTTAATAAAATGGAACAGCAACATGTCTTTTCTTTTTTCTGTTATTTATCATCTGAGTACCCATGCTTTGAGAGTCATTATTACACGATGGTGAAAGGCGTAAACCAGGTAGAATTCTAATCCTAACTTTTTTGTACTTACTATATGACATAGTTTTATAATTTATCTGTGCTTCAGTTCCTCTCTCTGAAAAAAAAAGTGGAGATGAAAATAGTACTTTAGTGTTGTTGTGAGGATTAAATGAGGAAATACATTTAAAGTACTTGGAATATAACAGGCCCTAAATAATGTTAGCTATTATTTTTTCCTTTTGTTTAATAAATTATGACCTTGACTCACTACCAAATGGTTTTATAATTTTCTATTGGCAGCACTAAGAAGGATACTCAGATGCAGTAGATAAAAACATATATCAACTCAAGTATAGTAATGAGCCCAAAGCATGAGCAGTATACTGCAGGCAGTCCATAAAACTACACTCACAACAATCTTTTCTCAAAGAGTCATGATTTTTAAAAAGATACAGTATAGGTAGACTTCAGATTATTTGGATGTCAAAAAGGGGTCTGAAATGTCTATATGTCTACAGATATAAATATAAAAATACACAAACACAATTCTTAAGTTCCATTAAATTCTGAAAGCAGATGATTTATATATCAACATACATTCCTCAAAAATACTGATCAAGTAATTAGAAATATACTTATAGTTTATTATATTGAAAAACAACAGCAGTGTAGCAGTAGCTTAAAAAAAGAAGGTTGTTAAATTACTTCTTATATTGAAGGACTGCATGGACCACTAAACACACCCAAAACTCCGAGGGGCACAGAACACCAAAGAACCTGGCAGTTACAAATGTCCTAAATCATTTAAATGTGAGTCTTAGCTAGAATAAAGTTAACAACATTGAAAAATCAGTCAGATAAAAAAACAAATGTCCTAAATCATTTAAATGTGAGTCTTAGCTAGAATAAAGTTAACAACATTGAAAAATCAGTCAGATAAAAAAATCTTCATTCTAATTGAAATAATTTCAATTAAACATTTAATTTTTAAAAGATTTGGGGGACAAAATATGTTTTAAAAGCTTAGATTTAGTATGTCCTTTTTGCAGTTGTAAAACATAAAGTATATATTAAGAAGTTTAAGCATATCCAAATGCATGGCTATGTTAGCCTTATGGGAAATGTGGGGATTTCTTTGTTAATTTTGGCTGTTAGACATATTTCCTTACAGTTATTTAATATTTCCATTCATAATAAGTGAAGCCATTAATTCTTAAAAATTTTATACCCATTGAGGAAAGAAAAGGGATAGTATTAGTCAATGTCAATGTAATTAAAGCTATCCCAAAGTGTTTTCCACTTTCAAGTATTGTTATACTTTCATAACTGACTAAGAATGCATAGAGCAAAATAATATGTTAAATAATTTTACTTGTTGTACATGAGACACTAGGTATATTTTGTCAGCTGAATCTGAATCTTCATTGAAAATGAGAAATGGGTCATGGCAGGTACAGAAGTTCTATACTTGTGGCCATAATGAGTCACATATAATTAGAACAGACAAACATTGCAAATATATACAGTAAATTATACTAAGTAAGTACAGCATTCACTAACAAATTTAAAGAACTATTAGACATGTGTATTTTCAATGATGTGACAGACATGATATCTTAAAACTTCTGTATATAAGAGATTAAGAAATGTTTTATAAAATATAACATTCTTTTTATATGTAAAACTAATCTCACAAGAAAATATGAAGAATCTCCAAGTCAAAAGCAAAAGAGAACTGACAACCTTATGGTTAGCTGACAAAGGCCTTATGGATGCCCTGGAAATATCTGAAGATGTCTGTACCTAAAATGTTTGAGTTGTAAACACTGTGAAAGATCAGCAGACAAGGATTTGGCCCGTAGCAAAATGGAAGTTGGAACAAAAATCCCAGCATTAAGCTGAGATACATGAAGGATTAAATCCTCAGTGAAAGGTTATTTTAGAAAATAGTCCATCTGCTTGCAAAGGGACACCATGAAAATTTTGTTTATCTTATCTTGGGGAGAAACAAACAAACAAGCAAACAAATACTTTCTCCGGAGAATTCTTAGATTAGAGAATTACAGGGCTAAGAAACCACAGACCAGAAAATTGATAACAATTGTTCTTAGGTTTGTAGCACTAGAGAAAAAAGTGAGCACAAATAATGAATACAGGCACACATCTTCCAATCGCCCATCAGAGTATGCCCACTATAAAAATACATTATGCAGTCTACATTAAAAAAATTTAAACACTGATTTGTGTGCACTAATCTTGTACCTGGAAACTTTGCTGAATTCTTTTATCAGTTCTAGGAAGTTTCTGGAGAAGTCCTTAGGGTTTCAAGGTAAATGATCATATCATCAGCAAACAATAACAGTTTGATTTCCTCTTTACCAATTTGGATGCCCTTTATTTCTGATTACTCTGGCTAGGACTTCCACTACTATGTTGAATAGGAGTGGTGACAGCGACCATCCTTGTCTTGTTCCCATTCTCAGAGGGAATGCTTTCAACTTTTCCCCATTCAGTATTATATTGGCTGTTGGTTTATCATAGATGGCTTTTATTACATTGAGGCATGTCTCTTGTTTGCTGATTTTGCTGAGAGTTTTTATCATAAAGGGATGCTGGATTTTGTTGAATACTTTTTCTGCATCTATTGAGATGATCATGTGATTTTTTTTTTAATTCTGTTTATGTGGTGTATCACATTTATTGACTTGCGTATGTTAACCATCCCTGCATCCCTGGTATGAAATCCACTTGATCATGGTAGATTATCTTTTTGATATGTTGTTAGATTCAGTAAGCTAGTATTTTGTTAAGGATTTTAGCATCTATGTTAATCAGGATATTGGTCTGTAGTTTTCTTTTTTGGTTATGTCCTTTCCTGGTTTTGGTATTAGGGTGATGCTGGCTTCATAGAATGAATTAGGAAGGATTCTTTTTAAGTGAAGTAACTCAGGAATGGAAAACCAACATCATATGTTCTTGCTGATACATGGGAACTAAGCTATGAGGACACAAAGGCATAAGAACGATACAATGGGCCGGGCGCGGTGGCTCAAGCCTGTAATCCCAGCACTTTGGGAGGCCGAGAATGGCGGATCACGAGGTCAGGAGATCGAGACCATCCTGGCTAACACGGTGAAACCCCGTCTCTACTAAAAAAAAAAAAAAGAACGATACAATGGATCTTGGGGACTTGGTGGGAAGAGTGGCAGGGGGCGAGGGATAAAGACTATAAACATGGTGCAGTTTATACTGCTCAGGTGATGGGTGCACCTAAATCCCACAAATCACCACTACTTACTCATGTAACCAAATGCCACCTGTACCCCAATAACTTATGGAAAAATAAAATTTTAAAAATAAAAATAAACATGCAATAAGCAGGATATCATAAAAATAATAAACTGAACAACAAAAAAGCACAATTAGGCCTTCAAATACAGTCATGTGTCACTTAAGACAAGGAGAAGATCTGAGAAATGTGTCCTTAGATGACTTTATCATTGTGCGAACATTGTAGAGTATACTTACACAAACCTAGATGGTGTATATTATACATACATATATATATATATAATTTCATATGGAAAACCAAATATATCAGCCCCATTACTTAATATCAGTCATTTCCCCTACTTCATCTGCAATGCCAATATCAAGCACCATATATCAGGTTCTATATATGCTTCATTACAATCTTATGGACCACCATTGTATATGTGGCCCATTGTTGACTGAAATCATTGTTATGTGGCTTAAGGCTACTTCAGACACTAAACTATTTGAATTATAAAATATGGGATTTAAAATAAATGTCTTACATTTTAAAGAAATAAAAGATAGAATAAAAAATGTAAGCAATACTAAGAGACTCATTTAAAAGACCAGGAAATTTGAATAGGAACCAAACAGATCTTTGAGAAATGAGAAAAATAACCATTATGAGTAAAATACAAGGATTGAATAGCAAAGTGTAGTCCGCTGAAGAGAGGAGCACAAAATACAGCAGAGCAACACAAAAATGTGAAAAATATAATACGAAATAGAGGTCAAGAGACATCAGTGATAACCTGATAAGGTTCAACATACATATAACTAAAATTTAGAAGAAAAATAAACAAAGATTGTCATGCATATTAAGGGTAGCGTGGGGGAGGCATAATATGAAGAGACGGCTGAGAATTTTCCAGAATGGATAAAAAGCCTCCCATAACCTGTGAAAGCTACTTGGTCTTTTATGACCTTGACACTTTTGGAGAGCACAAGTCAGTATTTTTGTGGAGTACTGTTCATACAAACCCTCAGTTTGGCTTTGTCTGATGTTTTCTCATAGTCAGACAGAGGTTATAAATTTTTGAAAACAAGGCCATAGAGGTTTTGTATCCTGCTCAGTATATCAATAGGTAAATAATTTTAACCTTGATTATTTGGTTAAGGTGGTGTACACCAGGTTTCCCCGCCGTAAGTTTATTACTTTTTCATTGTAATCAATATATATTTGGAAGGAAATAGTTTGAGGCTGCATAGATATTGTTTCTCCTTAAACTTTGCCTGTTAATTTCAGTGTTCACTAGTGCATTCTGACTGCAGCAAATATTACTACAGTACTCTAATGGTGATATTTTAATTTCCCTTATTCATTCTACATTTATTATACAGAGTTCTTCTGTATGGGAGATTTGTTGCTTCTACCTATTTATTTATTTACTCAAGTATATTTTAAACAAAACCTTTTTATTTTGAAATTATTTTATTTTTCTTTTCTCAACATTTATTTTAGGTTCAGGGGGTACATGTGCAGGTTTGTTACGTTGATAAATTGCATGTTGCTGAGGTTTGGTGTACAAATGGTTTTGATACCCAGGTAGTGAGTATAGTGCCCAATAGGTACTTATTCGGTAATATACATGACAATCTTTGTACCCAATAGGTAGTTTTTCAACCCTCACCTGCCTCCAACCCTCCCTGCTCAAGTAGTCCCAGTGTCTATTGTTCTCATCTTTGTGTCCATGTGTACACAATGCTTAGCTTCCACTAAGTGAGAACATGTGGTATTTGGTTTTCTGTTCCTGCATTAATTCACTTAGGATAATGGCCTCCAGCTGCATTCATGTTGCTGCAGAGGAAGTAATCATGCCCTTTTTAATGGCTGCATATTATTCCATGGTGTATATGTACCAATTTTCTTTATCCAGTCCACTGTTGATAGACATCTGGGTTAATTTCATGCCTTTGCTATTGTGAATAGTGCTGTAATGAACATATCTGTGCATTTTCTTTTTGGCAGAACAATTTATTTTGGGAAGGATATATACCTAGTAATGTGCTTGCTGAGCTGAAAGCTACTTCTAAGTTCTTTGAGAAACCTACAGACTGCTTTTCACAATTGCTGAACTAATTTACATTGCCACCAACAGTGTATGAGCACTCCCCTTTCCACAGCCTTGCCAGTGTCTGTTGCTTTTTTATTTTTAATAATGGTCATTCTGACTGGTGTGAGATAGTATTTCATTGTTGTTTTGATTTGCATTTCTCTAATGATGGTGTTCAGCATTTTTTAAAATTATACTTTAAGTTCTAGGGTACATGTGTACAACGTTCAGGTTTGTTACATATGTATACATGGGCCATGTCGGTGTGCTGCACCCATTAACTCGTCATTTACATTAGGTATATCTCCTAATGCTATCCCTCCCCCCTCCCCCCCCACCTCACGACAGGCCCTGGTGTGTGGTGTTCCCCACACTGTGTCCAAGTGTTCTCATTGTTCAATTCCCACCTATGAGTGAGAACATGCAGTGTCTGGTTTTCTGTTCTTGCGATAGTTTGCTGAGAATGATGGTTTCCAGCTGCATCCATGTCCCTATAAAGGACATGAACTCATCCTTTTTTATGATTGCATAGTATTCCATGGTGTATATGTGTCACATTTTCTTCATCCAGTCTGTCATTGATGGACATTTGGGTTGGTTCCAAGTCTTTGCTATTGTGAATAGTGCCGCAATAAACATACGTGTGCATATGTCTTTATAGCAGCATGTTTTATAATCCTCTGGGTATATACCCAGTAATGGGATGGCTGGGTCAAATGGTATTTCTAGTTCTAGATCCTTGAGGAATGACCACACTGTCTTCCACAACGGTTAAACTAGTTTACAGTCCCACCAACAGTGTAAAAGTGTTCCTATTTCTCCACATCCTCTCCAGCATCTGTTGGTTCCTGACTTTTTAATGATTGCCATTCTAACTGATGTGAGGTGGTCTCTTATTGTGGTTTTGATTTGCATTTATCTGATGGTCAGTGATGAAGAGCATATTTTCATGTGTCTTTTGGCTGCATAAATGTCTTCTTTTGAGAAGTGTCTGTTCATATCCTTCGCCTACTTTTCGATGGGGTTGATTTTTTCTTGTAAATTTGTTTAAGTTCTTTGTAGATTCTGGATATTAGCCCTTTGTCAGATGGGTAGATTGCAAAAATTTTCTCCCATTCTGTAGGTTGCCTGTTCACTCTGATGGTAGTTTCTTTTGCTGTGCAGAAGCTCTTTAGTTGAATTAGATCCCATTTCTCAATTTTGGCTTTCGTTGCTGTTGGGTATTGAGCATTTTTTCTTATGTTTGTTGGCTGTGTATATGTCTACTTTTGTGAAGTGTCTGTTCATGTCTTTTGCCCACTTTTTTAGTGGGGTTGTTTTTTGTTTATTTTTTGCCTGTTAAGTTCCTTATAGATTTTGAATATTAGACATTTATCAGATACATACTTTACTAATATTTTCTCCCATTATGTAGGTTGTCTGTTTACTCTGTCGATAGCTTGTTTTGCTGAGCAGAAGCTCTTTAGCTTAATTAGGTCCCACTTGTCAACTTTTTTTGTTGTTATAATAATTGCTTTTGAGGACTTAGTCATAATTTTTTTCCCAAGGCTGATGTCTAGAATGGAATTTCCTAGGTTTTCTTCTAGGGTTTCCACAGCTTTAGGTCTATGTCCAAGTCCTAAGTCCATTTTGAGTTTATTGTTATATATGATGTGAGGAAGTGGTGTAGTTTTAATGATCTGCATATTGCTAGCCAGTTATCCGAGCACAATTTATTGAATAGGGAGTCCTCTTCCCACTACTTTTTCTTGCCAATTTTGTCAAAGATCAGAAGGTTGTAGGTGTACAGCTTTATTTTTGTGTTCTCTAACTTGTTCCATTGGTCTATGTGTCTGTTTTTTGTTGTTGTTGTTTTTGTTTGTTTGTTTTACCAGTATCATGCTGTTTTGATTACTGTAGCCTAACAAAGCTTTTTGAAGTCGGATACTGTGATGCTTCTGGCTTTGTTATTTTTGCTTAGGATTGCCTTGGCTGTTCAGTCTTTTTTCTGGTTCCATATGAAATTTAACATCGTCTTTTTTTTCTAATTCTGTGAAAAACGACACTGGAAGTGTTGTAGAAATAGCATTGAATCTGTAAATTGCTTTGGGCAGGATGGCCATTTTCACAATATTGATTCTTCCTGTCTATGAGCATGTAATGTTTTTCTATTTGTTCATGTTGTCTCTGATTTCTTTCAGCAGTGCTTTGTAATTCCCATTGTAGATATCTTTCACCTCCCTGGTTAGCTGTATTCCTAGGTATTTTATTCTTTTTGTGGCTATTGTAAATGAGATTGCATTCTTGATTTGGCTCTCAGCTTGGACATTGTTGGTGTGTAGAAATTGTACTGATTTATATATACTAATATTATATTCTGAAACTTAATTAAGTTGTTTATCAGTTCTAGGAGCTTTTAGGCAGAAACTATGGAGTTTTTAAAGTAGAGAATCATACCATCTGCAAAGAGAGATCATTTGATTTCTTCTCTTCCTGTTTCTATGACTTTTATTTGAAATAATTTTAGAATTAGAAGTTGCAAAATTAGTACAGTGAGTTTCCGTATACCCTTCCTCAGATTTTCCCAAAGATTATATCTTACATAAACATAGTACAGCATCAAAACCAAGAAATTTATGGGTTTTGTACCACATTACTATATTTAGTAATTATATCTAATCTGGATTTGGAATTCACTTGTAGATTTTTGGGGGAAGAATTGCACTTTTTGTTCGTGTCTTTGTTTTGTTTTTGACTGGGTTTCACTTTGTTGTCCAGGTTCACTACAGCCCCAAAGTCCTAGGCTCAAATGATCATACTACCTCATTCTCCAAGTAGCTGGGACTAGAGCCACATGCCACTGTGCCTGGTTCCATGGATTTTCCTAGTGGCTTTACATGTGATCTTTTGCATGTTTGAGTATATGTATGTGTGTACTTCTATAAAATTTTATCATAAGCAAAAATCACCATCATAATTAGAATACAAACCAATTATTAATTTATATTACTATGGACTCAAGAGATATTTATTTTGGTCTTTGGAATATAATATTATCATTGTCCAGTTTTGTCTGTTGGACACTCTTTTGGGGTAACTACTATGTCCTTAAGACATACTACCATCTGTTGTTTTAAACGCTTTCTTACTTCCTGGCACCAAGATAATTCTGTATTTTTCCTACCCGAGCGCTAGAATTAACCATTTCTCCAAAGCTCATTGTTTCCTTTTACTGGTGAGTGGTATTTAGAAACCATGACCTCTGTGCTTGTTGTACTATTGCTGTTGAGTTATCCCTCTTTCTGGGCCCTCTAGAAATATCTATGTATATGTATATGTATGTGTGTGTGTGTGTGTATATATATATGTATGTGTATACATGTATATATGTATGTATATACATATAAATATACTATATACACATTAACCCATGTATAACACAGCTCTGTATTTATCTTTATATCTATCTTTCCACATATACACAAATGCATATAGATAGATAGATAGATAGATAGATAGATTTGTCCACCTCATTATATACATAAAGTAGTTTCAGAATTGCTAACCCACAAACCTATAAAAAAAACAAGCTTGATTAACTTTGTAAAAATGCTTCCAGGTGGTATAGAAACACTAAATTAATTTACACTAAGATATTACTAATTAATGGCCACTTTGGCAGGGAGGCAGGGATAACAGACAGCAGTATAAATTGCAGTGATAGGCTTTGGTTGAAAAATGACATGGCTGGGAAAGATGAAGAAAAGGACACAGAAAGGCAGAGAAAAATGCTGCCTCTTTCCTGTTTTGACTAAGGTACAAATTTGATCATGTGGCTCTCATAGTATGGCAACTCCTAAACTCGCCATCTCTGTGATACCAACCCAGTTAAAGAGAGCT
Source organism: Trachypithecus francoisi (assembly GCF_009764315.1). Classification (NCBI taxonomy): domain Eukaryota; kingdom Metazoa; phylum Chordata; class Mammalia; order Primates; family Cercopithecidae; genus Trachypithecus; species Trachypithecus francoisi. The sequence goes on along the minus strand of NW_022681471.1, from coordinate 35,426,567 downwards.
GAGGATAAATACCTGGCTTCTGGAAAAACATATGGCATGGCAGTGAGTAGTAGACATTAAGCTATATATCTTTCTGTGGTACTTTGGCTACCCTGGCACCTTTGATTTGCATCAAACAGAGATGCTTTGGCATTTGCTAAAGTATTGCTAGATTCATCCAGTGGCAGAACAATAACAAAGAAGAATAATGAAAAGCAATAAACAATATTGTCAAACAACTTTTGGAAAGAAGATAGCAAGTACAGAAAAAAAAAAACAGCCAGAGACACATCCCCTAATTGTTATTCCAGACAGTAACCAGTTTTCTGGGTGGATTAAGGTGGCAATAAATATTGAGGACAGGATCCTATGAATCTAACCTCCCCATGTCTTCCCCATCTTAGACTTTCCTTTACAAATTTCAAGACAGTAACAGAAACTTCAATGAACCCCAAATAAATAGTTCCTATTATCATCATCATATGTCATATTCTATCCTCTCCCTCTATATATACTTTCAGGAAAATCTAGAACATTGCAAGAATACTTTTCATTGTTAGTTCATAGAGCAGTGTTGAAAAATACGTCCTTTTTCGAATCGTATACACTTGTGTTCAAATCTTGAATTCAACACCTCCCAGCTCCCAAAATTCATTAAGCTTCAGTTTTCTCATCTGTAAAATATCTTCCTCCTATTATGGGAGAGACTGGCTAGATGCTAATCAGTCCCATTTTATCTATATGATCACAGAGGAAGACTATATTTCCCAGCCTCTTTTGAAATTAAGTTGTAGAATTTGATTGAGTTCTATCCAATGCAATATGGACAGAAATGATGTGTACCACATGCAGGCCTGGCCATAAAACAACCCACATGATCCTCCATGTTTGTTCTTGGCTTGTTGGCTAGCAGAAGGCAGAGGATCTAGCATAGTATTCTGAGAAAGTCTTATATAATGGGGGATTACTAAATACACAGAGCCTGTGTCCCTGAGTCACTCTTTGGAAAACTCTGGAAAGGCACTCATCAATATCTGAACAGACTGAGATATGAGAGAAAAAGATACTGTAATATGCCAAGAAAATTGTAGAATTATTACATTAGCTCATATTAATTGCCCTGATTAATACATACTTATTTTATTATTCAATAAATATTATAAGTAAAGCAACTACCACAGTACTTGAAACATAGTAAAGGCTTAACATCTGTTGAGGCAATTTAAGTGTAATCTGACATAAAATGTATACCCACAGGAAACAAAAGTTAATTCAAAGTGTGTGTGTTTACTGATCATGGAAAATGAAATTTTAACAGTCCCTATTTTTTTCTCCTGTTTCTTTTATTTTTTACTTTTTCACATGGAAATATCTGGAGATGTCTATTTCTAAATTATTTTATTTTACTTTTATAAATTTAGATTTCCAGTGCATAATTATCATGTTTCCTATTTAATATTTATTTTATTTCCTAAAATATGGGGAACACTTGGGAAGATAGGGACTGTTTTTTTTTTCCTGGACTCCAGAGGAATTTTAACTAACTCTAGGTCAGATCAGGCCCTTTTCCTGTTACCTCTTAAGCATTATCAAACACAGCTTTATCTAACCATGGTTTTATCTCCAGCCTTCAGGTAGAAATTTATTTTCTAATTGCCCTAGTTTAATATCATATAGCAAAACACTGACTAGAGTGGATAAATCACTCTAACATTTCATACTAGTTTGACTGCAAAAGGAGTTGAAGTTCTTGCAACCAGGCATAAGTGCTTCAGACTCAGAAATCACTTATCTAACTGCTTTTGTTGATAGAGGTTTCTGAAGTCATCCCTCATAGATTTCAATTCTCTTCTTTCAGAGATACTTTTTTCTTCTTTCTCCAAGGCAGAAGGAAAAGAAGGAAAGTCACCAAGCCTACACTACCTAAAAACTAAAAAGTTTCTTCAGCCACTATGTTTTTTTTTCATAGAACAATCAAAGCTTTTGTTATTTGGGTTTGCACCTGGAATGGATGACGAGGCCCACTTAAAATTATTTTATATAGGTAATTCTCTTAACAGTGGCAAAGCACAGGATTGTGATGCCTTAGTAATTGAAAAATTGCCCGGTGAGAAAGTATCAAAAGTCTACATCTACTGAGGTTTTCATCTGTGAGAAGGAAAATATCTTCATTACTAATTAAATATTGAAACGACACTGGGAGGCAAAATAATAAACAGGCTTTCAGGTTATAAGTCATCAGTTCTGATTGTTCAATGCACCACTTGTCGCTTTTACCTATTCATAGAAGAGGTGCATTAAAACATTCCCTGAGTACTTTACAACAGTAATTCTCAAAATGTCATCTCTGGACCACCAGCAGCAGCTGATCCTGGGAACTTGTAGAAATGCAAATTCTGAAGCCCCACTTCAGACTTTCTGAATCAGAAGCCCTGCGGGTGGGGCCCAGCAAGTTGTACTTTACTAAACACTCCAGGTGATTTTTTTCAGCTGTTTTACTCCACCCTCTATGAACACAGGGACTCTCCAAGGTGTTTACCATCATAACTGTTGAAACTAGCCCATTTCTTTTAAAAAAAAAAATGTACTATTAATTTTTGTGGGTACATAGTAGGTGCATATATGTACAGGGTACATGAGATACTTCGATACAGGCATGCAATATTTAATAATCACATCCAGGTAAATGGGGTATCCATTATCTCAAGCATTTATACTTTGTTACAAACAATCCAGTTATACTCTTATAGTTTAAAATGTACAATTAAATTATTATTGACTATGGTCACCCTGTTGTACTATTAAATACTAGTTCTTACTCATTCTTTCTAACTACTTTTCATACACATTAACCATCCCCACTTACCCTGACGACCCAACTACCCCACCAAGCTGCTGATAACCAGACTCCTACTCTCTATCTCCATGAGTTCAATTGTTTTAATTTTTAGCTCCCACAAACAAGTGAGAACATGCAAAGTTTCTCTTTCTGTGCCTGGCTTATTTCTCTTAACATAATGTCCTCCAGTTCCATCCATGTTGATGTAAATGACTGGATCTCATTCTTTTTTACGGTTGAATAGCATGCCAATTTGTATATGTATTAATACCACAATTTCCTTATTAATTCATCATTTGATACTTAGGTTGCTTTCAAATCTTGGCTAGTGTGAATAGTGCTGCAAAAAACATGGGAGAACAGATATCTCTTTGATATACTGATTTCCTTTATTTTGGGCACATACCCAGTAGTGGGATGGCTAGATCATATGGGAGCTCTATTTTTAGTGTTTTGGGAAAACTCAAACTGTTCTTCATAGTGGTTTGACTAATTTACATTTCCACCAACAGTCTATGAGGGTTCTGTTTTCTCCATATTTTGCCAGCATTTGCTATTGCCCGTCTTTTGATAAAAGCCATTTTGAATAGGGTGAGATGATATTTCATTGTAGCTTTGATTTGCATTTTTCTGATGACCAATGATGTTGAGCACCTTTTCATATGTCCATTGCCATTTGTATGTCTTCTTTTAAGAAATGTCTATTCAGATCTTTTACTCATTTTTTGATCAGGTTATTGGATTTTTTCCTATAGAGTTGTTTGAGTTCTTTATATATTCTGGTTGTTAATCTCTTGTCAGATGGTGACATGATTTGGCTGTGTCTCCACCCAAATCTCATCTTGAATTATAGTTCCCATAATCCCCACCTGTCATGGGAGGGAACTGGTGGAAGGTAATTGAATTATGAGGGCAGTTATCGCCATGCTGTACTCATGATAGTGTGTTTTCACAAGATATGATGGTTTTATAAGGGGCTTTTCTCCACCTTCGCTCTGTCCTTCTCCTTGCTGCTCTCATGTAAAGAAGGATGTGTTTGCTTCCTCTTCCACCATTATTGTAATTTTCCTGAGGACTCGCCAGCCATGCTGAACTGTGAGTCTATTACACCTCTCACCTTTATAAATTACTCATTCTCAGGTATGTCTTTATTAGCAGTGTAAGAATGGACTAATACAGTAAATTGGTACCGGGCAGTGGGGCACTTCTGTAAAGATACCCAAAAATGTGGGAGTAACTTTGGGACTGGGTAACAGGGAGAGGTTGGAACAATTTGGAGTTTTCTAGTCTCAGAAGAAGACAGGAAAATGTATGAAAGTTTGAAACTTCCTAGAGACTTGTTGAATGGCTTTAACCAAAATGCTGATAGTAATATGGACAATAAAGTTCAGGTTAAGTTGGTCTCAGAGGGAGATGAGGAAATTGTTGGGAACTGGAGCAAAGATCATTCTTGTTATGCTTTAGTAAAGAGACTGTTGGCATTTTGCCCCTGCCCTAGAGATCTGTGGAACTTTGAAATCGAGAGAGATGATTTATGGTATCTGGCAGAAGGAATTTCTAAGCAGCAAAGCGTTCAAGAGGTGTAAGCATAAAAGCTTACACGGTGCTCCTGGAAAAGCTGTGGACATTCAATGCCAGCCTGTGAAAGCAGCCAGGAGGGGGGCTGTACCCTGCAAAGCCACAGGGGCAGAGGTACCCAAGGCCATGGGAGCCTACCTCTTGCATCAGGGTGACCTAGATGTAAGACATGGAATCAATGGAGGTCATTTTGGAGCTTAAAGAATTGACTGCTTCGCTGGATTTCAGACTTGCATGGAGCCTGTAACCCCTTTGTTTTGGCCAATTTCTCCCATTTGGAAGGGGTGTATTTATCAAATGCCTGTATCCCCATTGCATCTAGGAAGTAACTAACTTATTTTCGATTTTATAGGTTCATAGGCAGAAGGGACTTGCCTTGTCTCAAATGAAACTTGGACTTGGACTTTTGAGTTAATGCTGAAATAAATTAAGTATTTGCGGGACTGTTGGAAAGGCATAATTGTGTTCTGAAATATGAAGACATGAGATTTGGGAGGGGCCGGGGTGGAATCATATGGTTTGACTGTGTCCCCACCCAAATCTCATATTGAATTGTGGTTCCCATAATCCCCACATGTTATGGGAGGGACCCAGTGGGAGGTAATTTAATCACGGGGGCAGTTATTTCCATGCTGTTCTCATGATAGTGAGTTCTCATGAGATCTGATACTTTAATAAGAGACATTTCCCTGCTTCACTCAGCACTTCTCCTTGTTGCCTACATGTGAAGAAGGACATGATTGCTTCCCCTTCTGCCATGATTGTAAGTTTCCTGAGACCTCCCAAGCCATGTGGAACTGTGATTCAACTAAACCGCTTACCTTTATAAATTACCCAGTATTGGGTATGTCTTTATTAGTGCGTAATAATGGACTAATACAGATAAATAGTTTGCAAATATTTTCTCCCGTCCTGTGAGTTGCCTCTTCACTTTGGAGATTGTTTCCCTTACTGTGACAAATATTTTAAATTTGATGCAAGATCCCATTTGTCCACTTTGGCTTTGGTTGCCTGTGTTTGTGGGGTATTACTCAAGAAATTTTTGTCCAAACCAATGTCCTGGAGAGTTTCCTCAATGTTTTCTTTTAGCAGTTTCATAGATTGAGGTCTTAGATTTAATTTTTTAATCCATTTTGTATATGGTGAGAGATAGGGGTCTAGTTTCATTTGTCTGCATATGGATATCCAGATATCCCAGCACCATTTGTTGAGGACACTGTCTTTTTCCCAGTGTATGTTCTTGGCACCTTTGTCAAAAATGAGTTCACAATAGGTGTATGAATTTGTTTATGGGTTCTCTACTCTGTTTCATTGGTCTGTGTCTTTTTTTAAGCCAGTACCATCCTGTTTAAGTTACAATAGCTCTGTAGTGTAATTTGAAGACAGGTAATGTGATTTCTCCAGTGCTGTTCTTTTGCTCATGGTAGCTTTAGGTACTCTGGATCCTTTTTGGTTCCATATACATTTTAGGAATGATTTTTCTATTTCCATGAACAATATCATTAGTATTTTCATAGGGATTGCATTGAATCTGTAGATTGCTTTGGATACTATGGACATTTTAACAACGATTCTTCTAATCTATGAAAATGAAATATTTTACCACCTTTTCACATTCCCTTCAATTTCTTTCATCAGTTTTTTATAGTTTTCATTATAGAGGTATTTCACTACTTAATTCCTAGGCATTTACTTTTATTCGTGGCTATTGTGAATGGGATTTTTTAAAATTTCTTTTTCAGGTTGGTCACTGGTGGCATATAGAAATGCTAGTAATTTTTTATGTTGATATTTATCCTGCAAATTTACTAAATTTGTTTATCTGTTCTAATAGATTATTTGTAGAATCTTTATGTTTTCCCAAACATAAGATGCTATCATCTGCAAACAAGGATATTTTGACCTCTTCCTTACCAATTTGCATGCCTTTGTTTCTTTCTCTTCTATGATTGCTCTAGCTAAGAGTTCCAGTACTGTGTTGAATAACAGTAGTGAAAGTAGGCATACTTATGGTATTCCAGATCTTAGAGAAAAGGCTTTCAGTTTTGCCCATTCAGTATGATCCTGTCATATATGGCTTTTACTATGTTAAGTTATGTTACTTCTATAACCAGTTTTTTTGGGGTCTTTATTATGAAGTGACATTAATTTTATCAAAGGTTTTTTTCAGCATCACTTTAGATGTTCATATGGTTTTTGTTCTTCATTCTGTTGACATGATGTATCACAATGATATGCATATGCTGCATAATACTTACATCCTTGGGATGAATCTCACTTAGTCATGATGAATGATCTTTTTAAAGTATTGATGAATTTGGTTTACTAGTATTTTTGTTGAGGATTTTTGCATTAAAGTTTATCAGAGATATTGGTCTGTAGTTTTCTTTTCTGATGTGTCTATGCCAGGTTCTGGTATAATAGAAATACTGTAGTATACTTCATAGTATAATATGAGGACATAGTTGCCCAAACAGCATGGTACTTATATAAAAATAGGCACATAGGCCAATGGAGCAGAATAGAGAATGCAGAAATAAAGCCAAATACTTACAGCCAACTGATCTTCAACAAAGCAAACAAAAACATAAAGTGGGAAAGGACACCCTATTCAAAAAATGGTGCTAGGTTAATTGGTGAGCCACGTGTAGAACAATGAAACTGGATCCTTATCTCTCACCTTATACAAAAATCAACTCAAGATAGATCAAAGACTTAAATCTAAGGCCTGAAACAATAAAGATTCTAAAAGATAACATCAGAAAAACCCTTCTAGACATTGGCATAGGCAAAGACTTTATGAGAACCCAAAAGCAAATGCAACAAAAACAAAGATAAATACATGGGACTTAATCAAACTTAAAAGTTCTGCACAGCAAACTAATCAGCAGAGTTAACAGACAACCCAATGAGTGGGAGAAAATATTCACAATCTATATATCTAACAAAGAACTTTTATCAGCAAGAAAAAAAAAAAAAACAAAACAAACAATCCCAGCTAAAAGTGGGATAAGCACATGAATAGACAATTCTCAAAACAAGATACACAAATGGCCAACAAGCATATGGAAATATGCTCATTATCACTAATTATCAAGGAAATGAAAATCAAAACCACAATGTGATACAACCTTACTGCTGCAAGAATAGCCATAATCAAAAAAGTAAAAAAAAAAAAAAATAGATGTTGGCATGGATGTGGTAAAAAGGGAACATTTTAACCTGTTGACAGGAATGTAAACTAGTACAACCATTAGAGAAAACAGTGTGGAGATTCCTTAAAGAATTAAAATTAGATCCACCATTTGATCCAGCAATCCCACTACTAGGTATTTATCCAGAGAAAAAGAAATCATTATACAAAAAGCATACTTGCATATGCATGTTTATAGTAGCACAATTGGCAATTGCAAAAATATGGAACCTGCCCAAATGCCCATCAGCCAATGAGTGGATAAAGAAGATGTGGTGAATATATATATAAATTATATTTAATATATATTTATTAAGTTATATATATATTCTCTAAATATATATATATACACCATGGAATACAACTCAGCCATAACAAGGAATACAATTATGGCATTCACAGCAATCTGAATGGAATTGGAGACTATTATTCTAAGCAAAGTAACTCAGGAATGGAAAACCAAAGATCATATGTTCTCATTTGCAAGTGGAACCTAAGCTATGAGGACACAAAGGCCTATGAATGATACATCAGACTTTGCAGACTCAGTGGAAAAGGTGGGAGGGGGTGAGGGATAAAAGACTACGTATTGGGTACAGTGTACACCACTTGGGTGATGGATGCACCAAAATCTCAGAAATACATATATATGAGTAATACTGGTCTTATAGAATAAGTTTAGATGTATCCCTTCATCCTCTTTATTTTGGAATACTTCGATATTCCTTCATCCTCTATATTTTGGAATGGTTTGAGTAGGAGTTGAATTAGTATGTCTTTAAATGTTTGGTAGAATTCAGCATTAAAGACACGAGGTCGCAGGCTTTTCTTTACTGGGAGACATTTTATTAAGGCTTCTATCTCATTACTTGTTACTGGTTTGTTCAAGTTTTGGATTTCTTCCTGGTTCAATCTCAGTAGGTTGTATGTGTTTAGGAATTTGTCTAATTCTTCTAGATTTTCCAATTTATTGACATATAGTTACTCATAGTAGCTACCAATGATATTTTGAATTTCTTCGGTATCAGCTGTAATGCATTCTTTATCATCTCTGATTTTATTCGTTTGGGTCTTCTCTTTTTTTTTTCTTAGTCTGGCTAAAGATTAGTCAGTCTTGTTGACCTTTAAAAAACAAGCTCTTCATTTCATTGATATTTTTATTGTTCTCCTTGCTTCCATTTTATTTATATTTGTTCTGATATTTATTATTTCTTTGGTTTGGTTTTTTGGTTTGGTTTACTCTTGATTTTCTAGTTCCTTAAGATGCATCATGTAGGCTATTTATGTGAAGTTTTTCTTCTTTTTTGATGTAGACATTCAGAGCTCTAAATTCCCTTCTTAGTATTGCTTTCACTGTATCCGATAGGTTTTAGTAGGTTGTATTTTCATTATCATTCGTTTCAAGAAATTTTTCAGGTTTTTTTCCTAATTTCTTCATTGGCCTGCTGGTCATTCAGGAGCATATTGTTTAACTTTCACATGTTTTCATAATTTCCAAAATTCTTCTTGGTTTTAATTTCCAGTTTTATCCCATTCTGGTCATAGAAGATACTTAATTTTATTTAAATTTTTTGAATGATTTAAGACTTGCTTTGTAAAATAACTTATGGTCTATCCTTGAGAATGATCCATGTACTGAGGACTAGATGTGTTTTCTGTAAACATTAGATGAAATGTTCTGTGAATATCTATTAGGTCCATTTGTTCTACAGTGCATATTAAGTCCAATGTTTCTTTTTTGATATTTTATCTATAAGATGTGTCCAATTATGAAAGTGGGGTGTTTAAGTCTTTAGCTATTATTGTATTAAGCTCGCTCACTCTCTCTCTCTCTCTCTTTAGCTCTAATAATATTTGCTTTATATATCAGGTGCTATAGCTTCAGGCACATATATATTTCAAATTGTTATATCCTCTTGTTTATTGACCCTTTATCTTTATATAATGACTATCTCTTCATACATATTGTCTTAAATTTTTTTTTGTTTGATACAAGTATAGCCACTCTTGCTCTTTCTTTGGTTTCCATTGGCATGTAATATCTTTTTCCCTCCATTTATTTTCAGTCTATGTGTATATGCATTGTTGAACTGTGTTTCTTGTAGGCAACAGACTATTTGGTCTTTTTTTTTTCTAATCCATCCAGCAACTCCATGTCTTTTGATTCGAGAGTTTTGTCAATTTACATTCATTGTTATTACTGACAATTAATGACTTATTCCTGCCAGTCTGTAATTTGTTTTCTGGTTGTTTTTGGTCTTCTCTTATTTCTTTCCTCCTTTATGTCTTCCTTTTAGTAAAGGTGATTTTTCTCTGGTGATATAATTCGATTTCTTGCCTGTTTATTTTTATGTATCTGTTGTATGTTTTTTCATTTCAGTTTATCATAAGAACTGCAAATACTTTCTTATAACCCATTATTTTAAACTGATGACAACAATGATTGTATAAACAAACACAAAAGCAAAAAGACAACTAATAAAAACGTGGTACTTGGCCGGGCACGGTGGTGCAAGCCTGTAATCCCAGCACTTTGGGAGGCCGAGACGGGCGGATCACGAGGTCAGGAGATTGAGACCATCCTGGCTAACACGGTGAAACCCCGTCTCTACTAAAAAAATACAAAAAACTAGCCGGGCGCGGTGGCGGGCGCCTGTAGTCCCAGCTACTCCGGAGGCTGAGGCAGGAGAATGGCGTGAACCCGGGAGGCGGAGCTTGCAGAGAGCTGGGATCCGGCCACTGCACTCCAGCCTGGGCGACAAAGCGAGACTCCGTCTCAAAAAAAAAAAAAAAAAAAAAAAACGTGGTACTTTAATGACATCCCCCGCTTTTTAACTTTTTGTTTTTTCTCTTTTTGTCTTATTGTACTGTCTATGTCTTGAAAAGTTGTTGTAGTTATCATTTTTGATTGGTTCATCATTTAGTCTTTCTACTTAAAAGTAGTTTATACAGCACAATTACAGCGTTATAATATTCTGTATTTTTCTGTGTACTATTACCAATGAGTTTTGTAACTTTAGATGATTTCTAATTGCTCAACAACTTCATTTTATTTCCGATTGAAGAACTCCCTTTAGCATTACTTGTAGGACATGTCTGATGTTAAAGAAATCCCTCAGCTTTTGGTTGTCTTGGAAAGTCTTTATTTCTTCTTCATGCTTGAAGGGTATTTTTGCTAGATATACTATTCTAGTGTAAAAGTATTCTTTCCTTCAAAACTGTGAATATATCATGCCACTCTCTACTGGCTTGTAAGGTTTCCACTGAAAAGTCAGCTGCCAGACCTAGTGGAACTCCATTGTATGTTATTTGTTTCTTCTATCTTACTGCTTTTAGGATCCTTTCTTTATCCTTGTCTTTTGGGAGTTTGATTATTAAATGCCTTGAGGTAGCCTTCTTTTGGTTAAACCTTCTTGGTGTTCTATAACTTTCTTGTACATGGATATTGATACCTTTCTCTAGGTTTGGGGAGTTCTCATTACTATCCCTTTGAATATACTTTCTACCCCTATTTCTTTCTTGACCTCCTGTTTGAGACCAATAACTCTTAGATTTGCCCTTTTGAAGCTGTTTTCTAGATCTTGTCAATATGCTTCATTATTTTTTATTTTTTTCCTTTGCCTTTCTGACTATATTTTCAAATAGCCTGTCTTTAAGCTCATTAATTCTTTCTTTTGCTTGGTCAATCCTATTATTAAGAGACTCTAATCCATTCTTCAGTATTTCAATTGAATTTTTAGCTCTTGAGTATCTGCTTGATTCTTTCTACAGATTTCAATCTCCTTGTTAAATGTCTCTGATAGAACTCTGAATTCCTTCTCTGTGTTATCTTGAATTTCTTTGAGTTACTTCCAAACAGCTATTTTGAATTATCTCCCTGGATGGTCACATATCTTTGTTTCTCCAGGATTGCTCCCTGGTATATTATTTATTTCATTTGGTAAGGTCATATTTTCCTGGATGGTCTTGATGCTTATGGATGTTTGTTAGTGTCTGGGCATTGAAGAGACAGGTATTTATTGTAGTCATCACAGTCTGGGCTTGTATGTGCCTGTCTTTCTTGAGAAGGCTTTCCAGGTATTCAAAGGGCTATAGGCTGCAACCCTAATACCACTGTGGTTCTTTCACACTTTTAGATGTAGGCCTGGCACAGTGACTCACGCCTGTAATCCGAGCACTTTGAAAGGCAGAGGCAGGCAGATCAGCTAAGGTCAGGAGTTCAAGACCAGCCTGGTCAACATGGCGAAACCCTGTCTCTACTAAAAATACAAAAATTAGCTGGGTGTGGTCATGGGTGCCTGTAATCCCAGCTACTCGGGAGGCTGAGGCAGGATAATCACTTGAACCTGGGAGGCGGAGGTTGAAGTGAGCCAAGATCATGCCACTGCACTCCAGCCTGGGTGATAAGAGCAAAACTCCGTCTCAAAAAAAAAAAAAAAGACTTGTACATGTACCATCTTGGTGGTCTTGGATAACATCCAAAAGAATTCCCAGGATTACCAGGTACCAGGCAGGAACTCGTTTTCTTCCCTTACTTTCTCCCAAACAAATGGAGTCTCTCTTTCTGCTGAGCTGCCTGTATTATGGGGTGTCATGATGCAAGCACCCCTGTGGCCACCACCATTTGGACTGTGCTGGGTTATTTCTGAAGCCAGCAGTGGATCTCACCAAAGGCCCACTGTAACCACTACCTGTCTACCACCTATGTTTGTTCAAGGCTCTAGGGTTCTATAATCGGTGGATAGGGAAGCCAGCTAGGTTAATGTCCTTTCCTTTGGGCTGGCAAGGTCCCCCGGCCCAAGCATGTCCAGAGATGCTGTTTGAGAGCTGAGGATTAGAGTCAAAAGCCTTAGAAATCTACCTGGTTTCTATTCTACTACAGCTAAATTGGCCCTCAAACCACAAGACAAAGTCCCTTCCCCTCTTCTTTCCCTTTCCATGGGCAGAGGAGCCTCTCCCAGCTGCCACAACTACCAGCCCAAAGTGAGTACTGCCAGGCCACCACCAATGTTCACTTAAAGCCCAAGGACTGTTCAGTCAGACTCTGATGAATGTTGCCAGGCCTGGGACACACCCTTCAGGGCAATGGTCTCCCCTCCCCTCTCGCCCAGGGCAGGTCCAGATTGGCTGACTCCAGAACCCCAAGATACTGTTTGCTGCTTTATCCCACTGTGGCTGAGCTGGCACCTAAGGTGTAAGACAAAGTCCTCTTACTTTCCCTTCTTCTTTTCTCAAGCAGAAGCAGTCTTTCTCTATAGCCACCACTACTTGGAACATGCTGGGTCTCACCTGAAGCCAGTACATCTCAGAGTCTCACCCAAGGCCCATGGCATACTATTTGAGTATGGCTGATGGTTATTTAGGGCCCAAGGGCTCTTTAGTCAGCAGGTGATGAATCCTGTGAGGACTGGGTCCTTTTATTCAAGGCACCAAGTTCCCTTCTGCCCCAAGTTGTGTCTAGAAATGTCATACAGGAGCTAGAGTGATTTTGATTTAGGCTAAAGTTTAAGGCTTACCACCTTAGAAATTGCTGTACTGTGAAGATAAAGCAATACACTTAAAACTGATGATGGTGATAATAATATCAAATACTTCTTAATTACTATGGTCCAGGCACCATGCTAGTCACTCTAAAAAAATTAGGTTAATCATCACAGTAGCCAAAATGAGTATTTATTATTATTATTAATTATTGCTGTCCTCATTTAAGATGAAGAAACTTAGAGGTGAAGTCATTTGTCCAAGTTCAGATAGCTAGTTTGTAGAAATCACGACTCCAAACCAAGTATGCCTCTAAAGAACACTCTTCTAACCAATATAATATATATCATGTTTGTCTACGAAATTCCTAAAAATGTTCAATTCTAATTCCAAATCAGCATCTGTCTTCAGGGCTTGGTAGTGCCAAAGCATTTAATCTGAATATAGGGTTACTCAATACAGGAGTTAAGTTTCTCAAAAGCTATATATAAATCTGTATTCTTAATATTCTGTTGACTTTATTATAACTCTCTTACAGGTTATATTTCTACTCTTCAGTTCATAGTGGTTCCAAACTCTTGCACTTTCAATATTCCTGCCCATCATCTTTTCTAACATTTAATAATCTGTAAATAAATGCAGAGATACACTATCGAGTTCAAAAGACGTTTTATAATTCCTCAGTCAAGTGAATAAGACTAAAATGCAAATAACGACCTCTTACTTGTCAAATATCTGTTGTTCATAAAGCTGAGCATTGCTTTATAATACCTTTTGAAAAATTATAAAAGGTCAAAAATATACTAGAATAGATTAATTTTGCTCATCCTGGCACAACAGAACTATATAAAAAGCCTTTCAGAAATGAAGCTTCTACTCATCCTTTAGCAGTTCACAAACATTTAGCCATTCTGCAAGTGAGAAGTATGAGGAAAATTGTTTTTCTCTTTTAAAGGGCTTAGCTTAATGTGGCTGAGTGAGGGTTTGCATTTCAGAGAGCTAGAAGCCAGATAAATAACCTAAACATCTCAGGGGGGAAAAGTGCTTCTTCTTTTTTTTTTCTTGACTTAATCCCATCAGTACCCTAAATGCCTATGCTGATGCACAACATTAACTTACAACACTGGGTTTGTCATTATAATTACACTGCAAAGAGCCCTTCTCTTAGGCAAGGTCATACAGGCTGCAAAGCAAAATAAGTAAGGGCAGCAGAACTCCTGAGAGGCTCCATTCATAAAGCAGGGGTAAGCATGAATGCAGCATTATTCTTTCTGGGAAAGTTCTGAAAAGGTTGACCTCAGTGGAATGGGTGCAAATTTGCATAATGTCTCATTTCCTTAGAGCAACTCAAGGTTTGGTAACCATTACATGAGGCCAAACATCACTGGAAAGATTAATGGAACTGGGATATCATTACATCCAAATAGAATGAAGTCATGCCAAGGTCACTGCAAGGTTTATTAAGAGAAAGATGTTTGCTCATTAGAATGGGTGACTTGTCTCTCAGGCTAGCAGAGTTAATGGAAACAAATTGCACATCACTAATATTAAGCTGTCCAGTAAAGCTCCTTCATGATAAGCAACATAATGGATAAGGCATGGCATGGATGAGATTTGTAAAAACCTGCTGGTTTGCATCTTTTGGCAAGGACCATTGTATGAAAACCCTTCAGCCAATTAAGAGTTATTTGTCCCTTTTGTTATCACAGCAAGGATAAAAGAAAAGAACAAAAGCAAAAAGTACTAATTTTTACTTCAGGGTCCTGGCTCCAGTACTTTGTGTGAGTAGTGTATTGAGAAATTGACTGAGTTCCTTAATGCAGCATCAAAATAGTCTCAGGGGCTTAGATGGAAGGGAGAAGCAGGACTTAACCCAAGCAGTCTCAATGAAATATCAATGAGCAGTTAGTCTTTAATAGGGAACAACCCCACAAAGATGTAAATGACTTTCTACCGAGAGAATATATTCTGATAATTGACTCCTCCTGCTTGTGCACACAGGTCCTGGCTTAGAGTCAAAATGACAACTAATGATGTGTCTTCCCAACCAAATTTATAGGTGATGAAGTTCAAGCTGTGCCAGGGAGAGGAGAAAAACAAGCAAGTAAAAGCACAAAAAGTTAGTATTTTGTAATGGAGAGAGCTTGTTGATTTTGGGTGAGGGTAATTGCAATTAACTATATGTATCTATATGAAAGAACAGTAAAAGCCACACCTCTCCTGTCTACTGCCATCTATCCAAAACCAGTTAATACAACTTCAGGTTTCTCTGGTCAGATGCCCACTTCTCGGCTTACGACAGGAGACTGCTGATAAAAGTGGCTTGGACACAAATCACTGCAAAACTTAAGGGTCACTAGATAGTCATGAACACTGAGATTCCCTATATGCAATTCCTAGTCAAAAGACTCTGGCCTCTAAATGATGACTGATACAATATCTTATGAATTTGAATTAACCACAGGACAAGCTCTGGTGGCTATTGTAGTTCAAAATGTAATTAAGATTTTTTTCTAAAATTATCTTCTTGTTTGTGTGCATAGAAGTGTAAATGACCATACTGCCCAAAGCAATCTACAAATTCAGTGCTTTCCTATCTAACCACCAATGTCATCTTTCACAGAACTAGAAAGAAAAAACTATTCTAAAATTCATACAGAACCAAAAGAAGAGCCCAAATAGCCAAAGCAATCCTAAGCAAAAAGAACAAAGCCAGAGGCATCACATTACCTGACACCAAACTATATATTAAGCTACAGTAACCAAAACACCATGGCATTGGTACAAAAGCAGACACATAGACCAGTAGAAGAAAATAGAAAACTCAGAGATAAAGCTGCACACCTACAGCCATCTGATCTTCAACAAAATTGACAAAAATAAGCAATGGAGAAAGGACTCCCTATTTGATAAATGATGCTATCACAGCTGGCTAGCCACATGTAGAAGAATAAAACTGGACCCTTACATTTCACCATATACAAAAGTTAACTCAGGATAGATTAAAGATTTAAATGTAATGCCTCAAACTATAAGAATTCTAGAAGAAAACTCAGGAAATACCATTGTAGACATCAGCCTTGGGAAAGAATTTATGACTAAGTCCTCAAAAGCAATTGTAACAACAACAAAAAATTGACAAATGGGACCTAATTAAACTAAAGAGCTTCTGCTCAGCAACACAATCAACAGAATAAACAGACAACCTAAGTAATGGGAGAAAATATTAGTAAACTATGTATCTGACAAATGTCTAATATTTAAAATCAATAAGGAACTTACTAGGTTAAAAAAACCATTAAAAATGGGCAAAAGACATGAACAGACACTTCTCAAAAGAAGACATACAAGCAGACAACAAATACGTGAAAAAATGTTCAACATCACAAATCATCAGAGAAATGTAAATAAAAACCACAATGAGATACTATCTCACACCAGTCAGAATGGCTTATTATTACAAAGTCAAAAAACTACAGCGGTTGGTGAGGCTGCACAAAAAAGAGAATACTTAAGCACTGTCGGTGGGAATGTAAATTAGTTCAGCCACTGTGGAAAGCAGTTTGGATATTTCTCAAATAACTTAAAAGAGAACTACTGTTTGACCCTGCAATCCCATTACTGGGCATATACCCAAAGCAAAATGTATATTATTTTACCAAAAAGACACATGCACTCATATGTTCATCATAGCACTAATCACACTAGCAAAGACACACAATCAACCTAGGTGCCCATCCACAGTGGATTGGATAAAGAAAATATAGTATATATACACCGTGGAATACTATGCAGCCATATAAAAGAATGAAATCATGTCATTTGCAGCAACATGGATACAGCTGGAGACCATTATCCTAAGCAAATTAACCCTGAAATAGAAACCCAAACACCATTTTCTCTTCTGTATAAGTGAGAGCTAAGCATTGCATACACATGGGCATAAAGATGAGAATAATAGACACTGGGGACTACTGTCTACTAAAGGGAGTAGAAAGGGAGGGATCAAAAACTGAAAAACTACCTATTGGGCATCCCCAAACCTCAGTGCCAAGGAATATACCCATGTAAGAAACTTGCACATGTATTCCTGAATCTAAAATGAAAGTTGAAGTTATATAAAGAAAGAAATCTTGTTGTAAATATTTTATGGTTTTTATTCCTCATGTGGGAACAGAACTACCTTCATTATTAGGTTAGGCAGAGAATATAACTCTGAAGGCTTTCAAGCCTGGGATCTAGAATTTTTTTTGTAGGATGTAATCTCACTATTATTATAAAATGAGAGGGGGGTAAGCCACCACCCCAACTAATCCCTGATTATTAATATTGTCTACTATCAACTTTTAGAATTAATTTGATTTAGATCACTTATAATTTCAAGGTGAACTCTCCTTTAGTGTACTTCAGTGCACTTTCATTTTAAGAAGTAAGTCAATTGTGATGAAAAAAAGGAACAGTATGAGACAGCAAGATTGTTTTATGGTAACTATGGACTCTTAGAAGCAAAATTATTCTGGAGAGATGGTTATTATTTTGAGGGCAGGGTTTGTATTGTATTGAGCTCTCAGTACCCAGAGAGAGCCTAGAAAATAGAAGGAACCCAATAAATGATTCTTCATGAATGAATGAATGAATGGGTACATGCCACCTTGTAAGGATATAAGGCTAATTCTTATCTAAACACCAGATTGTTGTTTCAGCCAAATCCATTTACATGTTTCCAAAGTAATTTTTATTTTTATTCATTATCTGGGAAAGACAAACAACAAAAGACAACTCATAATCACAATGACAATTGAAATACATGAATACTTCAAGGTTATTGAATTTGCATAACAAAATATGTAAATAAAAGGAATCAACAAATTGTTTCGGAAAGACTGGAAGCATAGGTAAAACACAATTTTAACAGAAGGGATGGAGATGAAAAGGACATAATATTTTAAAATAAAATGACCTGTTTATTTTTATTCTCCATCCGATCTTTGTAATAGTTAATAAAGGGAAACAAAATTTCTTTCACTTTGGTGGCTCTCTTCTCTAACTACTTCGTAAGCTGCTTTTGCCTCTGGGTTTTTCTTAATGTCTTCCTCATCTCTTTGCATCAACACTTTCATTTTCTCCCAACCAAGGCCTAGGAAAAACCTTAAGCTATGATAGCACAGATGCCTAATTGTTTTTTGACCTGCCATACTGTAAAATTTTGGGCTTGATTTTTTCTCAGAATATTGACAAAGACAAGGTATTTACTTCTCTTTCTGTTCAATACTCTTATTAAAGCTCATACATGGCTCAGGTTATTCTGACACTGTCCCTGTAAATTAAATTTTCTATTAACTATCACCTTGTTTTGCATTATTTTTGTTCCTGTTCTGTAAATTAAGGATAACATTTACTGCCTGGGATTTATTAACGTCATGTATTTGATGCATTTTCAGGAGAAATATTTAAGATTACGTCTGATGGAAAAGTCAGAACTTCAAAATCATGTCTAAATATATGGATATGTCTTTATCACCTTCTGTGACAAACGAAAGAGCTAGAAATTTCTAAATAAATGTTCCAAAGTAATAACCATAGACAACAAAATAAAACACTTTGAGGGAAACAAGCGGTTTGGTTAATATACTTCTAGCTCCTTAGTGTCTGTCCATCACAAATAACTTGACAAAAATTCTCTACTATCACCTTAATAATGAACACTATAAAACAAATATTGGGTATCATCTTTATGCTTACCATTTATGACCTTTCTACTGTGGTGAAATCTCTACCTTGACTCTTCGATATATAACTCATTTCTAACTGTCAAATGGTGTTAGGAAACAATAAAATTTCCACAAAGAATGACCCACATAGATACTTGAATGCAGCCTCAAGACAAACAGGATTGAAAGTGAAAAGATTTTAAAAGGCTTATAGAATTTTGTTCTCCTCTATTGTTATTTCTCATTCTATTATCCAAAAGACAATATTAAAAGTTTACTTGTAATTAACAGTGATAATATATTACTCTCCTTTGAACTAGGTCATCAGTGTCCCTCATTACCAGTTTCTTGATATTCTGAAGGTTGACCTGTCATTTTTAAGAATCTCAATCATTAAGTTCTCTTTGTGTCAGCTACTATAGTGATGCCTCAGGCTAAGTAGTAGCTTTAAGGGGAAAAGGCTTTATACATGAACAGGCTGCAAAATAAAAACCACATCACATGAGGAAGAAGGGATTTGGAAGACCTTGCAGAATTTCGCTGAAACTCAACTCATAGTCCTATGACCTATTTCATAACTGTGCACCCCAGCTTCCAATCTCAGCTTTCTTTCCACATTACAGCTCTTGTATGTCCTTACTGGATTCTTAGCATCTTTTGAAATCCTTCCTGCTCCCAACATTGCTTCTCAATATATGCAGTGTATCTCTCTTACACAAATGGCTCCTGATCTGTGCCAAAATTGCACACGTAACAAAGAATGTAAGAAGAATTACTTATAATAATAAAATTATAAAGTATGGATCTTTATCCAATTTCTCGCTCTTGAACTCCAGTCCCAAAAGTCAAATAAGACATCTGTATCTTAACTGTCTCACAAGCAGTGCTATGGTCAACATGTTTGTCTCCCCAAATTTCATAGATTAAAACCTAATCCCCAATGAAATGGTATTAAGAGGTAGGGTCTTTGAAGGAGGATTAGGTCATGAGGACCTCACCCTCATGAATGGGATTAGTGCTTTTATAAAAGAGGCCCAAGGAATCTTGTTTGTCCCTTTTACCCTGTGAAGACGCAGCTAAAAGAAACTGTCTGTGAGAAACAGTCCCTCATCAGACATTGAATCTGCTTGTACCTTGATCTTGGACTTCCCAGTAACTAAAACTATCAGCAATAAATTTCTACTCCTTACAAATTATTCAATCTAAGTTTTTTTTTTGTTATAGGAGCAAAATACACCAAGGCAATCAGTAAAATAAACCCACCCTATCCAAAACTAAGCTCTTCATCTTTGCCTCAACTCAACCTCTCCTTCAATGTTCCCTGTCTCAGGGTATGGCCATGCCATCCCCCAATCTTCATATTATAATATGTGTACTTGATTTTTTTCACTCTTCTGATGATAAAATCTCTTCATTGTCTCCCTCATTGAATTTAAGATAAAATACAACTTTCTTATAAAAGAAAAACGTCAGCTGAATTTAATATTTAAAGAGTTTAATTGAGCAATGAATTATTTGCTAATCGGGCAACCCCCAGAATCACAGCAGATTCACAGAAACTCCAGTGCAACCACGTGGTGGAAGAAGATTTATAGACAAAACAAAAAGCAAAAACACCGTAAATGATGTATAGAAATCAGCAATGAGGTACAGAAACAGTTGGGTTGGTTACAGGTTGCTGTTTGCCTTATTTTAACACAGTTTGAACACTTAGCTGTCTATGAGTGGTTGAAGTATGGCTGCTGGGATTGACCAAGACTCAGTTATTACTACAGGCACATACTCCTAAGTTAGATTTTCAATTTTGTCTGACTATTAAGCTAGGTTATAGTTCATCCACAAAGACTCAAATATAGAAGTACGGAGTCCTCCTCAGGCCATGTTTAGTTTTCTTGAACACTTAATGTGACATTGAAAACCCTCAGTGGTTTGGCCTTGGTGACATTTTAAGCCTCATCTTTCACTTCTATTTCCACTTATTTGAATGCACTCTGCTTGCTCATCTGTCCCTGTTATTTCCTCTGAATGTAATACCTTCAGCTCTTACTTTCCCTGGCTACTTCCTACCTATTCTTTAAACATTTTCTGAGGGGAAGTAGTACCTGCCCTCAGAAGTTCAGTTATCCCAGCCACTGAGGCTGGGTTTAGTGCACCTCCCTTGCGTTCCCACAATACCCTATGTGTACATATTGCAGAATTTTTCACACTGCATTATGATTCCCTAATTTTATGCCTCCTCCAATAGACTGTGAGCTGCTTGAGTGTAAGATGTATATCTGTTCTTCATATTCCCAGGAATCTACCTCCTTGTGTGGTACACAAAGTACATGCCAGATAAAGATTTACTGGGTGAATAAGTGACTAAAGAGCTCTGACAGGAAAAAAGAAACATTCAAACAAACAAACAAAAAATGGTTCTATCATTTGATTTAAGCATTGATAATAATCAAAATGCATTTATTTTGAGACCTTGTATTAGTTTTCTAGGACTGCCATAACAAAATATCACACATTGGATGGCTTAAACAATAGAAATTAATTTTCTCACAGTTCTGGAAGCCACAAGTCTGAGATCGAGATGTTGGCAAAGTTAATTTCTTCTAAGACCTCTCTCCTCCTCAGCTAGTAAATGGCTGTCTTTTCCCTGTGTCTTGATCTTCTCTATGTGTATGTCTGATCTTCTCTATGTGTAAATCTATGTCGTGGTTTCTTCTTCTTATAAGATATCAGTCGTTTTGAATTAGGGCCAACCCTATTAACCACATTTAACCGTAATTACCTCTTTAAAGATTCTATCCTCAAATGCAGTGATGTTAGGAAGCAATAGGGGTTAGGACTTCAACATATGAATTTGGGAGGAATATAATTCAGCCCATAACAGGCCTTGAAGTTACAAAATAATCCTTCCACTAATGTGGGCCATTACAGCTTAGTCCACAGTATATTCCCCAAATACTCACAAAGCCTGTCAGATGGCATTCTCTTTGTGGGGTCACTGGCAGGTGAGGAGGTACTTGTTTCCTGCATTCATGCCTTTTTTATTCCTTCTAAACATCTGAAGCTGGGCATAAATCTCTCCTTTCTCCCTCCTCCCTCTGCAATACCTCTTGCCCCAATTATGCAATTAGCCTAAGGATCAGGAGAAATAAACTTAACCTGCTGCTGTACATAGTAACTAAATCCTCCAATAATGTGGACATATACTAGAAAAGCTAGGTTAACAGGCTTCTTTTTTAGAAGTCATCTGTTTGGTTGTAAGATAAGATCAAGGCTCAATCATATCCAAAATCCGAAAGACTTCAAACCTTATGTGGTTTTTGCCCTATTCCCTTTCACTGCAGTGCAGTTATAACTGGTTCTGGAGTTGAGAAAAAGCGGGCAATCTTAACTGTTGTCAATTTTATATCATTGAAATTCTGAAGCAAATATGCAAATTACATTAAAAACCTCCCCAAAAAGCATGGGTAACAACGACTTTTTTTTCTCACCACAATCTCAATATTCATAAGTATTTCCACTTTACTATTTCTTCCTCCACAAACAATCCAAATCCTACCACTTACTTATTATACTCCATGATCTCCACAAAGCCTTCCTTCCTTAACTACTCTAGTGTATTTGGATTTTCTCCTTTCTCTCACAGCTCAGAATGTTCACTATTTCCATTGTACAGAAAATAGTTAATATGGAAGACACATTAAAATATCTGCTCACATCTCCTCGTTTTAAAAATGGAATTGACTAGATTATTGAATAAGTGGACTCCAATATATTGCACTTAGGAAATAATTTGATTTTTCTTCTATTTCTGTCATCAAAACTACTCTGTTAAATCTCTTTTTCAGACCCCTGGATGATATTTCAGACAGCAACCTTAGCTATTCAGGTAACTGTCAGGGGTAACAAATAATTTCAGTTACAGGAATTAAAAGGCCAATCTGTTTCAAAATATAATGCATTGTTATTAACTACAGTTACCACATTATACAACAGATATCTTTAACTATTGTTTATTAGCTCAATTGAGCCATTCTACAATGTATACATATTTCAAAACATCATATTGCATGGGATAAAAATACACAATTTTGAATCTCTCAGTTTTTTAAATTGATACAAATACTTGTACATATTTATCAGATACATGTGATATTTTGTTACAGGAACAGACTATGCAACAATCAAGTTAGAGTATTTGGGGTGTCCATAATCTCAAGTATTTATCATTTATATGTGCTGGAACATTTCAAGTTCTCTCTTCTAGTATTTTGAAATATACAATACATTGTTGTTAACTTTAGTCATCCTATTCTGCTATTGAGTATTATAACTTATTCCTTCTATCTGACTGTATGCTTGTACCCATTAATCAACCTCCCACAGATTCTTCCCACCCTTTGGCATCTATCCTTCTATCTCTACTCTGTGAAATCAGCTTTTTACATATGAGTGAGAATATGCAATATTTGTCTTCCCGTGCCTGGCTTATTTCAACTAACATAATGGCCTCCAGTTCCATCCATGTTATGGCAAATGACATAATTCCATTATTTTTATGGCCAAATAGTATTACATTATGTATATATACACAGCATTTTCTTGTTCATTTATCCATTGATGGACACACAGGTTAATTCTATGTCTTTGCTATTGTGAATGGTGCTGCAATAAACATGGGAGTGTAAGTATCCTCTTGATATACTGATTTCTTTCCCTTTGGATGAATACCCTAAAGTTGAATTTGAGGATGATAGGGTAGTTCTACTTTTAATTTCAAGAAAAGTTCCCCACTGTTTACCACAGTGGCTTCACTAATTTACATTCCTACCAACAGTCTATATGAGTTCCCTTTTCTCCATATCCCCACCAGCATCTGTTATATTTTGTTTTTAATAGTAGCTGTTCTACCTGGCTAAGATAACATTTCATTGTGATTTTGATTTTAATTTTCCAGACAATTAGCATTATAGAGCATTTTTTCACATACATTTTGGCCGTGTATATGTCTTCTTTTGAGAAATGTCTATTTATGTCATTTGCCCACTTTTTAGTGGGATTTTTTTTAACTGTTTGAGTTCCTTGGTTCCTTGTATATCCTGGATATTAGTCCCTTATTGGATGAATAGTTTGTAAATATTTTCCCTGATTCAACACGTTGTCTCTTTACTCTGTTGTTTCCTTTGCTGTGCAGAAGATTTTTAGTTTAATATAGTCCCATTTGTCTAATTGTGTTGCCTGTAAGTTTGAGTTCTTACTTATAAAACCTATGCCTAGATCAATATCCTGGATTGTTTCCCCTGTTTTCTTCTATAGAATTTTTAGTTTTGGGTCTTATGTTTAAGCTTTTAATCCATTTTGAGTTGCTTTCATATATGGTGAGAGATAGGGGTCTGTTTTTGTTCTTCTGCATATGGATATCTAGGTTTTTCTAGATATAAGATTATGTCATTTGCAAAGAGGAACAATGTGACTCTCTTTCTCAATTTGGATGCCTTTATTTTTCTTGCCTGATAGCTCTGGAAAGGATTTTCAGTACTATGTTGAATAGGAGTGGTGAAAGTGGGCATCGTTCCCTTGTTTGAGTTACTAAGCAAAATGCTTTTAGGTTTTCCCCATCGGTATGATGTTAGCTGTGGATTATGGCCTTTATTTTGTTGAGTTATGTTCCTTGTGTGCCTAATTTGTTGAGAGTTTTTATCATGAAGGGACATCAAAAGCTTTTTATCAAAAGCTTTTTTTCTGCATTGATTGAGATGGTCATATGGATTTTGTCCTCCATTCTGTTGATATGAGGTATCACATTTATTGATTTGCATATGTTGAACCATCCTTGCTTCTCTGGGATAAATCCCACTTGATCATGGTGTGTTATCCTCTTCCTGTGCTATTGGATTTACTTTGCTAGTATTTTCTTGAGGATTTTTGTATCTATGTTCCTCAGTGTTATTGGTCTATAGTTTTCTTTTCCTGTTGCATATTTTTCTGGTTTTAGTATCAGGCTAATTCTGGCCTCATTGAATGAGTTAGGGAAAACTCCTTCCTCCTTCGTTTTTTGGGATAGTTTGAGGAGAACTGGTGTTGGTTTTTCTTGTAAGTTTGGTAGAAATCAGCAGTGAAGACATCCAGTCTTGGACTTTTCTTTGTTGGGAGAGTTTTTAGTTAACAGATTCAATTTCATTAATCAGTATTAGTCTGTTCAGGTTTTCTCTTTGTTCCTGATCCAATTGTCCATTATCTGAGTCCACAAGATATATAATAATAGGTGGCATGTTCCTCCACATTTTAAACAGAAGGCTATATATGTTAGACTTACCAAGAGATGCCTCCAAACAGGTCCTACACCTCTTGTTTCATCACTCATCCCAAACTTATCTGTAAGAGAGGTAGAGATTGGAAGGAGGTTGTTGAGGGGGGGATTTTTAAGAAGAGAACTGTTAGCCTACTAGGGTTGGGGAACTGAAGTGTTGTTATTAGGGGAGAAAAGGGGTTCCTCCTTCCACTTTCCACCTCAAGCCATATAAGGGGTTTCATTGGGCCTTACTCTAGTGCCCAGTACTGCCATGGTACTAGAGTGGAGTATGGAGAAAATACTTAATGAAGTGCTTGGCAGGCAGCCCCTGGAGTTTAGAGGGAACAGGGTTAGGAGGGCCACAATGGGCACAAGCTGCACTTTCACCAATGATGGGGCATATTTTCAGTGTTTTTATTTTGACGAAGAGTACATGAAAAAAGCCATAGCAGAGCTGTCCTAAAGGATCCTAAGAGGAAGACTGCCTTCTAGGGAAAGATAGGCCCAGCAGAAAGAGACTGTTTGGAAGGAAGTGGGGTACATTACAGTGTGGGAGCTGAGAGAGTAATAATAAGTCAATTAAGGAACGTATTGCCTACAGTACTGGGGAGACCTTAGCAGAGGGATGTGTCAGGTAGCAATTCAATTGTTAAAAATACCCCATTTACTCTAGTATCATGGTAGCCAGTATTTGCACGTCTATCACAGTAAAGGTATAATGCACCAGCCAAGTAAGACCATTGGCTATCTCACCTTTTTTCTTTACCCTTACCCTATCACCATCCCATACCTATCCTAGCGAAGTCAGAGGGAGGCAACATAGTGATTGGAGGAAGAAAGATAGAAAAGTACTGCAAAAGAATGAAAAAGAAATAGACTATGTCTTCCTTTCTCAGAGCTTATTTATAAAATTTTGTGGCCAGACTCATGCTGGAACTGAGAGGAGCTTTAAATTAGATGAAAGTTAAAAATGTTTAATGTAAATTAGATTGCACTTTTGCTCATGTACCTAAATTTTTATTTCAGGAAAATTATTATTTCTTCATTAAACATCCTGTAAAGCTGTTAAGTATTAATCATTTGTTAGAAAATTTTATTTAAAAATTAACATAATTTTAAAGATGACATATCTTTTAAAAGGTATGAAGAACATACATTGGAGAAAAGATGACCTTCTCCAATAAATGATTCTGCAAACATTAGATATCTATATGGAGAATAATAAAACTAGACGCCTTTCTCTCACCATATACAAAAGTCAATCAAGATGGATTAAATTCCTAAACATAAGAACCAAAACTAAAAGTTCTATAGAGGAAAACAGAGGAAACAATCTAGGACATTGATCCAGGCAAAGATTTTATAACTAAGCCCCCAAAGCACAAGCAACAAAAGAAACAATAGACTAATAGGACTATATTAAACTAAAAAGTTTATATTTCTGTGGGGTCGGTGGTGATATCGCCTTTATCTTTTTTTATTGCATCTAATTGATTCTTCTCTCTTCTCTTATTTATTAGTCTTGCTAGCGGTCTATCAATTTTGTTGTTCTTTTAAAAAAACCAGCTCCTGAGCCGGGCGCGGTGGCTCAAGCCTGTAATCCCAGCACTTTGGGAGGCCGAGACGGGCGGATCACGAGGTCAGGAGATCGAGACCATCCTGGCTAACACGGTGAAACCCCGTCTCTACTAAAATATACAAAAAATTAGCCGGGCGAGATGGCGGGCGCCTGTAGTCCCAGCTACTCAGAGGCTGAGGCGAGAGAATGGCGTAAACCCGGGAGGCGGAGCTTGCAGTGAGCTGAGATCCGGCCACTGCACTCCAGCCTGGGCGACAGAGCGAGACTCCGTCTCAAAAAAAAAAAAAAAAAAAAAAAAAACCAGCTCCTGGATTCATTGATTTTTTGAAGGGTTTTTTGTGTCTCTATCTCCTTCAGTTCTACTCTGATCTTAGTTATTTCTTGCATTCAGGACATAGGCATGGGCAAGGACTTCATGTCTAAAACACCAAAAGCAATGGCAACAAAAGCCAAAATTGACAAATGGGATCTAATTAAACTAAAGAGCTTCTGCACAGCAAAAGAAACTACCGTCAGAGTGAACAGGCAACCTACAGAATGGGAGAAAAGTTTTGCAATCTACTCATCTGACAAAGGACTAATATCCAGAACCTACAAATAACTCAAATAAATTTACAAGAAAAAAACAAACAACCCCATCAAAAAGTGGGCAAAGGATATGAACAGACACTTCTCAAAAGACGACATTTATGCAGCCAACAGACACATGAAAAAATGCTCATCATCACTCGCCATCAGAGAAATGCAAATCAAAACCACAATGAGATACCATCTCACACCAGTTAGAATGGCAATCATTAAGAAGTCAGGAAACAACAGGTGTTGGAGAGGATGTGGAGAAATAGGAACACTTTTACACTGTTGGTGGGATTGTAAACTAGTTCAACCATTAAAAAGTCAGGAAACAACAGGTGTTGGAGAGGATGTGGAGAAATAGGAACACTTTTACACTGTTGGTGGGACTGTAAACTAGTTCAACCATTGTGGAAGACAGTCTGGCGATTCCTCAGGGATCTAGAACTAGAAATACCATTTGACCCAGCCATCCCATTACTGGGGATATACCCAAAGGATTATAAATCATGCTGCTATAAAGACACATGCACACGTATGTTTATTGCGGCACTATTCACAATAGCAAAGACTTGGAATCAACCCAAATGTCCATCAATGACAGACTGGATTAACAAAATGTGGCACATATACACCATGGAATACTATGCAGCCATAAAAAAGGATGAGTTCATGTCCTTTGTAGGGACACGGATGCAGCTGGAAACCATCATTCTCAGCAACCTACCTCAAGAACAGAAAACCAAACACCGCATGTTCTCACTCATAGGTGAGAATGAACAATGAGATCACTTGGACACAGGAAGGGGAACGTCACACACCGGGGCCTGTTGTGGGGTGGGGGAGGGAAGAGGGATAGCATTAGGAGAAATACCTAATGTAAATGACGAGTTAATAGGTGCATCACACCAACATGGCACATGTATACATATGTAACAAACCTGCACATTGTGCACATGTACCCTAGAACGTAAAATGTAATAAAAATAAAAATAAAAAATAAAAACAAATGCAGGTGCAGGAGAATCCTTCTATTTCAGCCCTTCAACCAATGCGTCACAAAGTTCAGGATCCCAGAGTCCTCAAAAGAACCCCAGTTTCAACACAGGGGCTGAAGACAAGGCAATTAACACCTAATATTGTTCAGCACTGTCTTGAAGTAAAGAACCTTCAGAAACCTAAAAAAAAAACTAATAAAAAATAAAAAAATTAAATAAAATAAAAAGTTTCTGCACAACAAGGAAAAACCATCAACAGAGTGAAGAGACAACTGGTTGAATGGGAGAAAATATTTGCAAACTATACATCCAATAAGGGACTAATGTCCAGATATACAAGGAAATCAAATCAACAGTTAAAATAATAATAATAATAATAATAATAATTGCATTACAAAATGGGCAAAGGATCTCAATAGACATTTCTCAATAGAAGACATACAAACGGGCAGCACATATATTTAAAAATGTTCAACATCACTAATCATCAGCGAAATTCAAATAAAAACCACAATGAGATATTGTCTTACCACAAATAGAATGGCTATTACTAAAAAGACAAAAAATAACAGATGCCGGTGAGGATTTGGAGAAAAGGGAACTCATATACACTGTTGGTAGGAATGTACATTAGTGCAGCCACTATGGTAAACATTATGAAACTTTCTCAAAAAACTAAAAGTAGAACTACCATACACTAAATATTCTGACTTGATCATTACATGTATATATTCATTATATACATGTGATTCAATTATACATGTATACACAAAATGTGTACAAATAAAAAATAAATAAAAATAGAACTACCATATAATCCAGCAATCACACTATTAGTTATTTATAAAAAAGAAAATAAATCTGTATATCAAAGAGATACCTACACCTTTATGTTTATTGCAGCACTATTCACAATAGCAAAGATATGGAATCAACTTGGAGTCTATCAACAGAAAAATTGATAAAATATTGGATATATACACAATGGAATACCATTCAGCCATAAAGATGGAAATCATGTCCTTTACAGCAACATGGATGGAGCTGAACATCATTATGTTAATTGAAATAAGCCAGGCACAGAGAAAAATCACATGTACTCACTCATATGTAAGAGCTATAAAAGTTAATCTAATGGAGGTAGATAGTAGAATGATTGTTACCAGAGGCTGAGAAGGGTGTGTGTATAGGAGTGGAGATGAGAAGTTAGTTAATGGGTACAAACATAGTTAGATAAAAGGAATAAGTTATAATATTTCACAGCCGAGTAGGGTGACTAAAGATAACAACAATATAATGTATATTTCAAAATAGCTAGAAGCGAGTACTCGAAATGTTCCCACTCATAGAAATGACAAATATTTGAGCTGATGAATGTCCTAAATATTCTGACTTGATCATTACACATTGTAAGAGTGCAACAATATGTCACATGTACCCCATCCATAAATATGTGCAAATATTATGTATCAATAAAACTATTTTTAAAAAGGAAATTGAACTTACACCCTTATCATGAGTAAGTCCTATGCATACATTGTTTAAATAAATTGGAAAATGCCAGGCCTAGTACTACACTAGAATATTAGTCTATTTAGAGTCAGGCCATTCTGAGATTAAATGATACTGATAGAACTACCATATGATCCAGGAATTCCTTCTCTGGGTATACAGGCATACATTGAGAATAATGCAGGTTCAATTTCAGACTACTACAACAAATTGGATATTGGAATAAGGTGAGTCACACAAATGTTTTGGTTTGCCAGTGCATATAAAACTTATGCTTACACTAAAATGTATTCTATTAAGTGTTCCATAGCATTGTATATGAAAAAATGTACATACTTTAATTAACAATAATTTGTGGCTAAAAATAATCTGAGCCTTCTGTGAGTCATCTTTTTGCTAGTGGAGGGTCTTTCCTCTATGTTGATGGCTGCTTACTGATCAGGGTGGTGGTTGCTGAATATTGGGGTGGCTGTGACAATTTCTTAAAATAAGACAACAGGGAGGCATGCCACATTGATTGACTCTTTCATGAAAGGTTTCTCTGTAGTGTGAGATGTTATTTGATAGCATTTTACCCACAGTATTACGTCTTTCAAAATTGGAGTAAATCTTCCCAAAATCTGCTGCCTTACCAACTATGTTTATGGAATTTTCTAAATTCTTTGTTGTCATTTCAATAATTTCACAGCATTTTTGCCAGGAATAAATTCTATCTAAAAAAAAAAGAAAGCTCACCTCTTTTTCTCATCCATTAAAAGCAACTCTTCATTTGTTAAATTTATGTCATGAGATTGTGGCAATTTTGTCACATCTTCAGGCTCCACTTCTAATTTTAATTATCTTGTTAACTTCACCACATGTTCAAATACTTCCTCCACTGATATCTTGAATCCTCAAAATCATCTACAAGGACTGGAATCAACTTCTTCAAGACTCCTGTTAAGTTGTTATTTTGATCACTTCTCATAAACCATGGATGTTCTTAATGGAATCTATAATGGTAAATCCTTTTCAGAAGGTTTTCAAATTACTTTGTCCAGATCCACTCAAAGAATCGCCATCATTGGCAGCTATGGCCTTATAATACTTATTTCTAAGCAATATTGTTTGAAATTGCTTAATCCATGAGCTGCAGAGTGGATGTTGTTAGCAGTTATGAAAACAATTTTAATCTCCTTGTATATCTCCATCAGAGCTCTCTGGTGATGAGGTGCATTGTCAATGAGCACCAATATTTTGAAAGAAATTTTTTATTCTGAGCAGTAGGTCTCAAGAGTGGGCTTCAAATATTTAATAAACCATGCTGCATACAGATAAGCTGTCATCCAGAACAGGAAGAGTAGATTGAGAATAATTCTTAAGGGCCTTATGATTTTCCAAGTGATGAGTTAACACTGACTTCAACTTAATGTCCCCAGCTACATTAGCCCCTAACAAGATTGTGAGCCTCTCCTTCGAATCTTTGAAGCCAGGCATTGACTTCTCTTATCTGGCTGTGAAAGTCTTACATGGTATCATCTTCCAATATAATGCTGTTTTGTCTCCACTGAAAATCTATTGTTTAATGTAGTCACCTTCATCAATGATCCTAGCTCTTCTGGATAACTTGCTGCAGCTTCTCTATCATCTCTTGCTATTTCACCTTGCACTTTTATGTTATGGAGACAGTTTCTTTCCTTAAGCCTCTGCTAGCTTCCAGCTTTTCTTCTGCAGCTTCTTCACCTCTCTTACCCTTCATAAAATTGAAGAGTGTTAGGACCTTGCTCTAAATTAGTCTTTGACTGAAGGGAATGTTGTGACTTGACCTTCTATCCAGACCATTAAAACTATCTCCATATCAGAAATAAAATTGTTTCACATTCTTATTATTCATGTGCTCATTGGAGTAGCACTTATAGTTTTCTTTAATAACTTTTTCCCTACATTCACATCTTGGCTAATTATTGACACAAGAGGCCTAACTTTCAGCCTGTCTTGGTTTCGGACATGCCTTCCTTACTAAACTTAATCATTTCTAGCATTTGATTACAAGTGTGACTCTTCCTTTCACTTGAACACTTACAGGCCATTGTAGAGTTATTAATTGGACTAATTTAAATAGTGTTGTGTCTCAGGGAATAGGAAGGCCTGAGGAGAGGGAGAGAAATGAGGGAGCAACCAGTCGGTGGAGCACTCAGAACACACATAACATTTATTAATGAAGTTTGCCATCTTATTTGGGTGTGGTTCATGGCCCCCCAGAATAATTTTAATAGTAACATCATAGAACATCAAAGATGATCTATGGTCACATAGATCATCATGACAGATATGATAATGAGGAAAATGTTGGAAATATTGAGAGAATTACAAAAATGTGATGCAGAGATGTGAAGTGAGCACAAACTGTTGGAAAAAATGGTGCCAACAGACTTGCTTGACACAGGGTTGTCACAAACCTTCAATTTGTCAAAAATGCAATTATCTATAAAGTACAATAAATTGAAGTGTGATAAAATGAGGTATGTCTATATACTTGATTAAGGTAAAATCATTACTCTGTACTTCTATATTCATTGGAGCATTGTTCACAATAGCCAAGATAGGACAACAATTTAAGTGTCCGCTGATGAATGAATGAATAAAGGAAATGTGGTAAATGTATGCAATGAAATATTATTCAGCTGTAAAAAGAGGAGATTCTACCATTATCCACAACATGGATGGACAAAATGGATGTTATGCTCAGTGAAATAAGCCAGACACAGAATGAAAAATAACATATTATCTCACTTGTACATATAATATTTTTAAAAAATAAAGGTCAAATATATGGAGATAGAGAATAAAACAGTGATGACCAGGGGTCAGGTAGAGCAAGAGGAAATGTATTCCAAAGGATATAAAGTAGTAGATCTATAGAAGGAACAAGTTCAAAGATCTAATGTACAACATGAGGACTATAGTTAATAAAATTTCATTGTATTAGGGATTTCTGTTAAATAAGCACATTTTCATCACCTTTCTCACAGGAAAAATAACTATGTGAGATAACAGACATATTAATTTGCTCCACTATAGTAACAACTTTACTATCGTTATGTATCCCATAACATCTTGTTGTAAATCTCAAATATACACAATACAATTTATTTTTTAAAAAATCATCCTTCTGCCAGTATCTTGTTCTGGACTGAAGATAAAGTAAGCCTCTGAACCTCAGCTTCCACATCTGTAAAATGAGGACAATAGCAACTATCTCAGTGGAGTTCTAAGGATAAATTGAGATAATATATTAGGTTGAACTATATGCTGTTTATGCAGATCAACAATGGTCAAATACGGCAATTTTATATCTTCAATCTAATATATAGAGAACAGTGTCTAGCATCTGCATAAGGTCAATAAAGAGTGATTATTATGATTTTTTTAAATGACAGGGCATATTAAAGAATGTTGGTCTGTAAAGTACATGCATGAAACGCACCTAATTTTTAAAAAGTTCCTAACCACCCTAGAGTATAAGAAATGTTCCTCATCTCATGTGAGAGTCATTGTTAAAATTTGACATGCACATTGGCATTACATGAAATATTTGAATGATTAGGTTTTGTGGGAATTGGGAGATTACCATATTTCAGCATTTTCTTTCAGACCTCCTAACCTTCTTATAAAGTGGGATTGTATCGTTTCCCACAGGTAGTTATTAACAGTTACAATGAAATTCTTTGATACCCCTTTGATATTCCAATTTGCACTAATAGAGGACAAGGTCAGCAGCTCCATCAAGAGTAAAAGTGCACAGCCTATTGAGTAGACTTGAGGAGTCTTTTTGGTTCACCCTTCATAGGTATGAAGGTGTTTCCAGTTATTGGTTTTGTTACTTTGTTACTTAGAAGTTTGTCTTTACATAAAAAATGCACAGACCATAATGTCAACTTTTCACTAATTCTTTCTATAACTACATTTTTATCAGCTACACATATCTGTAAGTTATTGTGCTTTTTCTGCATTTTATCATCACTGAGTAAATGAGTTCTGCTCCTGAATCTAAATTAAATGTTGATCAAATAAAATATTTTTATCCATAGAATACAAGTAAAACCTATTAATTTGGGAGAGAGCTAAAAATGTTTCTACCATATCAAGCATTTCTATAAAATCATTCGGAACTTCAGGAGTGTTAGATAGTACTTCATCTTGTAAGACATATTTGATAAGAAACCAACATTATGGATAAACTGTTTATAGGAAGAGCATGTACCATGAAATGGGAACAAAATCTCAAATACATATAAGCTAAGATCATGGGATAAAAAGATTATTTTTAGCTGCTCCTCTGTCTCTCTGTCAAAAAAGTAAACAAACCAAAACCCCTTCACTGCCATTATATGGAAAAAACACATTAATTCAGTACACACTTATTCAAAATAGTGCGGAACGAAAATAATCTTCCTCAACAAACTATATGTAATGTAAATCTAAACCTGGTCAATACAAAGTCAAATTAATAAGACTGCCCTCCTTGTGAATATGCTTCTTTTTCGGGTTTTCTTTATTAAAGATAGTTCAATGCTCTCCGGGTAATGTGTTTATCGGGCACAGTGCTGAATTAGCCATTATATTGGAGAAATCATGGTGAATTCGAGAGCCACGGAAAATTACTTCATAAACTATTCTATGACTTTATTCTGAATAGCTTTAAACTGTAAATTTTGGTTTAAAAGCACTCTTAGGTAGCAAATAAGCTATTAGGCGTCCTCAGAACCTTGTCAAACCTTCTGCCCAATGGTTCTCAACCTTGGGCACACATTAGAACCAACTGGGAAAATTTTTAAAGCCCTATGTCTAGCCCACACCCCACACCAATTACTCAGAATCTTTAGAGTTGGGCCTGGAAATCATATTTTTAAAGCTCCCTGTGTGATGTTAATATGAAACAAGTTTGAGAATCAGAAGTCTAGCCCCATTAATCAGTATAACAACATATGTGGCTCATAAACTGGTTCTGAAACAAATTTTTGTGTTATTTTTTGGCCAAGACAACATTTGGATAATTTTCTGGAATCCCAAGTTGACATACTTTAAAGACCAATGTTTATTAGCATGTGCATTGTTAATGAAATTAGTCGCATTACTTTTATTCCTTTCTCATACATAAAGTAAGGGTTTTCAAACACTTCATTAAAAGAGGGGTAAAACTTGTGAAAGGATAAAGACATTTGGAATCCAGAAGTTTGATGAAAACAAATGGGACATATAACAAGAATTCCTGGAATTGACATTCAGAAATACTCTATTCTCTTTACTATATTTCTATTGAGGTTCTTAAGTTAGAAAACCCATGGTATTGAAAAGGCTGATTTCTAAAATATGCTATTAATTTAGGTAGTGAAGGCTGGTTGTCACAGAGAGAAAAGTATTTTGTAAATAGGTGACTCAATTTTTATCTGCTCCAACAATGATATTCTATTTCTCATTCAAAAACTGATGACATCTCTCAGCATAAAAAATAATGACACCATGTCAACAACTGCAGAAGCCAGATCTTACACTCTAGAGAGAATCAAGTCAGAAAATAAAGAAGTATGTTATATTATTTTACATAAAGGAATCCATTTATTTATTCTTTTCAATTCTGAAAAAAACACCAGAGGTCACAATAGGCTAAATTTTTCTTATGTAAAGAGGAAGCAGGTTTAAATTTTCAAACTGATTTAATCATTTCTTTCTCACGTGTTAAAAGTATGATAGCTAACTCTGAAGCAACAAAGAAAATTGATACACATAGAGGAGTTTAAATCATCAAAAGACCTGTTGGACAAAATGAACTTTCATATTTCTGCCAACCCAAAGGAGCCACAATTCCAAAGAAAAATATTCAGACATTCATCCTAGCAACGTAAATAAACTGTAATATTATTTTCCACATGTAGTTTTGTATTAAAATTTTACCTTATGCCAGTTTCAATGCTACTTGAGTCTCTGGATAATGTCAAACTAGGTAATAATTATACATATTTGCCTTTAGTGGAAATCACCTTTTCCCAAACAAACTTGGACTTACAAACTGTTATAAAGTTTAATCAAGTATACCAAAGTATAATCAAGCTCCTGTGACAGTTTAAAGAAATAGCTCTTAACCTGAGGGTCATAGATAAGGTTCTAGGGATCATCACACAAAATTGTAATGAAATATTTTCTGGGACAGAGGTCTATAGGTTTCATAAGATTTTTTTAAGGAGTCTGTGAACCTAATAAGATGAAAAATACTGATCTATAGTACCCCACCTAGAGTATTCAGTGGTCAAAGCAAAATCTGCTCAGGTCAGATTTAAGTACCAGAAACGTCAGGATTTACTCTATGAGTTAAGAGACAGGAGTCAACAACCAGTTTAGGTAGAGAAGACTTGAGTTCCGGTATTTAGCCTTGCCCTATTTCTGGGTGGAAAAACTATTAGGACTTTATCTGCTGCAGGTCCAAAGGTAGGGACTTCAGGAAAGTATGCAGATAAAAAATTGGAGAGGTCTAGATACCATGAGCATAACAAGGCAGTAGTAATGATTAAATACATATTTTTTCATATTTCCCTTGAAAGAAAAATCTATTATTCATATTTGCAGTTTGTAGCTGTTCCCTTGGATCAATTTCAGATCTGTTTCAAGCAAAAACATTTCAATAAAATCAATCCAAAGTTATGATAGTCCTTTTTAATACATAAATGTATCTTTATTGTCACTAATCATTTAATAAATGTTCACATTGTTTTAAGTATTCTAGAGAACTAATGTAGACATGGTCCTGCAAGGGATCTCTGGTTGCTAATGGAAAGGTAGATTGATTTCATTGTTTAATTGATTATTAAGTGCCCAGCTAATACAGTTATAAGCATTTTAGAAATTCATGAATGATAAATAACTTTGCACATTATAGTTATGATAATTAAATGGGAAAAAAAGCATTTGATTTCCTTTTAGCTTGTCTGATATGTAGCATCATTGTACCTGAGGAAGGTGCTCTACATTCTACTTCAATATGCAATTTTCAACTCATACATGTTAAAGAGATTTGGATCTGAATATTTAATACACATCCTGCCACATAAGTATAACCTATTCTGATATTACGCACCAAATTCCTTTATCTTTTCTAGCCATATTTTATCAGTTTTTGCTTTATTTTTCCCAAAAGCTAAAGATCATCTTAGGCATATACTCAAAAATACATACCCCATATACCTATCCCTGGGATTAAAAGATTGCTCTCAGGAATGATACTAATTGAGACTTCAGAGTTAATACTGACTTGGAATTTTAGAAGAGAATACCTTATTAAAAATAAAAAATAATGTTTTTAGCATCATATTAAAATATAAGTCACATTACCAAGTTGATGCATTTAAAACATGAAAATAATGTAATGAAATGTATCTCTCTAGAGCAATGGATGGAAAGCAAAATAAATCTGGAATCAGAAACATGTTACTATATCTTGAGCCTCCACCTTGTGTTTGAAAAGTTTAATTCTTTTGACTCTTGTAACTGAACAAGCATTTGAGCAAATCAACCAAGCCCCATGGCTGTGAAATTGGCCACCATTCATGGGTCATTTATTCCATAGGTTTGATGGCAAGATATGGTACTTTGAACAGTAGTCCATTTCTTCTTGCTAATATCCTTTAAAAAATCAAGAATCACCTAGGCTGTATCTCTCTTACAACCTTCTTTCATAAAACTGAAGAGGATAAGAAATTTGTTCCTTAGACTCCATGCAGCCAGGCAAAGCAATGCTATTCCATTTGAAAGTTTCCTTTCCTTCAATATACTATTTGAAATATTTAATGAGTCTGAACATTCTTCTGAAATGTATTAACATTCTTCTGGCCATATGATCTTGCAAAAATTATTTAACTTTATTGGTCTCAGTGTCTTCATCTTTAAAACGGGTATGCTAATACCTATACCTTTAAAAGTAATAAGTATTAAATGAGGTTAAGGCATGTAAAGGTGCTACTCCGAATGCCTATCACATAATAAGCATTCTAAAGATTGGAACTATTAATAATTTACTATTAGTTAATAAAAATGAGCAATAGAATTCTAAAAGCATGCCAAGATATGTTCAAATATAATGAGTATTTTTATATATGATTTAGAGATTTATTGGCATTAGAAGAATTGGAAAAAATGAGAATAATCTGGCACCTTTCTATATTAAAATTCTTCATTTTTTACCCATATTGTTCATTTTTAAGGTAAATTTAAATTTACCTTAAGTTTAAAATTTTAAATAGTAGTAAAACAATCAGAGAAGAGAATAGTGTATATACTCAATTGCCAAATAAATTTTAGGAATTTAGAGGGTGAAAAAATCACCCTCTAAAGAAGAATCTTTGTATTTCCTTCCCTGACAGAATCAGTGCACGACTCATTTAGCCATTTGTTTAATTCTTGTATAGAACTTTCTCCCCCATATAGACTCTTCACTGATTTTATTTAAGACACTTAGAGGCTCAGCCAGGAGCAGACTGTTTCCTTATTTTATTTTATTATTTTATTTTATTTTGAGACGGAGTCTCACTCTGTCGCCCAGGCTGCAGTGCAATGGTGTGATCTCGCTCACTACAACCTCTGCCTCCCAAGTTCAAGTGATTCTCCTGCCTCAGCCTTCTCAGTAGCTGGGATTACAGGTGCCTGCCACAATGCCCGGCTAATTTTGTATTTTTAGTAGAGACAGGGTTTCCCCATGTTGGCCAGGCTTGAACTCCTGACCTCAGATGATCCGCCCGCCTCGGCCTCCCAAAGTGCTGGGATTACAGGTGTGAGCCACCATGCCCAGCCTGTGTTTCCTTTCAAAGGAACATGCCCAGTTGGAACTCCCCAATTTCCTCTGTCCATGTATTCATGTATTCATGTATTTGTCAAATAACTATCTTTTATAAAGTCCTTACTCTGTACCTGGCAGACATTGTACTAAATCTTTTTTTTTTTTTTTTTTTTTTGAGACCGAGTCTCGATCTGTCGCCCAGGCTGGAGTGCAGTGGCGCGATCTCGGCTCACTGCAAGCTCCGCCTCCCGAGTAGCTGGGACTACAGGCGCAGGCCACCGAGCCCGGCTAATTTTTTGTATTTTTAGTAGAGACGGGGTTTCACCGTGGTCTCGGTCTCCTGACCTTGTGATCCGCCCGCCTCGGCCTCCCAAAGTGCTGGGATTACAGGCGTGAGCCACCACACCCGGCCTGTACTAAATCTTTAGAACAGACTTGTTGATAACATAACCCATGTAAAGAAACTATGGAGGAGCAAGATGGCAGGGTAAGAAGTCCTTGTCCTTGTTTTCCACAGAAACACCAATAAAACAATGAAATTCAGGCCAAAATATCTTTATGAGAAATCCAAAATCCAGTTAAAAGAATTAAAGAACCCAATATGAGCAAAAAGAAGCTCTCCCTATATTTGAATTAGGTATCACTTCTCAAGATACTACTCTCTTCTCACATAAAGAGGCACATTAAGTTTCCTCCAATTCACTCATTACTTACTAGATGGAAACAGGCAAGTTATGGAGGGTGGGAGTGAGGAATTTAACCTTTGTGTTCTTTTCATCTCCTATATAATTCTAGAGGAGCAATACTTTAAGTAGGTCTATCCCCTCCCCTAGAGAGCTGTCACTCAACTTCCCCAGGTGCAGGTTGTTGAGGGGAAGATCAATGTTCAGGATTATTATTCTAGCTACCTGAGCTGACTTCTTTGAAAATTTAATCAGAATTATTTCATTATTGGTTTGTTTGTCTGTTTGTTTAAATAATATCTGTCTGGCAGTTGTCACAACCCACTCAGAGCTTTTTATTTAGAAATAAGTATAAACCACTGCAATTCAGCCAGATATTTCCAAAGAGAAACTATTGCTGATAAATGTTGTGCATGTCATAATTATATAAGGTAGCCATGGCCCAGAGCTCCATCATTTTTTAAAAGGCTGTTTTAAAAGACAGTTTGCCAGAGAGCAAGACAGGTTTCCAGACAAAAAACCCAAATCAGTATAGCCACTTTCCTTTCAAGGAACAAAAGAGAAATTTCTCTGGTGTTTCAAACATAGCTAAAAGCTGTCACAAGTCCAATTGAAAAGCAAATTTTGCACAAATTGTGTTAGCCCAAGCAATCAATTTCAAAAGCCCACTCCCTCTTCTTCTAAAAGCAGTTAAGCTGTCAACTGCCTTTTGTTCCATTATTCTTAGGTGAAAGCATTTGCATTAATAGCAATATTTTCAGTAAAAGTTATCCCTATATAGATTTCTGAAATCCTTAAGTTTGCTGTTTCACATTGCACTTTGAAGAAAAGACATCAGTTAACAAGCCTAACAAATGTCACTTTGGAGAACAGTTGCAGTCTGGTGAAACACAGACTGCTCAGAGGCCCCAGCAGAAAGAGCTCAGACTGCGTGTTCAGATCCCTGAGTATTACCAGCTAAGAATCCATTTTCCCAATGGGTGAATAGAGTAGAAATATGCTTTCTCTACAAAGAGTACTTATAGCCAAGAGTCAGAGAGCCAGTCCAATGTGTTAGAGTCAGGGCATTCATTTGACTCATCACTATAGTAGATGACAGGATAGGCACTTATCATAGCTCATTCTGGCTGGAGAGACTCCTTGAAGCCATGCAGAAGGGAAAATACGAGTGAGGAATAATCGCCAGGTTCACAAAAATATATTATGGACCATATATCAGTCTTCATACTTTTAACGGTGAGGAACAGAATACAGAACGCAGCAACTAATCCATACACCTACACATTCAGCAATTTGTCTCACACATTCTTTCACATTCAGTAATTTGTCTCAACACAAGCCCATCCATTCCAAGCTCCATTTTCAGATATGAGGAAAGTTACGTTCTAAAGTTGACCTGCACTTTGTATGTAACGTTATCATAGTCCACAAAACACTGTGAGATCTTTGAGAGCAGAGATTCAGTTTTTTAATTTTTTAATTTTTTAATTTTTGCAGGCACATATTAGGTTTGTATACTTATGGGGCAGATGAGATGTTTTGATAAAGGTATGCAATGTGAAATAAGCACATCATGGAGAACGGGGTATTCTAACCCTCAAGCATTAATTCTTTGAGTTACAAACAATCCTATTACACTCTATTAGTTACTACAAAATGTTCAATTCAATTATCATGGACTATAGTCACCCTAGTGTGCTATCGAATACAAGGACTTATTCTTTTTTTTTTTTTTTTTTGCAGTACTCACTAACCATCCACACCTTCATTAAGCCCCCTACTACCCTTCCCAGCTTCTGGTAACCATCCTTCACTCTCTTTGTCTGAGTTTAACTGCTTTGATTTTCAGATAGTACAAATAAGTGAGAAAGTGAAGTAAGCCAGTTTAGTCTTTCTGTAACTTCACTTAACATAATGATCTCCAGTTCCATCCATGTTGTTACAAATGACAGGATCTCATTTTTTATGGCCAAATAGTAGTCCATTGTAGATAACTACCACATTTTCTTTATCCATTCATCTGTTGATGCACACTTAGGTTGCTGCCAAATCTTAGCTATTGTAAAGATTGCTGTAACCAATATATAGGGTGCAGATATATCTTCAATATACTGATTTCCTTTATTTGGGGTATATGCCCAGCAGTAGAATTGCCAGATCCCATGGTAGCTCAATTTTTAGTTTTTTGAGGAACCTCCAAACTGCTTTCCATAGTGGTTGTACTGATTTACATGCCCACCAACAGTGTGCAAGGGTTCCCTTTTCACCACATCCCTGCCAGCATTTGTTACTGCCTGTCTTTTGGATAAAAGTCATTTTAACAGTGGTGAGATGATATCTCATTGTAGTCTTGATTTGCATTCCTCTGATGATCAATGATGCTGAGTACTTTTTCATATGCCTGTTTTGCATTTCTGTGTCTTCTGTTAAGAAATGTCTCTTCAGATCTTTTGCCCATTTTTTTGATCAACTTAGATTTTTCTCTATAGAGTTGTTTGAGCTCCTTATATATTCTGGTGATTCATCTTTTGTCAAATGGATAGTTTGCAAATATTTTCTCCCCGTCTGTGGGTTGTCTCTTCACTTTGTGATTGTATCATTTGCTGTACAGAAGCTTATTAACCTGCCAGGATCCCATTTGTATAATTTTGCTTTGGCTGCCTATGCTTGTGGTGTATTGCTCAAGAAATATTTGCCCAGACCAATGTCCTGGATAATTTCCCCTATGTTTTCTTGTAGTAGTTAAGGTTTGAGGTCATAGATTTAAGTATTTCATTCATTTTGATTTGAATTTTGTATATGGCAGGAGATAGGGGTTTACTTTCATCCTTGTACATATGGACATCCAGTTTTCCCATCACTATTTATTGAACAGACTAATTTTCCCAGTGTATGTTCTTGCAACTTCTGTCAAAAATGAGTTCACTGGAGGTGTGAGAATTTGTTTCTGGGTTCGCTATTCTGTTCCATTTGTCTGCCTATTTTATGCCAATACCATGCTGTTTTGGTTACTATAGCTCTGTCTGTAATATAATTTGAAGTCAGGCAATGTGATTGCTCCAGTTTTTTCTTTTTGCTTAGGATAGATTTGGCTATTCTGGGTCTTTTGTGGTTCTATATACATTTTAGGAAAATTTTTTTTCTATTTCTATAAATAATGTCGTTTGTATTTTGATAGGGATGGCATTGAATCTGTTGATGCTTTGGGTACTATGAACATTTTAACAATATTGATTTTTCCAATCCATGAAAATGAAATATTTCTCCACTTTTTGGTGTCCTCTCAAATTTCTTTCATCAGTGTTTTATAGTTCTCCCTATAGAGATTTTTCACTTCTTTTGTGAAGTTAATTCCTAGGTATTTAATTTTATGTGTGGTTACTGTAAATGGGATTACCTTTTTATTTCTTTTCACATTGTTCACTGTTGGCATGTAGAAATGCTACTGATTTTTGTATGCTGATACTGTATCCTGCAGCTTTACTGAATTTGTTTATCAGTTATAATACTTTTCCTCTTCAATTTGGATGCCGTTTATTTCTTTCTCTTGTCTGACTGCTGTATTGTGGACTTCCAGTACTATGTTGAATATCAGTAGTGTCAGTGAGCATCCTTGTCATGTTCCAGATCTTAGAGGAAAGGTTTTCGGTTTTTCCACATTCAGTATGATACTAGCTGTAGGTCTGTCACATATGGCTTTTATTATGTTGAGGTACGTTCCTTCTATCCTCAGTTTTTTGAGAGTTTTTATCATGAGGGGATGTTGAATTTTATCAAATGCTTTTTTAGCATCAATTGAAGTGATCATATAGGATTTTTTCTTCATTCTGTTGATATGATGTATCACATTGATTGATTTGCATATGTAGAACCACCCTTGCATCCCAGGAATAGATCCCACTTGGTCATGATGAATGATCTTTCTAATGTATTGTTCAATTCTGTTTGCTATTATTTTGTTGAGGAATTTTGCATCAATATTCATCAGAGATATTGGCCTGTAGTTTTCTTTTTTTGATATGTCTTTGTCTGGTTTTGGTATCAGGGTAATACTGGCCCTATAGAATGAATTTGAGTATTTCTTCCTCCTCTATATTTTGGAACAGTTTGAGTAGGATTTGTATTAGTACTTCGTTAAATGTTTTGTGGAATTCATCAGTGAAGCCATCAAGGCCATGGCCTCCTTTTTTTTTTTTTCTGGGAGATTTTTGTTATGGCTTCCGTCTCATTACTTGGTATTGGACTGTTCAGGATTTGAATTTCTTTCTGGTTCAATGTTGGTAGGTTAAATGTGTCTACAAATCTGTCCATTACTACAAGACTTTCCAATTTATTGGCTTAGAGTTTCTCAGACTAACCACTAATGGTGCTCTGAGTTTCTGCAGTATCAGTCATAATGTCTCGTTTTTAATTTCTGATTTTATTTATTTAGATCTTCTCTCTTTTTTTCCTAGTTATTTTTGCTAAAGGTTTGTCGATTTTGTTTAAGTTCAAAAAGAAACCAAACTTTTTGTTTTATTGATCTTTTGTATTGTTTTCTTCATTTCAATTTCATTTATTTCAGCTCTGATCTTTATTATTTATTTTCTTGTACTGATTTTTTGTTTGGTTTGCTCTTGCTTTTCTACTTCTTTAAGAAGAATCATAAGGTTGTTTATTTGAAGTTTATCTTCTTTTTTGATGTAGGCACTTATAGCTGTAAAATTCCTTTTCAGTACTGTTTTTGCTGTATCCCACAGGTTTCAGCATCTTATGCTTCTATTATCATATTTTCAAGAAAATTTTTCAATTTTTTCTTAATTTCTTCATTGGCCCACCAGTCATTCAGGAGCATATTGTTTAATTTCCATGTATTTGCATCATTTCAAAAATTTCTTGTTATCAATTTCTAGATTTATGTCCTTTTAGTCAGAGAAGATGTGTCATATTATTTTAAATGTTTTGAATGTTTTAAGACTTGTTTTGTGATCTAACCTACAGTGCATCCTGGAGAACAATCCATGTGTTAAGAAAAAGAATGTGTATTCTGCAGCCTTTGGATGATATGTTCTGTAATTATCTATTAGATCCATTTTGTCTACATTGCAGATTAAATCTGATGTTTCTTTTTTTTTCCATCTGGAAGATCTGTCCAACGTTGAAAGTGTTATGCAGAAATTCCAGTCATTATTGTATTTGGCCATATCTCTCTCTTTATCTCTAATAACATTTCTTTATATATCTGGCTGCTCCCGTGTTGGGTGCATATATATTTAAAATTTTTGTATCCTTTTGCCAAATGGATCCTTTTATCATTATATAGTGACATTCTTTGTCTCTTCTTACACTTTTTAA
The DNA here is from genome assembly GCF_009764315.1 of Trachypithecus francoisi. NCBI lineage: Eukaryota > Metazoa > Chordata > Mammalia > Primates > Cercopithecidae > Trachypithecus > Trachypithecus francoisi. Next base: position 35,382,012 of record NW_022681471.1, on the reverse strand, counting down.
TCTTGAAATCTATTTTGTCTGATATAAGTATAGTGACTCCTGGTCTTTCTTGATTTCCATTGACATGGAATATCTTTTTCCAACCCTTTATTTTCAGTCTAAGTGTGTCTTTGTAGGTGAAGTGTGTTTCCTGTAGGCAAGAGATCAATGGGTCTTGTTTTTTCATCCATTCAGCTCATCTGTATCATTTAATTGGAGAGTTTAGTCTATTTACATTTAACGTTATTATTGATAAGAACATACTCCTGCCATTTTGTTATTTAATTTCTGGTTTTCTCTTCCTTTTTCTTTCCTTCCTGTCTTCCTTTACTGAAGGTGATTTTCTCTGTAGATATGATTTAATTTCTTGCTTTCTATTTTTTGCATCTCCTTTGTATGTTTTTTGGTTTGAGTTCACTATGAGGCTTGCAAATACTATCTTATCATCCAGTATTTTAACCTGATTACAATGTAACACTAATTACATAAACAAACAAAAAACCTGAAAAAAAAAATGCTATGCCTTAAAGTCTTATCTCTGCTTTTTAACTTTTTGTTGTCTCTATTTATATCTTATTGTACTATGTTTTGAAAAGTTGTTGTAGTTATTATTTTTGACTGGTTCATCATTTATTCTTTCTATTTAGAATAAGAGTACTTTGCACATCACAGTTACTGTGTTATAACATTCTGTGTTTTTCTGTGTACTTACTAGTACCAGTGAGTTTTGTACCTTCAGGTGATTATTTATCATTCATTACTGTCACTTTCTTTCTGATTGAAGTACTCCCTATAGCATTTCTTGTGGATAGGTCTGATGTTGATGAAGTCCATCAGCTTTTGTCTGGGGAAGCCTTTATTTCTCCTTCATGCTTGAAGTGTAATTTTGTCAGAAATACTATTCTAGGGTTAAAGGTTTTTCCGTTTAGCATTTTAAATATATCATGCCACTCTCTCCTGGATTTTAAGATTTCCACTGAAAAGTTGGCTGCCAGACCTAGTAGAGCTCTATTTTATGTTATTTGTTTATTTTCTTTTGCTGCTTTTACGACCCTTTGTTTAATCTTGATCTTTGGGAGTTTTATTATTAACTACTTTGAGAGTCTTATTTGGGGTAAATCTGCTTGGTGTTCTATAACCTTTTGTACTTGGATATTGGAATCTTTCCTTATGTTTGGGAAGTTCTTTGCTATTATCCCTTTGAATAAACTTTCTACCCCTATTTCTTCCTCTACCTCCTGTTTAAGGAAAATATCTCTTAGATTTGTCCCTTTGAGGCTATTTTGTAGATCCTGTAGGCATGCTTCACGGTTTTCTATTCTTTCTTCTTTTGTCTCCTCTGTGTTTTCACAAATAGTCTGTCTTCAAGCTCACTATATTTTTCTTCTGCTTCATCAATTCTGGCATTAAAGTACACTGATGCAGTTTTCCATATGCCAGTTGCTGTTTTCTGCTGCACAATATCTGTTTGATTCATTTTAATTACTTAAATCTCTTTGTTAAATGTATCTGATAGAATTCTGAATTCCTTCTTTGTGTTATCTTCCATTTCTTTGTGCTTCCTCAATACAGCTATTTTGAATTCTCTGTCTGAAAGGTCACATATTTCTATTTCTCCAGGATTGGTCCCTTGTGCTGTATTTGGTTCATTTGGTGAGGTTGTTTTCTTGCATGATGTTGATGCTATTGTCTGGGCATTGAAGAGCTAGGTATTTATTGTAGTCTTCACTGTCTGGGATTATTTGTAGAATATCATTTTTGGGAAGGCTTTCCAGATATTTGAAAGGACCTGACTGTTGTGACTTAACCTGTATCTTCTTTAGAGGGCAACCCAGTAACACTGTGGTTCTTGTGGAATTGTAGAAGTAACTGCCTTGATGGTCTTAGACAAAATCAATGAGAATTCTCTGGGTTACCAGGCAGTGACTATTTTTCTCTTCCATTACTTTCTGCCAAACAAACAGAGTCTCTCTCCTCTGTCTCTCTCTCTCTCTCTCTGTTCTGAGCCACCTAAAGCTGGGTGTGGAGTAATACAAGCATCCCAGTGGCCCCCACTACTATGACTGTGCTGGATCAGACCCAAAGTCAGCACAGCACTGGGTCTCACCCAAGGCCTGCTATAACCTCTCTATGACTACTGCCTATGTTCTTTCTAGGCCCTGGGGCTCTACAGTCAGTTGGTAGCAAAGCCAGACAGGCCTGTGTTCTTCCCTTCAGGGTGGTGAGGTCCCCCAGGTCTCAGGTGGATCCAGAAGAGCTGCCCCAGATGACAAGCTCTCATCTGGGAGTCATGGCCTAGATTTAAAAACCTTAGAAGTCTACCTAGTGTTCTATTGTATTGCAGCTGAGCTGGCACTCAAACCACAAGATGCAGTACTTCCCATTCTGCCCTCTCCTTTCCAAAGGCAGAAAAGCCTTACCCTGTAGCCACTGCCACCACAGGCCATAAGAAGTACTGCCAGACTACCCTAGATGTTCTCTTAAGGTTCAAGTCAGTTTATGGTAGATGCTGCTTGGCCTGGGTATCATCATTTAGGGCAGTGTGATCCCCACTCCCTGCCCCAGGGAATGTCCCAAAATGCCATCCAAGAGTCAAATCCCAGAATCCACTCCTCCCTACAAAATGAATGTGATCTCTCACCACAAACGAGCTTGATCTCTCTCTCTCTCTCTCTCTCTCTCTGAAGAGTATGGCCCTATGCTTCTATCTATTAACCTCTTTAACAGGCCTTGCATTAGAGTTACATGAGTATTTATACCAAAATGTTAGATTAAAAATTATTTGATGAAAAGAACTGGGTATTAATCATCTTTGTATCCCACAGAACCTATTGAGTACAAAATAAATGACAAAAAGATCATTGTTTAATTGGATGCCTATGGGTGCAACAATAAACTCAACCATTAGCTACTATTTAACCTCAACTTCTCATATTTTAGATTTGTCAGACTTTTATAGTTCTCTAATTTTTCGCTGCCACTGTATCTATCTCTTATTGTAAGCTAAGAAGACAGAAAAAGAAAATTAAAAACATGATCCAACATTTGCAGTTTGCATCATTATCTTTCTTTTTCTAATCAAGAGATTTTCTTTTTAACATGTTTAATTTTGCCTCCTGGCCTTTTGAAGCCCAGTTGTCCTAACAGTTGCCTTGTATCTTTTTGCTTAAGAGAATATATTAATCCACATAGACTAATGAAATAAAATAGAGAGCCCAGAAATAAGGCAGCACACCTACAGCCATCTGATCTTTGGCAACCCTCACAAAAATAAGCAATGGGGAAAGGACTCCCTATTTGATAAATGGTGCTGGGAGAACTGACTAGCCATCTGCAGAAAACTGAAACTAGACCACTTTCTTATACCATATACAAAAATCAACTCAAAATGGATTAAAGAGTTAAATGTAAAACCCACAACTATAAAAACTCTGGGAAGACAACCTAGGCAATATCATTCAGGATATAGGCATGGAAAAGATTTCATGAAAAAGACATTGAAAGCAATCACAACAAAAGTCAAAATTGACAAATGTAATCTAATTAAACTAAAGAGCTACTGCACAGTGAAATAAACTATCAACAGAGTAACAGACTACCTACAAAATGGGAGAAAATTTTTGCAATCTATGCATCTGACAAAGGCGTAATATCCAGCATCTATAAGGAACATAAACAAATTTACGAGAAAAAAAAAAAACATTAAAAAGTGGGCAAAGGGCCGGGCGCGGTGGCTCAAGCCTGTAATCCCAGCACTTTGGGAGGCCGAGACGGGCGGATCACGAGGTCAGGAGATCGAGACCATCCTGGCTAACACGGTGAAACCCCGTCTCTACTAAAAATACAAAAACTAGCCGGGCGAGGTGGCGGGCGCCTGTAGTCCCAGCTACTCGGGAGGCTGAGGCAGGAGAATGGCGTAAACCCAGGAGGCGGAGCTTGCAGTGAGCTGAGATCCGGCCACTGCACTCCAGTCCGGGCGACAGAGCGAGACTCCGCCTCAAAAAAAAAAAAAAAAAAAAAAAAAAAGTGGGCAAAGAACATTGATATGGTTTGGCTCTGTGTCCCCACCCAAATCTTATCTTGTACCTCCCACATGTTGTAGGATGGACCCGGTAGAGGTGATTGAATCATGGGGGCAGGTCTTTTCTGTGCTGTATTTGTGATACAGAATGGGTCTCATGAGATCTGATGGTTTTAGAAAGGGGAGTCTCCCAGCACAAGCTCTTTTTGCCTGCTGCCATCCATTTAAGATGTGACTTGCTCCTCCTTGCCTTCCACCATGATTGTGAGGCCTCCCTAGCCATGTGGAACTGTAAGTCCAATTAAACCTCTTTCTTTTGTAAATTGCACAGTCTTGGGTATGTCTTTATCAGCAGCATGAAAACGGACTAAAACAGTAAATTAGTACCAGTAGACTGGGGCACTGCTGAAAAGATACCCGAAAATCGGGAAGCAACTTTGGAACTGGGTAACAGGCAGAGGTTGGAAGTTTTGAGGGCTCAGAAGAAGACAGGAAAATGTGGGAAAGTTTCTAATTCCGTAGAGACTTGTTGAATGGCTTTGACCAAAATGCCGATAATGACATGGACAATGAAATCCAGACTGAGGTAGTGTCAGAGGGAGATAAGGAACTTGTTGGGAACTGGAGTAAAGGTAATCTTGTTATGTTGTAGTAAACAGACTGGCAGCATTTTGCCTCTGCCCTAGAGATTTGGGGAATTTTGAACTTGAGGGAGATGATTTATGGTATCTGGCAAAAGGAATTTCTAAGAAGCAAAGCATTCAAGAGGTGACTTGGGTGCCATTAAATGCATTCAGTTTTATAAGGGAAGCAGAGCATAAAAGTTTGGAAAACTTGTAGCCTGATAATGCAATAGAAAAGAAAATTCCATTTTGTGAGGAGAAATCCAAGCTGGCTGCAGAAATTTGCATAAGTAATGAGGAGCCAAATGTTAATCTGCAAGACAACGGGAAAAATGTCTCTAGGGCATGTCAGAGGTTTTCACAGCAGCTCCTCCTATCACAGGCCCTGAGGCCTAGGAGGAAAAAGTGATTTCAGGGGCTGAGCCCAGGGTGCCCTTGCTGTGTGCAGCCTAGAGACTTGGTACCTCCATCCCAGCCACTCCAGCCATGGCTGAATGGGCTTGGTTCGTGGCTTCAGAGGGTGAAAGCCCCAACCCTTGGCAGATTCCACATGATGTTGAGCCTGCCAGTGCACAGAAATCATGAATTGGGGTTTAGGAATCTCTGCCTAGATTTTAGAAGATGTATGGAAATTCCTGAATGCCTAGGCAGAAGTTTGCTGCAGGGCCAGGGCCTTCATGGAGAACCTCTGCTAGGGCATTGCAGAAAAGAAATGTGGGGTCAGAGACCCCACACAGAGTCCCTACCGAGGCACTGCCTAGTGGAGCTATGAGAAGAGGGCAACCATGCTTCATACCCCAGAATGGTAGATCCACTAACAGCTTGCACCATTCACCTGGAAAAGCTGCAGACATTCAATGCCAGCCTGTGAAAGCCGCAAGGAGGGAGGCTGTACCCTGCAAAGCCACAGGGGCAGAGCTGTTCAAGACCATGGGAACACACCTCTTGCATCAGCCTGACCTGGATGTGAGACATGGAGTCAAAGGAGTCTATTTTGGGGCTTTAAGATTTGACTGCCCTCCTGGATTTCGGACTTGCCTGGGGCCTGTGGCCCCTTTGTTTTGGCCAATTTCTCCCAATCGGAATGGCTGTATTCATCCAATGCCTATACCCCCATTGTATCTAGGAAGTAATTAACTTGCTTTTGATTTTACAGGCTCATAGGCAAAAGGGACTTGCCTTATTTCAGATCAGACTTTGGACTGTGGACATTTGAGTTAATGCTGAAATGAGTTTAGACTTTGGGGGACTGTTGGGAAGGCATGACTGCTTTTGAAATGTGAAGATATGAGATTTAGGAGGGGCCAGGGGCAGAATGATATAGTTTGGCTCTGTGTCCCCACCCAAGTTTCATCTTGTAGCTCCCATAATTCCCACTTGTTTTCAGAAGGACCCATTTGGAGATGACTGAATCATGGGGGTGGGTTTTTCCCATGCTGTTCTTGTGATAGTGAATGGGTCTTATGAGAGTTGATGGTTTTAAAAATGGGAGTCTCCCTGCACAAGCTCTCTTTTGCCTGTTGCCATCCACATAAGATGTGACTTGCTCCTCCTTGCCTTCTACCATGACTGTGAGGCCTTTCCAGCCATGTGGAACTGTAAGTCCAAATAAACCTCTTCCTTTTGTAAACTGTCCAGTCTTGGGTATGTCTTTATCAGCAGCTTGAAAATGGACTAATACAGACATGAACCAACACTTCTCAAAAGAAGACACACTTGCAGCCAACAAGCATATGAATAAAAGCTCAACATCACTGATTATTAGAGAAATGCAAATCAAAACCACAATGAGATATGGTCTCACACCAGTCAGAATGGCTATTAATAAAAAGTCAAAACAAAAACAACAAAGTAAAATCAAAACAACACGCTGACAAGTTTTATGGAGAAAAAGGAACTGCTTTACACTGTTGGTGGTAATGTAAATTAGTTCAAACATTGTGAAAGACAGTGTGGTGATTTCTCAGAGACCTAGAGGCAGAAATACCATTCAACCCAGCAATCCCATTACTGGGCATATACACAAAGGAATATAAATTGTTCTACTATAAAGACACATACACGTGTATGTCCATTGCACAATAGTAAAGACATGGAATCAACCCAAATGCCCATCAATGATAGACTGGATAAAGAAAATGTGGTACATGTACACCACAAAATACTATGCAGCCATTAAAAGGAACAAGATCTTGTCCTCTGCAAGGACATGGATGGAGTTGGAGACCATTATCCTTAGCAAACTAATGCAGGAATAGAAAAACACTGCATGTTCTCACTTATAAGTGTGAGATAAATTATGAAAACACATGGACACAGGAAGGGAGCAACACACACTGAGGCCTGTTGGAGGGTGGAAGGTGGGAGAAGAGAGAGGATCAGGAAGAATAACCAGTGGGTGCTGGCATAAAATCTCAGAAATCACAACTAAAGAACTTATCTATGTAATCAAACACCACCTGTTCCCCAAAAATATCTATTGAAATAAAATTTTTTTTTTTTTTTTTTTTTTTTTTTTTTTGAGACGGAGTCTTGCTCTGCCGCCCAGGCTGGAGTGCAGTGCCGGGTCTCAGCTCACTGCAAGCTCCGCCTCCTGGGTTTACGCCATTCTCCTGCCTCAGCCTCCCAAGCAGCTGGGACTACAGGCGCCCGCCATGTCGCCCGGCTAGTTTTTTTTGTGAAATAAAATTTTAAAAGTGCCTTTTGAAAAACAAAAAACAAAACCAAAAAAAGAGAATTTCAAAAATTAAAAAAAAATAGCTAGGTGATAGGATCATCTGTGCAGCAAACCACAATGGCATATGTTTCCCTATGTAACAAACCTGCATATTCTGCACATGTACCCCTGAACTGAAAATAAAAGTTGCAAATTAAAAAAGAAAAAACAAACAAACAAAAAAAACCAAAAAGAAACAATGTTCCTAGATAAGAATATATACCATTTATCTATATTAAATCTAAAACATGAAGCATCAAAAAAAGAGAATACATTAATCACCTTAACAGTATTTGTTTAGAAGTATCCAAAGCAACATGTCTACATGTCTGTTGCTGTGTATGCAAACATATTTCTCTTATCACTTTCTACCTTACATGTAAAGCAATTAAATTCACATACTTAAATACACACGGAGAAATGGTCTTTCTAGATGAAGAAATACACCTCAGGGGGACCTGGGCACTCCCTGACTCAGCTTTTACACCCTGAGTGAGATGCAGCCTCATGATACTGAGAACCTAAGAAACAATACTCTGAGAACAAGAAGCAGGAAAACCAGATACGTATAAATACTCCCTTAAATGTAAGAGCATGTGTTACTTAATTCTTCCTGGGCAGTGATATAACCCTCACATAGAGAAGGGATATGGTACAGCACAAAATCAGATTTCTCGCACTTGGCAAGATCATGCCTTATTCAAGCAGTGTTACCTGCTACTGTTTGTGCCCCACATTAGGGACTAAAAGGGTTAAAGGAATAATGCTGCTGCTGCTCCTACTCTAATAAGCACCTCGCTTGTGCTAAATTTGTATATCCTTAGCTAAATGAATCAGACCTTGTGTGTGTGAGAGAGAGAGAGAGAAGAAAAGAAAAGAAAAGAAAGGAAAAGAAAAGAAAAAAGAAAAGAAAAGAAAAGAAAAGACAAGACAAGACAAGACAAGACAAGACTCCACCAATCCATAGCACACCCGAAACAACACAAAATCTTATATACCGGTCTATAAGTTCCTAAAGATCATGGCCCTCATGTTTCAACTTTGTAGCCCCCATATTATCTTCATGGTTATTGGTACTAGTTCCTGTTCAAGATGTATATTGAATGGAGAAAGTGAAGTTTCAGTATATGACTTCTGTATTAGTTTCCTATGGCTACTGTAACAAGTTACCACTAATTTAGTGACTTAAGACAACAAAAATTTATTATGATTCTGGAGGTCAGGAGTATGACACAGGTCTCACTAGACTAACATCAAGGTATCAGCAGGGCTGCATTCCTTTCTAGAGTTTCCAGGGAATAATTCATTTTCTTGCCTTTTCCAGCTTCTAGAGACTTCCCACATTCTTTGGCTCCTGGCCCCCATTCTACCATCTTCTAAGCCAGCAGTGGTTTGTCAAGTCTATCTGCATCATTCTGACACTCTCTTTTGCCTCCCTCTTCCAATTATAAGTACCCTTGTGATTACATTGGGCCCACCTGGATAATTTAAGCTACTCTCCTTGTTCCAAGGTCAGCTGATTGGCAGCCCTAATTCTATCCACAACCTTAATTTGTCCTTGCCAAGTAACAATACATATTCAGAGGCTACAGGAGATATATATTTGAGGCTTATAATTTTGTCTATCATAGCTTTTTTAAAAAGACTATTTCTTTTACGATTCTTTAAGACATTTAACAAAATAATAAATGCTTTAAAGGGAATTATACAGTGTTCATCTTTCACTTTATTTTTTTAAAAGTTCTTTTTTATTATTTTAGATTCAGGGGGTACATGTGCAGGTTTGTTACATAAGTATATTGTGCAGTGCTGGGTTTTGGGTTTCTATTGAATCCATCTCCAAATCATCTCTTTCACATTTCAAAAAAGAAGTCCAACCTCCTGCTGTAGATAATTCTTACCTAAATAAGTGGGAAACAATGAAAGCTACAAAACTAGTTTATAATGCATGTAAATTTCCTGCTACCTTAGTTTAAGCATGCAGTGGTATGGAGGATCCTGATATTTGTGCTTTCAAAGGAAACCCTTGTATTCTTGTAAAAATTAGCAGAGTAATTAGATTAAATCCTCAAGTGGAACCAAGGCTAATGAGTTTAAAAGAAGAACACCAGACAAGTCTGATAACCTCTCACCATGGATTTATAGACTTAAAATATTTAGCACATTGTGGGAAAAAGTATGCATGTGGCATATCTATAGCAGTTGTTGTGTCTAAGTAATCTTTGATCATAATGCTGATACCAGGAAAGAAGCAACACTACAGTGCAGGATTGATGATCACCCAACGTATAAAACCAAGGTGTTTAAAAGCATAGTGAATGCATAACATGAATAGGATAGCTCCACAAGATAAATGTTGTGTTGTTTGTTTTTATTTTGTGTCAAATGGACTGGACAGTATATAATAGAGTGAAATCGCCTTGAAGGAAGTTGGGGTGGTACCTAAACTGGATGTCTTAGTTCATACTGGCTGTTATAACAAAATGCCACAAACTGAGTGACTTATAAACAATAGGAATTCAGTTTAGAGGCTAGGAAGTCCAAGATAAAGAAATTGGTAAATTAAGTGGCCTGTACCGACTTCCTAGATCATATATAGCAGTTGCCCCAACTTCACACATCAAAAAGAAGGAGCTCTTTGAGGCCACTAATGACGTTCACGAGAGCTCCACCCAAAGACCTAATCACTTACTAAAGGTTTTACTTCCTGATACCATTAACTTGGTGGTAAGAATTTCAATACATGAATAGGACATAAAATGTCCAGACTATAGCACTACAGGGGGTGGGGGACATAAAAATTCAGCCCATAGCTCTGGGGCAGCATCATAATGTACTTTTAGATTACAGTGTTCATTGTTCTGAAGTAACTGCTTTTGCTTCTTGTTCTATTTTTATGTGGTTTTATTGCCACGTGTCTAAAGCTTTATATGCTATGTTATATAACTGTTTTATGGACTTAAAACTAGTTAACTGTCATATTTTGATGTTAACACCATTTTGGTGACAAAATGATAAGAATAAATGGTACCTTGGTAACATCAAGTGATTTTATATAGCTTCACAAAATGTGATCTCTTGCATCTCTCAAGTTTTGTATGTGAGGAGGAAAAAATAAAATAAAAGTAGATTTGGAAAAAAAAAAAAAAAAAGAAAGCTACAAAACTGCTCACTAGCAGGGATATTTCTAAATAAATAACTAAGGAATTAGTGTATGCAGAATTTCAGGAAACTTTGAGTGGAACTTGAAGCTATGCATGATTATCTTATGTTTAAACTTATTAATAAATGCAAGTTAGTTAAAAGTTTATCACACAAATGCCTGGATTTACTTTTTGTGGAATTTCAAGCTCATGTCTCCTTATAATTCTCTTGCTAGAACATTTAGGACACAACGTGTTTGAAAGACAACTTATTAAGGGTACACTAATATTATATTTGCTAATTAGTAATAGGCCCAAGATGATATTGATAATGTTCCCTAAAGTCGAGAAAACTAAAACCACTTACTATAGGACCCTAAGAAGTATTGCTGAGTTGGAATCAAGAACTAATCTTTATATAAAGTCTACTTTAATTTAGCTTTCTTGTCTATTCTGTCAAAGCCACACTAAATCAACTGTAATTATAGATAAGGAGAGAAGAATGTGCAAACCACCATGCTTATAGGAAAGTAATGGATAAACAGACTTCTAGTTAAATGTGGCAAATTGACCACGAGTTTATCTTGTTTTCTCCCTAAGCCTTTACTAAGAGCCATGGATAGGAGTAATGGATGATATTAACTGACAGGAACTAAGAAAATAGAGAGAGGAGACAACAGGAGACAAAAGATTTTAAAAGCCTTTTTTTTTTTCACAAAATGAAACGTGGAAAGAAAAGTATTAACTGATTTAGCATAGAAACAGAATTTATAACTTCAGTGCCTGCAGAGGGGGAAAAACAATGAGAAGTAACTGCAGTATCTCTGCAGAATCTGAGGCTCAATGCTTGGAGGCACCAGGTACTGCAGAAGGTAAGGAAATGGCTTGCAACTGAAAAAGTTGTTTTCAGATGAAGAGATATTTTCAGGTTGAAAGATAATATACATAGTGGTTGAACTCACCAGTTCCCCTTTTCTGATCCATGTGGGTGGTGTCTACCCCTTCTTCCCCCAAGAGAAGAGAGATTTAGTCTCCGGAAAAATTGAACTGGGAGGCTCCAGGCTCAAGGACTGTAGTGTAGGACAAGGATAAGTCATGGGTATGAGAATAAGAAGATGAAGTAAAAATCCCATATTGAGCCCTGTTCCTAGAAACAGCTAGGTATGTATCACTGCTACTCTGCTCAGGAGGATGCAGTAGACAAAGATTCTAGATACCTAGAAACAGCTAGGTATGTATCACTGCTACTCTGCTCAGGAGGATGCAGTAGACAAAGAAACTAAGGTCCTTAGAGAAAAAGACCTCTGACATTGGAGGGTGGCTATGAAGAGGTCAGCTGTTGCCTGATCACCATTCAAGCAAACTCATCAAGCAGCAGCATTCAACCTCTCATCTCACGTACATATAAAACTGTTAATCAAGTTTATAATGTATCACTCATGTAGCCAAGAAGTGCCCAAGCAATTTTCCAAATTGAGAGAAATTCTTTTTTAAAGGATTTTTCTCTTTCTTTTATCCTTTCATTTATTTAACTTTTATCTTAGGTTCAGGGGTGCATGTGCAGGTTTGTTGTATAAGTAAATTGCATGTCACAGGGAGTTTGGTGTACAGATTATTCTGTCACTTAGGGGATAAGTAGAGTATCTGATAGATATTCAGTCCTCACCCTCCTCCCATCCTCCACTTTCAAGCAGGCCCTGGTGTCTCTTTTTCTCTTCTTGTGTCCATACGTACTTCATGTTTATCTCCCACTTATAATGGAGAATATATGGTATTTGGCTCTCTGTTCCTTCATTAGTTTGCTAAGAATAACGGCTTCTAGCTCCATCCATGTCCATGCAAATGACATGATCTTGTTCTTTTTTATGGCTACGTTCTTTTTCATGGTGTATATATACCACGTTTTCTTTATCTAGTTTACCATCCATGGGCATTTAGGTTGAATTCATGTCTTTGCTAGTGTGAATAGAGCTGTGTTGAACATAAGCATGCATGTGTCTTTATGGTAGAACAATTTATATTCCTTTGAGTATATATCCAATAATGGCATTGCTGGGTTGAATGGTAGTTCTGGTTTTAGCTTTTTGAGGAATTTCCAAACTGCTTTCCACAATGGCTGAACTAGTTTACATTCCCACCAGCATTAAAAATAGGATTTTTTTTTTCTGAGACGGAGTCTCGCTCTTGTTGCCCAGGCTGGAGTCCAATGGCATGATCTCGGCTCACTGCAATCTCCGCCTTCCAGGTTCAAGCAATTCTCCTGCCTCAGCCTCCCTAGTAGCGGGGATTACAGGCATGTGCCACCATGCCCGGATAATTTTATATTTTTAGTAGAGATTGGGTTTCTCCATGTTGGTCAGGCTGGTTTTGAACTCCCAACCTCAGGTGATCTGCCCACCTTGGCCTCCCAAAGTGCTGGGATTACAGGCATGAGCCACCGTGCCTGGCCAAAAAATAGGATTTTTTAAAGGGCTGATTATAAGAACTCAAAAGTTTATTCTCCATGTGTCTTTTCTTAGGTGGCATATGCTTTATCAAAGTGAGAGAATAAACCTAGAAAGACAATGGAATCTATTGAACAGGTGATCCAACACAGAATGAGGAAAGGAGGTTATGGGACAACTGTGGCCCATGCCTAGAGAACAGAGAACATCCATTCTAGATTGAAACATGGATGCAGCTGGAGGTCATTGCCCTAAGCAAAAAAAAAAAAAAAAATGCAGAAGCAGAAAACCAAATATTGCATTTCTCACTTATAAGTGGGAGTTCAACATTGGGTACATGAAGACATAAATATGAGAACAATAGACACTTGTGACTACAATGTAGGGGAGAGGGGGAGAGGGGAAAGGGCTGAAAAACTACCTATTGGGTACTATGCTCACTACCTGGGTGACATGTTCAGTAATATCCCAAAACTCAGTGTCATGCAATACTACCCTTGTAAAAAACCTGCACACGTATCCCCAGATTCTAAAATAAAAGTTGAAAAAGAAAAAAGAGGATACAAGACTGTGGGAAAGAAGCTTATAGGGAAGAATGGAACTGGCGGGGGATTTTCAACTTTTTCCAAGTATTTGAGTACTTTTAAAAAATAATGATTGTCACTGACAATTCTAGAAGGACATTGAGGAGAAATTAAGTTAAGTACAAAGAAAACATGGGAAATGGAAAACAAAAAAGAGCAATTTATGATTTTAAAAATTGCAAGAGAAAAGAAATAGAATCATGATAGAACACTTAGTTCAATAGTGAACACTGTTTACATAGGCATAGTATTTTAAATAATAATAGAAGTGAATGTGTGTGAGAGAGAAGTTAGAGAGCTTAAATTCTTACATTTTATTATAAGAAATTAATAGGCAATGTGTAATGTCAATAAGCCAAGAAAATGCAACACAGTATGTCATTTAGAAATATGAAGGTAAATACTAGAAGAAATAGCTAACAGTTTCAAATGGTACTGAGCTATGGAGAGATATGAATAAAGGGACTGATTTTTCAACATAAATTATATTTTAAACTATATACATATATTATTTTGGTAATACTATTTTTAAAAAAAGAAAAAGGAAAGTAACAAAGTGAAATTACATGGATTGTATAGGACCAGGATGTGAATGTTATATAGGTGTGTCTAAAAGGAAAGTCTTATAATGAACAAGAAATCCACCTGTTTTGCTTTAAAACAATGGATAGGGATAATACTACCAGCTAAGATAAATAAAATGTTCTGTCATGCTTGATCCCCAGTATACTCTGGGGCTCATTTGGGACTTTTAACAATCACATTAAGAACCATGTATATCCTAAAATCAAAGGTTTTGAAGAAAAGTGGTATTTTTATTACTAATAATATGTTACCCTTCATTTATGGAGAAGAAATACACTTCGAGTTGTTTTCCCATTGGTGTGTGTGGATTTAGGCCATTTTCCTGATCTTTGGTTCAGGCCCTTGGGGCCAACTATACGCATTTGCAGGAGACCTAGCTCAAGCTAGTGGGGTACAGCCTAGAGTCATGGAACAGAGCAAACGTGATTAGCTTCACCTCAGGGAAATAAATTCAGGGCCTTCACAAAACATTCTACTAAGAAAGTCAATGTTTCCTCTCAAGTTATTTGATTTTCAAGCTGTCTGCTTCAATAAGCTTTTTCACCTACATTATTTATGAGTTTGTTTTGGTAGAATCAACCAAGAATTCAAGACCTTGTCTTGTACCTATATATTTGTTGCTTACCGATTATTCTAGTAAAACTACCATATCTCTCTATCTGGGTTAGGGAAATACCACATAAAAAAGTTCCTTTAACTGTAACCATATTATATTTCTTATCCAACTGAATTTTGATACCCAGAATTCCACCTCACTCCCTAAATGGTATTTGAAGGGTCTTCAATACTTTGATTTATGGCTCTCAAGGTAGTTGCTAGTTTCTTCTTCTTTGATGGGAAAACAAGACTTACATTTTTTATATGGTGGTTGTGTTGAAATTACCATCAGCAAATTAATGTACTTAATAACTGTCAAATAAAGTGAAAAAATGTGTCTGAAACATGGAGACAACTATATTTAGAAATCCCTTCAACTTCTTACAGGCATCAGATAACAAGATAAATGTCATTATGATTTTGATCTAGGGGACCCTGTAATTTAAAATTTAGGTGAAAAAAGATGTTCTTTATTCACCTAGAGCTGAGAGCATCATAATGAATAAAGGTCATTTACTTTATGTTGCCTTTAATTTGTTCAGGGTTGAATATCTTTGCATTTTAAGCATCGGCAAGAAAATGCACTTCTTATCTGGGGTAAATTATAAACAATGTGGCACTATGAGGGATTAAACAATCACATCCTAAAATCCAGCAAGAGCTCCTCAGTGTAGAAAAGTCAATTAGTCATTGATTGTGGATTCTATCCCTTGACCTTTTGTTCTCCCATCTTATATCTCATAGGCAGGAGAGTTTTCATTCCTGTTATTCAACTGTTGCTACTGGAAACAGAAAGGACCCACTCATCCTTTTCATCATCTTCAGCGAAATTATTGGGTCAGAAAAGTTTGCCTCGTGTCTCACACAATATACACTCAAGACTTCTTGAGTGTGTACTTGACAACAGCAGGGATAGGAGAAGAGAGATTCTGCCTAGCTTCCTTTGCCTTGTGCACTCAGTGTAACTTTTCTTTCTCCCTGACTGAAAAAAACCCTAGAATATCTCCCTCCCAAGACATCTAAATTCTTATGAGATCTACTTACAACAATGCAGCCTGTCTGTGAATCCTGGATTCACCCTCTGTGGGTTGGGGCTAAAGGCAATTTTTCAGTACCCAGATCACCACTGATGTTTGAACAGCATACAGGACTGCATCCTTGGTCTAAATTACTCTTTGGCTAAAGTTATAAGCCATTCTGAAGTAATGCCATTCATGAGTGAGTGCGTGTATGCATGTGTGTGTGTGTTATATAGATGTATGAATATGTGTGAATATCTGTGCATGTGTGAGTGTTTCCATCTACTTCCCCAGTACCCTTAATGTCTATTCATTTTCCAAAACTGCCACATAGCCCTTCTTTGCACTTTAACTATCTGACTTTGACAGCAGCAGAACTGAGAAAGAGCTCTTAAAAGATCCAATAGAGTTTGTGGCCTAACTGGAAGATCTTCCCTCTGTTCTTTATAGCCTTCTGAGTTCCTCATTCCCTTTTTTCCTTAACTAGGTTTGGCCAGCTACACACCCCTGCCCACTCTACCATTCCAAGGTGCCCCATAACAAAAACTACACTAGTACCTTTAGACAGCTGGACCTTTGCCAAGCCAGAGCCCCTGCCCCCATACACACACCAAAGGGGAAAAAAAGGAACCCCATGAAACACTATTCCAAGCTTCTGTGAAAATCACTTTTTCTGCTTCTTTGTGTTCCAATTTAGGACCAATCATTCATTTTTTCAATTCTTAAATTCACGCTGTCTCAACTTCTTAATTCATTGTTTTTCTTAATTTTCAGGACTTCTGGTTGGAAAAATTCACAGGTATCTGGTATAGAATTCCTCTCTTTATGTGGTTCATACATCCTTCTTAAGTTTGATTCGCAAGCTCTAGTTTTCATCTATACTTGCCATTGTTTCCATTTTTCCTTCCTTTCTCATCATACAGAAGCCAAGAAGCTGTATATCTTGGATGGTCTTTCCAGACAACTCTGTATGACATTTTCCTCTTTCTGTCTGGTACTAACTCTCTCTCTATCACACACACAACAAAGAATGCATAACTTTTTGTGTGACCCTTAGCCTATATATTTTTTTTTTTTTGTACTCAGGCACATAATCCAATTTAACCTGTATTATTTTATCTTACTTATTTAGCTATTAATGTCATCAACAAAATAAGACAAAGCCTGTTATTTCTGTTCTTATTTCACTTATGCCATATCTCTGTAAATACTGAATGTTTATTCTAAATTACTAGGTTAGCTATAAAGAAAGAATATATTTGGAGATGTATGTAATAATTTCAGGAACAGTGAGAGAAAGAGAGAGTTTGCTAGGATTTACCTTCGTTTGGAACAGGAATTGCTTCCTCATACTCTTCACTGAAGAGAGCCAAGATCTCAGGGCCAGAAGTAAATAATAAACAAAGTCAAACTACAACTGAGCCTACCATGGGAATGAACTGCTTTGAGGGTGTTTTAGAAGATCCATTAAGAATGAGTTCAGACAATAGCGATTCCAAAATAAAATCTCCTTGTGGAGAAGTCATGGATTAATGAACTATACTTTCCATGATCAAAGAAAACTTTTGACTTTCTGACTTTTCATGAGAAAAGTCAGCCTATGCTTACCTTCCAATCAGGTTAAGCTAATAGCACAACTTATCCTCCCCCATTTTTCTCCAAAATGAGCCCCAAAAGGGTGCTGCCATGTGGACAGAGGTTTGACTTACTCAAGTGTGCTCCAGGAGCAAATAACTGAGCCCCAAAGAAGGAAAGTTCACGGGGATAGATTTCAGCTCAACATAAGGAGTACATTTTGAGACATGAAAGTTGCCTGAAAACCACACAGGTGGGAAGGTGTGACCTTTTCACAGGAATGTCATAAAAAATGACTTAAGAATAAATGTGGCATAGAGGAATCTAGTATTTTTTCTAACTTCTAATAGTCCATGATTCTATTATTTTCTAAATGGTCTCTAGCAAGTAACTTTAGCTGAATATATTCTTCTCTGTTACTGCCAGTCCATTCAGTCATTTCTACCGAACCTACTTCTCCCTATAGCTCTGAGGCTAGCTATACCACTGGACTGGTCTTTGCACTAATAGGAAACATACATGGCGTTTCCTACCTGGGACAGGTAAAATTCAAATTTCCTTTTACTGTTCCTCAAGGGTGTTTTCTAATTCATTTTGCCTTGTCATTGCTTGAGGCTCTGCTGACATTCACCTTTTGACCGGCTGTTGGGTGTGCTTTTCAATAGTTTGGTCCTTCAGGATCTTACTTTCCTCAGATTGCTGACTCATTGCTCTGACGCTTTATTTGCATGAGCTTTTGAACTCTAGATTTTCTATATCCTTTGCAACATTTAAATATGTAGGCTCTAAAAACAAACTGCCTGAGTTTAAATCCAGGCTGCTCTGCCACTTACCAGTTCTGAGACCTTGGACAAAATATTTGTCTTCTCAGGACTTGAGTTCCTTCTTCTGATAGGTGGAGGGCAAAATGAATACCTACATAATTAGGTTATTGTGAGGAATAAATGAAGTATGTAAAAGGCCAAGAACATATCACTTTCTTTGAAGGCATCAGAAGAACTCTAGGAAATATTAGAGCAGCAATTAATTACACAGATCTCTTAGGGTTGCTACATTACTCCTTCAACTTCAACTCCTTACGGATTGTGTCCTTTCAGTTCCTTGCAGATGTCTCAGTCACTACCAGGGTCCCAGGATTACTTTTGTATTATCTGTTTCCTGAACCCTTCCAAGAAAAAATTAAAGTGGCTTATTGTAAAATACAGATAGAAGCCCAACATATATATTTTTCTTTACCCTGTGTTATCATTATGAATGGGATCAATGACCTTATAAAAGACATCCTGGAGAACTCTCTCACTCTTTCTTCCATGTGAGGACATAGCGAGAAGATGGCTGTCAACGAACCAAGAAGCAGGCCCTCACCAGACACTATATGTGCCAGCACCTTTAACTTGGACATTCCAGCCTCCAGAATTGTACGATATAGATAGATAGATAGATAGACAGACAGATAGATAAATATCTATCTATCTATCTATAGAGAGATATCTTTATAAGCTCTCAGTCTATAGTAGTTTTGTTATCACAGCCCTATTGTATTAAGATACCGTTTGTTGGAATCTGAGTGATTATGCTTCTGAGATGCAGTATAGCAGACTAAGTAATAAGTGGATTCTCGAGTCACACTGCTTTAATTCTAGCCCCACTTCTACCATTTAGTAGCTATGTGATCTTGGGCAAGCTGTTCTTTTTCTGCCTCAGTTCCCCTAAATGAAAAATTGAGATAATAACAATTGTACTTACTTTATAGAGTATATGCATGGATTATATGAATTAATACGCCTTAACACTATATGCTTGGCACATAATATACCAGACACATATGATTAAGGTATATTTAATTGATGTTAATTATTATTTTTTTCCTCCTGTAAAAAAGGGATATGTCACAATCCTGTAAATAATAGTGGTTGTTAACAGGTTTGGGGTAAGACAACGTCTAACAATCCAGGAAGGGAGCAAGCATACACCGAATTCCACTTCCTCTGGTGGTTTGGATAAAACTCTCATAAATGCAAACAAGAATCACCCACTCAGTTGCTGACCTAGACTTTTGTATATTCTTTGCTTTCTCAACCATAGCTTCCAGCCTGTCCCTACATTAATTACTATCCTCAAAGTCATAATACAGACCTTGTATAGACTGCCTTAGGAAACATAACCCTACCACCTCAAAGGGTCCTAAGCAGGCACTATGTTCACATAGTGAACATAGGCCATAAACCTTGCGATTCTTATGCCTTTGTGTGGAGAAGGCAGGAGCACCTCAAGGTGCTCACTAAGTGTTAGGAGTATTAACATAAAACTTGCCAGACTAGGGAAGAAGAGAAAGAGACAAACAGGAAATAATAAGTCTGTAGAAGAGGTGGAACTCACTACAAAATTTCATGGAAAGTGGGAATAAATAGGATATGATTTCATAAATCATTTTTGCTGAGGAAAAATTTAGTTGAGGGGACAATGGAAGAAAAGGAAGAGGACTCATTCAAGATATTTTTTCAGAGCAATATGGAAGTCTCAAATACATCCGGAAATTCTCCATGTCCCTTATCTAGGCATAGCCTGCAAGTGTAGGTGGACTAAGATTGACAACCCACAGGTTTGTTTCCTGCTTCTGCCACACCTTTGATATGTGACTCTGGGACAGCTCTTACCCTCTCAGTGGCCCTTGTAATTATAGTTCCTGAAATAGGAAGAACCATTGCTATGATATGTATGTTTGCCTTCCCCACAATCCACCTGTCCACAATTCATTTATTAAAATCTAATACACAATAGTAGGGGCCTCTTGGAAGGCAATTAAGTCATGAGGGCTCTGTCCTCATAAATAATATTAATTCCCTTACAAAAGATGCCCAAGAGAGCTCATTCCCCTCTTCTGCCACATGAGGACACAGCTAGAATGCATCATCTTCAAAGTAGAGAGCAAGCCCTCACCAGATGCTGGTGAATCTGCTGGTGCCTTGATCTTGAACTTCTCAGCCTCCAGAATTGTGAGCAATAAATTTATGCTGTTTATAAGTTACCCAGCATAAGGTATTTCATTATAGTAGCCTGAATATACTAAGACAATCACTCTTAACCCTCAAATTTGATAACACACCATACATTGAGTTGATATTTGCCTTTAGGAGTAGCAGTAGAGATAGAAAAGGTGATGTCCTGATCTTCATTCCAGAGGCCTGTGTAAAGTTGGACTCCAGCCAGAATCACAAAAAGTGACGTTTTTGCTAATAATATGCTTCCTTCCAACAAGCTATTTTGTAGGGAGTGACTATAAGAATTAATTAGGAAATAGTGTCTAGAATCAGATTCTGGCTCTCACTAACAAGTTGTGTGACTTTGTTCAAGTTAGTTATTGTTTATGGACCTCATTTGTCTCAGCTATAAAATGGGGGAAAATACAGTATCTACTACATTGGGGTTTTGAAAGGATGGAGATAAGGCATGTGAAGCATTTAGCTTAATACTTGGCACATAGTAAATGCTAAAGAAAAAATGTGACCTATTATTAAAATTTAGCCTCACTATTCCACACTATTCCACATTTGGGGATATCAAGGGAAACAGTGAATGATGATAAAAAAGATTAATGAAAAAAAAGGCATTGCATGAGTTGTTGTGGCAGGGGTGGGATGGGCTTAATGTCATTGAGGGGCATATGTTAAGAGGATGTGGCCGGGCGCGGTGGCTCAAGCCTGTAATCCCAGCACTTTGGGAGGCCGAGACAGGCGGATCACGAGGTCAGGAGATCAAGACCATCCTGGCTAACACGATGAAACCCCATCTCTACTAAAAATACAAAAACTAGTCGGGCGAGGTGGCGGGCGCCTGTAGTCCCAGCTACTCAGGAGGCTGAGGCAGAAGAATGGCGTAAACCCGGGAGGCGGAGCTTGCAGTGAGCTGAGATCTGGCCACTGCACTCCAGTCCGGGCGACAGAGCGAGACTCCGCCTCAAAAAAAAAAAAAAAAAAAGAGGATGTGCAATTTGCTAAAACGAGGTGTACCGAGGAAAAACAAAAGGCAATATCAGAAGCAACTAAGTTTGGAATTGATAACAAGAAGATGAGAGCAAAAGAAAGTTTGTTGGGACATTTGTTCTGGGAGGCCTAGAACTGACAGGGAAGGAATCTCTTAATTAGCACTGTAGTAGCCAGTCATAGGTTGAGCCATATTCTTTAAAAGAAAGCCCAATGTAATGGGGTGAAGCTAGCTGAATAAGACAAAAATTAGTGCTCGAAGCTCTACAAAAAAACATATACAGGCCCTGGATTTCAAGATTAAAGTTCTGCATTCATTCAATAAACATAAATGGTACATCAATTATTTGTAAAGCATCTGCTATGTTCTGAGTGTGATGTCCCACCAAAATACATATGTTGACATCCTAACCCCCAAGGTAGTGGTATTAGGAGGTGGTTAGGTCACGGGAGCAGAGCATTCATGAATGGAATTACTGGCCTTATAAAAGAGGCCCCAGAGAGACTACTGGACGGATTCTACCATGTGAGGACACAGCAAGAAGGCACCATCTAGGAACTAGGAAGTAGGCCCTCATCAGACATTTTATCTGCCAGCACCCTGATTTTGGACTTCCAAGGCTTGCAAATTGTGAGCAATAAATTCCTGTTATTTATAGCTACTCAATTTATAGTATTTTTTTATATCAGCCAGAATGGACTAAGTATCCTTATGGTATCTGAGGGCAGCAATATACTCACAGAGGCTATCTTACCTCTGTTAACTCTTCATCAAGATTGCCATTCACATTCCTCTTAATTTATTTAATTAATATTTATTGAAAACCCACTGTAGTAAAAACTAAATATGCAAAGAGAAATAAAGGAAACAAAAATAGTTTTGAAGCAGCTTTATCTTTGCTTTCCAGTCAGGAGCCTACTTTGCCCTACCACAACCCTGTCCCAAGCACTTGTAGTCAGGTAGCCAGTGTTTACATTGTTGTATCATCCAAGAAACAATTGAGTAACCCTTTTATGAATCATAGAACTTGCTTACCTGATCATCTGGCTTGACTGACAACCACAATTTTCTTACAAGTTTTTTCCTTAGATTTAGTTCCCTGACTCATTTCTCACTATGCTGTTCCTAGAGTAGACACCTTATTAGGCCAAAGGCTTTACAACTGTATTTCAAAAACCTCTAAGGTTCTTCAAAAATGTTATGGTGATTTCAAAAGCATTCAGTTTGAATTACAATAATATTTATTTAGTTAGTTATTTTTCTTTTTTGAGATGCAGTCTCACTCTGTCACCTAGGCTGGAGTGCAGTGGCGTGATAAAAGCTTACTGTAACTTCTACCTCCCAGGTTCAAGTGATTCCCCTGACTCAGCCTCCCATGTACCTGGGATTACAGGTACCTGCCACCATGCCCTGCCAATTTTTGTATTTTTAGTAGAGACAGGGTTTCACCATGTTGGCCAGGCTGGTTTCAAATTCCTGACCTCAGGTGATCCACCCGCCTCAGCCTCCAAAGTACTGGGATTACAGGCGTGAACCACTTCGCCTGGCCTATATTTTTAAATATCTTTCAAATGTAGTAAAATAACACACTGAAATGGAATATACATCAGATTAGCACATACAGTGCTAATTTTTGCTGCCAGATGATTTAGTTTTTGGTGTAGACCTTGATTGGTAGCTACTCCTACCATTTTATTTATCTCAAGAGTCCCCTGAGACTGCAAGTTGAGCTATCAGAAATGCTGCTTTTATTTCCAATTCATCTGTGTGAATTAGGAATGTCTCTACACTGTGCAAACAAAATCTTATAGAAGAATAAGTTAGATGTGAAAGCTGAACATAAGAATACAACTGTCACGTAGAAGCCCGTATTTTAAAGGCTTGCATTCATCAGAACTTTATACATGTGCTGAAATAGGGTACATTTGAACTTAAAATATTCTAACATATGTTTAAATATTACAGCTCTCTGTGAGATTCCATTTGATTAAAAAAAGCCCTACTGTTAAAAATAAAATTTAGAAACTACTGTCATAAGTAAATTCTGAGCTACCCACAAAGTATAATGGGGCAGTCAATTACAGTAAGTAAGCAAACACTTGGCATCCCAATGACTAGCCTTTTCAAAAGAAATGCCTGGAAAGGATGTGCACCTATATTACTATATTGATCCATCTCTTCAAGAAACTAGAAGACATGTTCATAAAGCTCTGCACCATTGTTAAGGCTCTTAAGCCTCACAGCACTCTTGTTACAGTTATTGTCCATATTCAGGAACCATGACACTTCTCTCTCTGCCTACTGCAACTAAAATGGACTCTATTCTCCTCTTACCATATATATACCTACTGTCCTTTAAAACAGTAAATGGCTCAAAAGAATATAAGGTACAGATGCGTGAACTTTCAATTCTACAAAAGGGTGGTTAAATACCCAGGAGACTGGGAAGAATGCGGACCAAAATGCTTTATATCTGAGAACTGACCCATGCTCTGCTTCCCTCAGAGTCCTTTAATCTACCCCACTAAAATCAGACTCTTCTCACCTCACTCTAAGATCAGGCAATTTTGGTGTAACTCATTTCAGTAGTGTAACTTCTCAACAGAGGCACTCTTTTTGCCAATCCTGTTCCCTGGGCACTTAACCTGGTACACTGGCAGTCTATTTGACTGGTCCTTAGGCTTCTTTATTCCTGTCCCTGACCAGCTGATTGATCTGTCTCTCAATTTCTGCCCTGTTTTCTGCTCTGGCTCCTGCCCTCTTCAGTCTGCCTTCCTTTTTTTCATCTCCTGGGTTCTCTCAACATTGGCCCTAACCCAGGTCCTCATGTTCTTATCTCTTGCCTGTCAACTCCATCCTTCCTAGGGTGCCTTGAACAATGACCACATCTGCCTCAGTTGACACCATTTTTGGTTGAAAACAGTAACAAAAAACTGATATCCAATTCTTCTTTGTGATCATCTGGAGGGATAAAATGATTCCATCTTTTATAAAAATTGTAAAGTAAAAGGTGAAGTGTGGATTTTTTTAAAACAGTAAGTCAGACTGCCTGTTTTCTTGATCCTGAAAACATATACCAATAAAGCTGGCAAAGACAGGAATAAAAAGTAATATCGTTAACAAATTCAAATAAATTTCTCTGAGCCTGGGGCCCTTCAAACATATGTTATTTTACTGTTGGCTTGCACAGCCAGGTGCCTCCACTCTCTGCTTCCTGTCAACTGCATTCTGCCTGTTTTTGTGAATTTCCCAAGTTCCTTTCCCTACCTTATTTATATTTCTAACAGCCTTATTATCATTTAAATTACATCCAAAAGCAACTGACTGTGTTTCGTCTGAAGCACAGATGGAAAAAGGGAGTGGGCAGGTTCTGGGGCAAATCCCATTGGGTGCTTCCCTGCCTTTCTCCCCCTCAGATACATTTATCCAAATGAAATCACATTAAGGCAAATATCAAAGGCATTACTGAGGGGCATGGCAGACAAAAACCTGCAGCCTAAAGGGCTTTTATAAAAGTGGGAAAGGGAAATGCTTTGAGCAAGGGGTGGTGTTTTAGGTTGAAGGTTTCAGGTGCAGATAGTCTCTATATAAAGCTTGACTAAGGAGTTCTAATTATTTTCCCCATCATCCGGCAGACCACTGATTTCTTAAGAGGCACTCCAGTGCCCCACCCCCTTAGAAGAAAAGTAATCTGTAACTGGAATAACTGTGGTAAAGTAAGAGCCACCCAAAATTATGGCTCATCCAGACAATAAAAAACTAAGCAACTAGCAAAATAATAATGTAAATTCATGTATGCTGATGTAAAAAGATTTTCAGAAAATATTTCAAACAGAAAAAGGGAAGAGGTCTACATCTATAGATAGATAGACGGATATAATTTATGCTTTAAAACCTCCAAGACTATATACAGTTTGTGAATGTAACGGCATTGAAAAGGAAGTGAAGATAAGGCTTGCAGAAAACACACTATTGACACCACTTTATTAAACCATTTTTTTGTTGCTATAACATAAAACCACAGGCTGAGTAATTTATAAAGAAAATAATCTTATGTAGCTCATGGTTTTGAAAGATGGGAAGTCTCAGAGCATGGTGCCAGCATCAGTTGAGGACCTTCTTTCCTCATCATCACATGCAGGAGGGCATCACATAGTGAGAGGGCAAGAGAGAAAGAGAAAGCTCACTTTTATGACAAAGCCACTCCTGTGATAAGAAACCCACTCCTGCACTAGTCCATTCATGAGGGCAGATACCTAATTAATCCATTAATTTATTCATGGGGGCAGGGGAATTGAGTTTCCAACACATGAACTTTTAGAGGACACATTCAAACCACAGTACTGCTTTGAAAAAGGAAATTGATGGATGTTGAATGGAATTTCATGTCTCAATTTGTATACTTTAGAAAATTTTAACAGTGAGTGAGGATTATTTTTGTAACATGTACAAGAAGAAAAAGGAAGATGAGGATTTCAGGATTGGAGATGATACCAATGTGATCTTGATAGGCCTCGCCCTCCAATTCACCATTCTTCTCACACAACAACCAAAATTAAAAGTAGTTCAGGCTGCAGATTGCCAATTCAATTTCCTAAAGAGTCCATGCTCCTTTAGGTTCTCACACATGTTTTTCTTTTAGCCTAGGATACCTTCTTTCTCCTGTTTTGCTTTGTTTTTTTCCATTTTCATGAGGTTAATTTCTGTCTTGTTGTTTCTGCTTAGATGTCACTTCCTCCAGAAAAATGCTCCCATGTTCTGTATTTCTCCATTTCTCCACCAATTCTGACTGCAAGGCAGGGCTAAATCAAGGATCACGACAAGCAGGTAATTGGTTGGCCCAGTTAAATGCCCAATGAAAAGGAAAAATGACAAGTTCAAGAAACTATCAGAGAACACACACTTTTTTTAAATTTATTTTTTATTGTACTTTAAGTTCTAGGGTATATGTGCACAACGTTCAGGTTTGTTACATATGTATACATATGCCATGTTGGTGTGCTGCACCCATTAACTCGTCATTTACATTAGGTATATCTCCTAATGCTATCCCTTCTCCCTTCCCCCACCTGACAACAGGCCCCAGTGTGCGGTGTTCCCCACACTATGTCTAAGTGTTCTAATAGTTCAATCCCCACCTATGAGTGAGAACATGCAATGTCTAGTTTTCTGTCCTTGCGATAGTTTGCTGAGAATGATGGTTTCCAGATTCATCCATGTCCCTACAAAGACATGAACTCATCCTTTTTTATGGCTGCATAGTATTCCACGGTGTATATGTGCCACATTTTCTTCATCCAGTCTGTCATTGATGGACATTTGGGTTGGTTCCGAGTCTTTGCTATTGTGAATAGTGCCACAATAAACATACGTGTGCATGTGTCTTTATAGCAGCATGTTTTATAATCCTTTGGGTATATACCCAGTAATGGGATGGCTGGGTCAAATGGTATGTCTAGTTCTAGATCCTTGAGGAATCGCCACAGTGTTTCCACAATGGTTGAACTAGTTTACAGTCCCACCAACAGTGTAAAAGTGTTCCTATTTCTCCATATCCACTCCAGCACCTGTTGTTTCCTGACTTTTTAATGATTGCCATTCTACCTGGTGTGAGATGGTATCTCATTGTGGTTTTGATATGCATTTCTCTGATGGCGAGTGATGATGAGCATTTTTTCCTGTGCCTGTTGGCTGCATAAATGTCTTATTTTGAGAAGTATCTGTTCATATCCTTTGTCTACTTTTTGATGGGGTTGTTTGTTTTTTTCTTGTAAATTTGTTTGAGTTCTTTGTAGGTTCTAGATATTAGCCCTTTGTCAGATGAGTGGATTGCAAAAATGTTCACCGATTCTGTAGGTTGCCTGTTTACTCTGATGGTAGTTTCTTTTGCTATGCAGAAGCTCTTTAATTTAATGAGATTCCATTTGTCAATTCTGGCTTTTGTTGCCGTTGCTTTTGGTGTTTTAGACATGAAGTCCTTGCCCATGCCTATGTCCTGAATGGTATTGCCTAGGTTTTCTTCTAGGGTTTTTGTGGTTTTAGGTCTGACATTTAAGTCTCTAATCCATCTTGAATTAATTTTTGTATCAGGTGTAAGGAGGGGATCCAGGTTCAGTTTTCTACATATGGCTAGCCAGTTTTCCTAGCATCATATATTAAATAGGGAATCCTTTCCCCATTTCTTGTTTTTCTCAGGTTTGTCAAAGATCAGATGGTTGTAGATGTGTGGTATTACTTCTGAAGGCTCTGTTTTGTTTCACTGGTCTATATCTCTGTTTTGGTACCAGTACCATGCTGTTTTGGTTACTGTAGCCTTGTAGTATAGTTTGCAGTCAGGTAGCATGATGCCTCCAGCTTTGTTCTTTTGGCTTAGGATTGTCTTGGCAATGCGGGCTCTTTTTTGGTTCCACATGAACTTTAAAGCAGTTTTTTCCAATTCTGTGAAGAAAGTCATTGGTAGCTTGATGGGGATGGCATTGAATCTATAAATTACCTTGGGTAGTATGGCTGTTTTCATGATATTGATTCTTCCTGTCCATGAGCACAGAATGTTCTTCCATTTGTTTGTGTCCTCTTTTATTTCATTGAGCAGTGGGTTGTAGTTTTCCTCGAACAGGTCCTTCACTTCCCTTGTAAGTTGTAGTCCTAGGTATTTTATTCTATTTGAAGCAACTGTCAATGGGAGTTCACTTATGACTTGGCTCTCTGTCTGTTATTGGTGTATGGGAATGCTTGTGATTTTTTGCACATTGATTTTGTATCCCGAGACTTTGCTGAAGTTGCTTATAAGCTTAAGGAGATTTTTGGGCTGAGAGGATGGAGTTTTGTAAATATACAATCATGTCATCTGCAAACAGGGACAATTTGACTTCCTCTTTTCCTAATTGAACACCCTTTATTTCTTTCTCCTGCCTGATTGCCCTGGCCAGCACTTCCAACACTATGTTGAATAGGAGTGGTGAGAGAGGGCATCCCTGTCTTGTGCCAGTTTTCAAATGGAATGCTTCCAGTTTTTGTCCATTCAGTATGATATTGGCTGTGGGTTTGTCATAAATAGCTCTTATTATTTTGAGATACGTTCCATCAATACCGAATTTATTGAGAGTTTTTAGCATGAAGTGCTATTGAATTTTGTCAAAGGCCTTTTCTGCATCTATTGAGATAATCATGTAGTTTTTAGAAGCAAGAGCAAACACATTCAAAAGCTAGCAGAAGGCAAGAAATAACTAACATCAGAGCAGAACTGAAGGAGGTAGAGACACAAGAAACCTTTCAAAGAATCAATGAATCCAGGAGCTGGTTTTTTGAAAAGATCAACAAAATTGATAGACCGCTAGCAAGACTAAAAAAGAAGAAAAGAGAGAAGAATCAAATAGGTGCAATAAAAAATGATAAAGGGGGTATCACCACCAACCCCACAGAAATACAAACTACCATCAGAGAATACTGTAAACACCGCTACGCAAATAAATTAGAAAACTTAGAAAAATGGATAAATTCCTGGACACATACACTCTCCCAAAACTAAACCAGGAATAAGTTGAATGCCTGAATAGACCAATAACAGGCTCTCAAATTGAGGCAATAATTTTCAGCCTACCAACCGATAAAAGTCCAGGACCAGACAGATTCACAGCCGAATTCTACCAGAGGTACAAGGAGGAGTTAATTCCATTCCTTCTGTAACTATTCCAATCAATAGAAAAAGAGGGAATCCTCCCTAACTCATTTTATGAAGCCAACATCATCCTGATACCAAAGCCGGCAGAGACACAACAAAAAAGAGAATTTTAGACCAATATCCCTGATGAACATCGATGCAAAAATCCTCAATAAAATACTGGCAAACTGAATCCAGCAACACATCAAAAAGCTTATCTACCATGATCAAGTGGGCTTCATCCCCGGGATGCAAGGCTGCTTCAACACACACAAATCAATAAATGTAATCCAGCATATAAACAGAACCAAATAGATACACTTTAAAGGTGAGCTTCCCACAAACACCTGATTTTAAAAGATGCATAGTATGCTCCCAGAGAACCTGGACCTTGCTAACACAGCAGCTACCATTCGACATTGTAATTGTCTGCTTGCTTGTCTGTATGCCTCAACAAACTCTAAATGCTATGGAACCCTAAGGGAAAACAGCTTCTCCAACTTATTCTTCACTGTAACTCAGAACTAGCATAGTAGATACTAAATATTTATGCATGGGCTGCATGTATAAATCACAAAGTTCAGTGGCTTACTCCAAATAAGTGATCTTGTAGATATGAAAATGTTACATCCTTGACACTAGGGACTGTAGATTCTCCTAATTATGGACTAAAAATCAAGAAGAACCAGAACTGGGGACCAAACCCAGCTTTTTAATAGGTATATTGTATTAGTCAGGATTCTTTTGAGAAATAAAACCAGTATATATAAACTTTGCCAAATATTGCCTGGGATGCAAAATCACTGACATAGGGTTTTCATGGATGTAATAGAGTAGTTTCAGATAAAAGAGACAAGATTTTCATGCTCATATGCACTCCCATATTGACGCATGATTTAGTCCTTACAAGCAAAAGCATTCTAATTGTGTAATTAGGCTTACTGGGTAGATAGGGGCTTAGACCAGTAGTCTTATCTTAACTAAGTGACACAAAGTTTAATGTATACTCAACCTTTACTAAGCATTCACAGGTTTGAAATTCAGTTCTAATTATTCTCAAGTGGTTCTGAAGGTCCATGGTACATAGTCAATTTGTCAGTGTACTGAAGCATGGAATTGTACCATGTACTCTTTTTGGCTGGTGTGTCGAGGTAAGTTACTTAGCTAGTGCATGAACCCAGCTGATCACCCACCACAGATATCGTTTCCTTTAAGTGCCTGCATCTTAACATGGCTTTGTTGTTCTCCATTGGTAATGTGTAACATAGTAATTTTTAGGAATTAGGGTAGGGGTGGAGGAGATAATTTCCTTGTAAAAAGGCTGTACAAAGAATGCCAATTTGCAAGTAATGGTAATGTAAGTGGAATGGTCTAAGGATGTGATATTATTGGTAGAATTTATCTTAAGAGCTGTATGAATTATTTAGATGCATTTATTGGATTGTTAATGACCCAAAGGGTTCCCATAAATTTTTCAGTCATACTTCACTACATTTTATAATGAATTATATGTTATAATTGTATTCATGAATTTGGGAATCTGCAAAGATCTCAAGACATAACCCTCAAGAAAGTTGAGGATCTACTAAATTTTAGAGGTCTCAGAAGCGCCCCTTACTCTCCATTTCCAAAATTATAGGCTTAACCCAAATTGTAACCAGCTGGACAACTGTTTGTCTCCTTAATTATCACCAAGCCCTCTTCTCCACAGTAATCAGAAAATATGTTCCCTATGGGATGTTCAGATTATGTAACTCCTCTATTCTCAAACCTATAGTATACCACCCCTACAGCACGTCAAATGCAAATAATACTCTTGATTGTGAGTGAACTTTTAGGCTCTGCACCAAATTCCTGCACTCTATGACTTATCATTGCTCATTTTTCTGAACATTCTTAGTTCTTCACTGTGGCTTCCCTTTCCTAAACCTAGGTTCTTTCTTGGTACCTCCACATTATCATTTAGGTCTGGAGAAGCCCAATTAAAGAGACCTCTGTACTTCCTTTCTGCCATATCATCTTTTCTTGCCTTGCACACATTTGTCCCTGTGTCTCCGTGTACTATCATATTAAGCTTTGAGTAGGACATACCAGAGAAAGAAGATACTACCATCACTATCAGCACCAAGAGTATGTACTGAGTATCACACTAGGTACTTCACATATACTACCTATAATCTTCACAGCTGTAGTATAAGCATAGGAACTATATTATTATTCTTATCACATAGTTGCAGAGACAAAGAGTCGGAACAATTAGGTAACTTGTCTGAGAGCAGAGTTCTTGAGATAAAAAACGACAAAATTTTAACTTAGCACCATCTTTGGCTAGCACTATATATCAATAAATATCCAAGACAGGTAATATAGCATGGAATTGAACAGCACTGATTCTAGAGCCAGACTGCCCGTGTTTAAATCCAGACTATCAATTATTGACTGCATAATCTTGGGCAAGTCAACCTTTCTGGGATTCAGGGGCCCTCATCTGTAAAATGTGAATTATAACAGTGCCTATGTCTCATAGAGTTGTTGTGATGATTAAAAGACTTAATACACATGCCAGGTACATGGTAAGGGATAAATGGTAAGTTATGTTAAGTGAATTTCAATGAGCATGATGGTATCCAATCACTCACTGGTTAGGTGACAAAGAGAAAATTCACCTCTCCAGATTAAGACAACATTACATGTCTATATTTGGAGAAAGAAAGTTCAAATCTTGACTGGAAAATGAGAGTTGATGTTTCCATACTCCTAGACAAACACTGGACATTTTTCTAGGTCTTAAAATATTTCCCCAGACATATGTTGCTCCCTCTTTCAAATGTATATCATCAGAACCTCCTTTTAAATGGGCTTTTTCAAATTGCTTACCTAATGACTATGCAGTCGGCCCTCCCCTCTTCAGGAAAATCATTGGCAACCACACTGATTTAATGGCTCTTTATGACTAAGGAAGCATACTGGACTCCTATCTTCAGAAAATCTACTTGTGGTATCTTCTCAGTTTTTCCCATGTGAGGGAACATCATCCTGTAAGAAGTTTTTGAATCACTGTTCTCAGGGAGATCTCTGGTTGCTCTTAGACATTCCTGGGGCCTTTTAAAGTCCAGAAATAGGACTCCAGCTGAGAACACTCAAATGCTCACCTCATTTTAAATCACTGAATCACACTAAGGTTTTTGTGGGCTGTAAATGGTAAAGAAACAGGTGTCAACATTTCTAATACTCTCTTTTATTTAAAAAATTCAAGAAGAACAGTAAAATAATATGTTCCTAGTGGCTCAGTAACCCTAAATTATGTTCCTGGAAATACTTTGGGCAGTGAACATGTGGCTTATCTACAATATATCTCAAGACTTGGAACGTGTAAAATATTTAATATGCTTTTCTTATTCCTTTGTTAATTCAAAATAATAGCCTCATTTCACAGTGTCAAAAGCTGAAGGTCAATGAGGTTATGATTGGTTTGAATATTAAGGTATGTATTATTATATGTATGTATTATACTATGAATACAACAGTACGTATTATTACTAAATATTGTGTTAAATAGGATACCCAAAGTTCTAATTACTATTGCTGCATAACAAATCACCCCAAAATGTAATGGTTTTAAAACAACATTTATTCCTCTTATGGTTTCTGTGGATCAGGGGTTTCTGAAAGGGCTCCGCTGAATAGTTCTGACTGGTTCAGAGTCTCAGATGTGATTGTGGTCAGATGTTGATTAGAGCTGGAATTGCAGGGGTTCTGGCTGAAGCAGCAGGTTGCAAGCCAGGTATTGTTTCCACTACATGTAGTCTCCACATGGTATAATCTGGGCATCCTCATGGCACTGCATGGTGGCCTTGAGACACTTGTTTATGTGGCAGCTCAGGGCTACAAGCAGGTATCCAAAAGAACCAGACATTATATCACTTTTTATGAACTAGTCTCAGAAGTTACATTGCATCGTGTCTGCTATAGTCACAAGCCCTTCCAAATTTAAGGGAAGGCAACAAAGACCCCACTTCTTCATGGCAAAAGTGCCCACATTACTTTGTAAGAAGAATGTGTGAGATGGGAAATACTGTTGCAATCATCTTTAGACAATACAATCTGTCACACTTGTCACTTATACTTTATATATTGTTGATTTATGTATCATATTTAAACAAGCTGGTTTTTGGTGTTTTGATAAGTTGTTTGCTTTCATACAAAAGACATAATTCAGTGGGTAGACATGCTTTCCTACATCCACTCAGAACTATAGGAAAACCTACTGACACCAGGAAGGCATGGCTAAAGAACCACTATAAACAATTTTCCAAACCTCTTTGATTGTGGAGACTTTTTTTACATGGCACTGATAGCAACATTTTCTGAAACAATATTATGTGAGATATAGGTTGAAAGATTCTGCCATGATCCAACAGCAACAACTTTCCTCAAAGATTTACTATTTTACAATTACAAATGCCCCATTTTAATATTATCACATATCTGCTAACATACCTCTAGTCAAAAATCACAATGAGAAATGCTATTTCTTCTGTGTTCCCATTATGTGTAGATGGGTTGCTTTGTTATGTTGAGATTTATTCTTACATATTATCTGTCATTGATAAATGGACTTTCTAATTGAATTTCATATCTTTAGTGCTAAACATGATTTAGTGCATGATATCAATTTGCATTTCCAGTGAAGGGGAAAAAAGTGAAAATTCATTGCTAAACATCTAGTAGGAAATTACTTAGTGTGTACATGATTCATTCTACTTCTTTCTATGTCATAAATGATGGGTATATCCCCTGTGATCCAAAACCTTGGAAATTGGTGTTTTATGATAACTTAATAGCATAGTTTATAGATCACAACATTTAAGAGAAAGCAAATAATTTATCATTTACTATTTTAGGACTATTTTAGCCAGAGACTAATTTCAAATATTTTAATTGATATCTGCGATGTATTTTTGTTCAATTAGAGTTTTAAATGAGAGCTTAGAGCAGTGGTGACCTTTAAATATCCTATTCATTTTAAGACTGCAGTAGATGATTCTAAACTAATTAATTATAACCATTATAAGTAAATGAGTTATCAGCATTCATGAATTCTATAACAGCCAATTTGTTCCTGTTACCAAACTCTTGAAGTACCTATTTTATAATATCTCAGCGATGTAACCATAGGAACTAAGTGGTGGCCAACATAAACCTTTATAATTAATGAGGGTAAGTTTTCACCTTTTTGAATTAGTTGAAATGTACACAGAATCCAGGTAATATGCCTCAAGGACTACTGTTTTGTTCAAAGTTAAAGTGTTGTCTTACAGCTCTCAACTTCCTAGGGTTCATTTATTCAAAAAGCATTTGCAGAGTACTTGCTTTGTTCCAGGCATGATAGACACCTGTTAGATACCATGAGGGATAAAATAGGAATCAAACACTGTCATTACCATCCAGAAGCTTAAAACATAGGAGGAGAGGTACAACATTCATGCAGGTTAGTGT
Organism: Trachypithecus francoisi; assembly: GCF_009764315.1. Classification (NCBI taxonomy): domain Eukaryota; kingdom Metazoa; phylum Chordata; class Mammalia; order Primates; family Cercopithecidae; genus Trachypithecus; species Trachypithecus francoisi. The sequence continues at coordinate 35,347,583 of NW_022681471.1, read as the reverse complement.
GCTATCACACTAAATGTGTTAAGTGTCATAAAGAGAAAGAAAACAAGTTGTTTCCTTGTAAAAATCATTTTTGCACAACTAATAGGATGTAGCAATTTATTATATTTACCACCTCTTACACACAAAAAGCTATGAACATGCAATAAAATATATTTGATCTATAGTTCTTGCAATACAGGAAAATATATAAAATTGATTAACGCTTTGATCAAAAAGCTTACCATTCTCCTCTTCGTTTCTAAATGACCTAAAGATGAGAACTGCATCCCTCTTTCCCTCAACCCCATGCATACTTCTCTCTTGGAATATATCTATACTTACTTATTTACTTCTTTATGTGTATCTCTGTATACATATGTATTATATGCACATATATGTATAAATATATAACTACTTATAAATATATATTTATTTATATACACAATATAGATATAAATATTAATATCTCAAGAAGGAGTGTGATATATTTATATATTATTAATACAAGTAAATTTATTTAGCATGCTAAATTATAAATAGATAGGTAGATAGATAAATAGATAGAGATAGATATATATATATCTCCTAAGGAAGAATGCAAGGGCTATGTATAAATACATATACAGTAGAAGGAAAGAAGAAAGGAAAACAGATAAAAAAAGGAAGGGAGTAAGTCTAGCATCTTTCCAGAATCAGGGAATTGAATGACATGTAACAACAGAACCAGAGAATTATTTCTCACTAACCACTACTGCTACCTAAAAGACATGATTCAATAATTTCCAAGATTTCATAGCAATCATATCATCTAATTGATTGTCAATGTTATGGTTTTAATTATATTGACAATACTTATCCAAATAAACAACTAGATATCCAAAGCACTTACTCAATTATGCTCTCTATTTCTGCCACGTAAGTATAGTCATGGTGTTTCTTCTCTAAATTTATAGATCTCAGTCATGAACTATAAAGCTTTTAGAGCATAGAGTCAATATATTTGTATAACAAACTTTGCTAGTTCTTCCATAGTATTGCAGAATTGGGTTAATTTATGTCAGGGACAAGAGATGTTCCTTATAGTTCTGTATTGAATGTATATATTTTGAATTACTTTTTGCCTTGACTTTCATTATAACACATGAGATATACTCCTTGGGGAAAAAATAAAACCAAATAACATAGAAGGGCTACAGAGGGGAATAAAGAACCATATCATATATGATTTAAAACCATATATTTAAGAAGAAATACTATTAAACTATGGTGCTTAAATTATTTATAGCCCACAAAAACTTTTGTGGGCTTTATTTATAGCCCACAAAAGAATAAGACAAAGACCTCATAGCTTCATTAAATTCACTAGGAAAAAATACGCTCAACTCACACCAACCAGCCCTTCCTTCTCAAGTTCCTAGAGTTGAATGCATGTGGCTTCTGAAGTCATGTTTCCTGCCACTGTTGTGGATGCCACCAGCTTATTTCTAAATACAAACATGTGAGAAAATGGATATGAGAACAGGTGAACATGAAAGAGCCAAAGAATCAGAAGAATAGACAGTTGATAAATAAAAAGAAAAGAACGATTCTTATAACACACAAGTGTTAAGTAAGTAATGGCAGGAGGCACAGGAGTGGTGCTGGAGATTTAAAGAAACTTATAAAGTAAAGAAAAAATTCTAAGGAGGTGGCCAAGATGGCTAACTAGAAGCAGTTAGTATTCACAGTTCTCACAGATAGAAACGGAAGGGGTGAGTAAATAAAGAACCTTCAAATGAAACATCCAGGTACTCACATTGTGACTAATCAAGGAAACAAATTGACCCACGGAGAACAGAGAAAAGCAAGGCAGGACAACAGCCTCCCCCCACACCCCCCGCCAGGAGCAACTTGGAGCCAAGGGAACCTCCCTCACCCAGGAAAATGATGAGTGAATGTGTGACCCTGGGAATCCACACTACTCCTACAGATATTAGGAACCCTCAGATTGTCAGGAAATCCCCTCATGAACCCACTCCACCAGAGCCTTCAGTCTGTCATATAGAGCTACATGGAGTCTTGGCAGATCAGCTTCTCAGGCACACATGGAGACCTGGTAGCCTTAGATACTTAGGCTTTCCAGCAGAAGTAACTGCAGCTCTGGCACAGCGGGAGGTAAGACCCCCATACATACCCCTAGAAAAGAGGCTAAATCAAGGAGGCTGAGCAGTGATGGTCTGCAGGCCCCACTTCCACCACACCTCACAGGATAGACCCACTGTCTCGGAATTCCAGCCAGCTACCAGTAGCAGCATTGCATCTCCCTGGGATGGGCTCCCTGGGAGTAGGGCGGGTGAGTTGCAATCTTTGCTGTTTGGGTGACCTTGTCAGTCCTTCCAGCCTTCTGGCTTTGGAAAGGACAGGCCCACCCGAGGTAGAAGGGATCCCACAGCACAGCATAGCTGTTACTAAAAAAACGTGGCCAGACTGCTTTTTAAAGCAGGTCTCCAATCCTGTTCCTGCTTATTGGGTGGAATCTCCCAACTGGGGCCTCTAGCCACCCTGCTGGTGTTCTCCACCCAACAGAGATTTCAAGCCTTTCTGGGGTGGAGCTCCCAGAGGGAGGGGTGGGCCTCTATCTACGCTGTTTGAGCAACAGCTGTTCCAGCCTTCAGGATTTGGAGTGTCCAAGCCAATCGGGCAAAAGGGATCTCCCAATACAGCATAGCTGGCTCTACAAAAACATGGCCAGGCTATTGTATTAAGCAGGTTCCTAATCTCATTCCCCCTCCCTGAGTGGGATCTCTCAACCAGGGCCTCCAGCCACCCTTGCTGGTGTTCTCCAGCCAGCAGAGATTTGAAGCCTCCCTGGGATGGAGCTCCCAAAGAGAGGGGTGGGTCATCATTTTTGCTGTTGGAGTGATTTAGCCATTCCAGCCTTGGGGCTTTGGAGGGTCTGAGCCAACCAGGGGAGAAGGCAGTTCCCCAGCACAGCACAGCTGCTCTGTGAAAACATGGCCAGGCTGCTTTTTAAAGCAGGTCCCTAATCCCATCTTTCCTCACTGAATGGGACCTCCCGACTGAGGTCTCCAGTCACCCCCATCAGTGCTCTCCAGCCAACATAGATTTGAAATCTCCCTGGGACAGAGCTCCCAGAAGAAGGGGTGAGCCACCATCTTCATTGTTTGGGTGACTTAGCTATTCCAGCCTTTAGATTTTGGAGAGACAAAGGTGACCAGGGGCTGTTGTAGGCTGCCAGCACAGCACAGCACAGCAGCCCTACACAAATGTGACCAGATCACATTTTTTTCTTTTTAGATGGAATCTCACGCTGTTGCCCAGGCTGGAGTGCAGTGGCATAGTCTTGGCTCACTGCAACCTCTGCCTCCCAGGTTCAAGCAATTCTCCTGTCTCAGCCTCCCAAGTAGCTGGGATTACAGGCACCCACCACCACACCCAGCTAATTTTTGTATTTTTAGTAAAGATGGGGTTTCACCATGTTGGCCAGGCTGGTCTCGAACTCCTGACCTCAGGTGATCCACCTGCCTCGGCCTCCCAAAGTGTTGGGATTACAGTCGTGAGCTGCTGCTCCCACCCCAGACAACATTTTTAAGCAGGTCCCTCATCCCGTTCCTCATCATTGGGTGTGGTCTCCCAACTAGGATCTCCAGCTACCCCCACCAGTGTTCTCCGGCTAACATAGGTTTCAAATCTCCCTGGGATGAAGCTCCCAGAGGAGGGGCAGGCTGCCATCTTTGCTGTTTGGGTGATCAGCTATTCCAGCCTTCAGGCTTTGGAGTGTCTGAGCAAGGGCACTGAAGTGGACCACCAGCACAGCACAGCTACTCTATGAAAACATGTCCAGAATGGTTTTCTGAGTGGGGCACCAATCGTATTCCTTCTCACTGGGAGGGACATCCCAACCGGGGTATCCAGCCACCTCCTATAGGTGTGTTCAGGCAAGCAACAGGTCTGTACCTCCCTGGGACAGAGGTCCCAAAGGCAGAGGCAGGCTCCCATCTTTACTGTTTCACAGTCTTCACTGGTGATACCTCCAGGTACTGGAAAATCTGAGGTGAATGAAGACAGAAGCGGGCCCCCAGCATAATGCAGCAACCCTGTGGAAAAGCAGCCAGACTATTACATGGGTGGCTGTTCCCGTATCTCCTCACTAGGCAGATACTCCAGGCTGGGGCATCCAAACCCCACCCCCCACACACACACCCAACCAGAGCTATGGAGAGAGTAGCAACTATCGAGAGAGATGCTCCCTGGAAAGAGCATCTAGAGGCAACTGAAAGTGTCTCTGCCACTGCCTCTGCAGTGGAACTGCCCTTGCTGCTCTCGGACTGGCAAAGGAGCAAAGACCTTAACTTCCTTATCCACACCTCCAAGAAGCTGCAGTCAACCCAAGGACAGGAGACTAGTTCATTTCCCACGTGTCCCACTGTATTAGTCCATTTTCTTTTTTTTTTTTTTGAGGCGGAGTCTCGCTCTGTCGCCAGACTGGAGTGCAGTGGCGCAATCTCGGCTCACTGCAAGCTCCGCCTCCCGGGTTCACGCCATTCTCCTGCCTCAGCCTCCCGAGTAGCTGGGACTACAGGCGCCCGCCACCTCGCCCGGCTAGTTTTTTGTATTTTTAGTAGAGACGGGGTTTCACCATGCTAGCCAGGATGGTCTCGATCTCCTGACCTCGTGATCCGCCCGTCTCGGCCTCCCAAAGTGCTGGGATTACAGGCTTGAGCCACCGCGCCCGGCCTGTATTAGTCCATTTTCACACTGCTATAAAGAACTACCTGAGACTGGGTAATTTATGAAGAAAAAAGGTTAATTGACTCAAAGTTCCACAAGTTTAACAGGAAGTATGACTGGGATTACTTAGGAAACTTATAATCGTGGCAGAAGCAAAGGGGAAGCAAGAACCTTCACATGATAATAGGAGAAAGATAGACAGCATGAGGGGTGAAATGCCACACACTTTTAAACAACCAGATTTCACGAGACCTCACTCACTATCCCAAGAACAGCAAGAGGAAAGGCCACCCCCATGCTTCAATCACCTCCCACCAGGCCCCTCCTACAACATGTGGGGATTACACTTCAAGATGAGATTTCAGTAGGGACACAGAGCCAAACCATATCTTTCTGCTCTGGCCCCTCCCAAATCTAATGTCTTTCTTACATTTTAAAATACATTAATTCCTTCCCAACAGTTCCCCAAAGGCTTAACTCATTCCAGCATTAACTCAACTGCAAGTCCAAAGTCTCATCTGAAACAAGGCAAGACCCTTTTGCCTATAAGCTTGTAAAACTAAAAAGCAACAACAACAAATTAGTTACTTCCAAGATGAATTGGAGCTATAGGAATTGGGTAAATGCTCCCATTCCAATAGAAGATATTGGCCAAAACAAAGGCGATACAGGCCCCATACAATTCCAAAACCCATCAGGGCACTTATTTCATCTTAAAACTCTAAAATAATCTCCTTTGACTCCATATTTCACATCCAAGGCACACTGATGCAAAGGGTGGGTTCCCAAGGCCTTGGACAAGCACCATGTCTGTGGCTCTGCAGGGTACAGTCCCTGTGGCTCCTTTTACTGGCTGGCATTGAGTGCCTGTGGCTTTTCCAGACACACAGTGCAAGCTGTCAGTGGGTCTACCATTCTGGGTTCTGGATGATGGTGGCCCTCTTTTCACAGCTCCACTAGGCAGTACCTCAGTGGGGATTCTGTAGGGGCTCCAAGCCCACATTTCCCCTCTGCATTGCCCTAGTAGAGGTCCTCCATGAAGTCTCTATCCCTGCAGCAGACTTCTGCCTGGACATGCAGGCATTTCCATACGTTTTTTGAAATCTAGGTGGATTTCAAACCTTAGCTCTTGCCTTTTGTGTACCTACAGGCCCAACGCCATGTGAAAGCCATGTCTTGGGTCTTGCACCCTCTGAAGCACTGATCTGAGCTGTACCTTTGCCTCTTTTCATCACAGCAGGAGCTGGAGTGTTTGGGACACAGTACACCAGGTCCTGAGGCTGCACAGAGCAGCAGGGCTCCGGGCCCAGTCCATTAGACAATTTTTCCTTCCTAGGCCTCTGAGTCTGTGATGGGAGGGGATGCTGCAAAGATCTCTGACATGCTCTGGAGACATTTTCCCCATTGTTGTGGCTATTAACATTTGGCTCCTTGTCACTTATGCAAATTTCTACAGCCAGCTTGAAGTTCTCCCCAGAAAAATGGGTTTTTCTTTCCTACCACATTGCTGGGCTGTAAATTTTCCAAATTTTTATGCTCTGCTTCTGTTTTAAGAGTAAGTTCCCATCTCAAACCATCTCTTTGTGAATATATATGACTGTATGCTGTTAGGAGCAGCAAGGTTAAATCTTGAATGCTTTGCTGCTTAGAAATTACTACCAGATACCCTAATCATCTGTCTCAAGCTCCATGTTCCACAGATCCCTAGAGCAGGGGCACAATGCCACCAGTCTCTTTGCTGAAGAATAGCAAGAGTCAACTTTGCTCCAGTCCCCAACAAGTTCCTCATCTCCACCTGAGACCACCTCAGCCTGGACTTCAGTGTCTATATCACTATCAGCACTCTGGTCAAAACCATTCAACAAGTCTCCAGGAAGTTCCAAACTTTCCACATCTTCCTGTCTTCTGAGTCATCCAAACTGTTAGAGCCTTTGCTCATTACCTACTACCAAAGTTGCTTCCACATTTTCAGATTATCTTTATGGCAGTACCTCACTGCTGGTACCAATATTCTGTATTAGTTTATTCTCACAGTGCTATAAATAACTACCTGAGACTGGGTAATTTATGAAGAAAAGATGTTTCGTTCACTCACAGTTCTGCAGACTTAACAGAAAGTATGATTGGGAAGCCTCAGGACATTTATAATCATGGCAGAAGGTGAAGGGAAAGCAAGGACCTTCTTCACAAGGTGGCAGGAGAGAAAGAGTGTGAGAGATGCGAGAAGTGCTACACACTTTTAAACAACCAGATCTAGTGCAAACTCACCATCATAAGAACAGCAGAGGGTAGTCCACCCCCATGATCCAATCACCTCCCACCAGGTACCTCCCCCAACATGTGGGGATTACAATTCGAGATGAGATTTGGGTGGGGACCAGAGCCAAACTATGTCACCCACATACACCCCACTGCTCATCACCAGACAGGGAACCCGTAGATGGGCCTGCAGCATGGACCCTCCATCCTGGGCTGAATGCACAGAGCAATTGCTGACCTGAATCTCTCTGGGATGGAGCCCACAGGAGACAAGCAAAAGGCCACAACCACTAACAAGGTCCCTTTCTCTGCTGTCTCCAAGTTGAGGAAGAAAAATAAATACTGACATCACCCAAGAGCTGCAGTGAGCAGCCCAGGAGTGCCAAGCTGTGATCTAGAGGCAGCACTCAAGGGGGAAAGAAACCCATACTTCCAGGGCATTGAGAGGAAACCTCACTGCAAATGTGAGGAACATAGGGGAGCCATACAACCAAGCAAGAGTCTACCAACTAAGCAATAAGCCTAAGTGCCACCTATTGGATCACACTTCAATGCTTCAACACCAAAAGTACCTTACTAACATACCTTCCTCTGAAACCAGAGATAAGGCATGAATTTCAAATAAAGACCCTGCACAAACCCTTGACCTGGTGAAAACATTCAGAATAGAAGTCTATTGACTGTACTCAGTCTACATTGCAGTTTTAGCAATATACAAACACAGAGATAAAAAAGAACCAACACAGGAACTCCAGTAACTCAAATGGCCAGAGTGCCATATGTCCTCTAGATGACTGCACCAGCTCACCAGTAAGAGTTCTTAACCAGGGTAAACTGGCTGCAGTTATAGAAATAAAATTAAGAATATAGATAGGAATGAAAATGATCAAGATTCAGGAAAATGGCAACACCTCATCCAAGGAATGTATGAATCACAATAAAGTGATAAAGTGATACAGGAGTTGAAGGACAAAATAGTACAAGAAAGACACTACTGGATCTGACAGAGATGAACAGCATGATACAAGAATTTCACAATGCAATCACAAATATTAACAAAGCAGAGGAAAGAACATCAGAACATAAAGACTGGCTCTCTGAAATAAGATAATCAGAAATAAAGAGGAAGAAGAATAAAAGGAAATAGTAAAATCTCTGAGAAGTAAGTGATTATATAAAGAGGCCATGGACCACTGGCAGACACGGCCACTTCCTGCTTACCCCCAGCAATGCTAACATTAAAGCAGTTCATAAGAAGGCAACAGGTTCTTCTCCATTACAGAAGGATATTGCAAACAATTTGGCAAGTTCCAAGTGATTCTGCTCGTAAATACCTGAAGTATTGGGCAAGGGAAGAATTGAAAGGAAACAAAAGTGCCCCCGAAGAGGATACAATCCAGATGATGATTGATTATTCAAGGCAATATGCAGCTCAAGGAGTTAGAAAAATACACTTGCTTTAGCAAAATCTTAACTGTAGCATTATTCTGAAGGATTTTCAAAGTCTCCATGTGTTTGGTTGCATTTAGGATTAACAATGGACGACAAAAATCCCAGTCCTCCTATTTGTATGTACAGTATTTGGTGATAAAGAGCAAGGAAAAACACATCAAAACAGTTGTCTTAACACTGAAAAACATACCCTACATTTTGAAAATGTTTATGGATGTCTCAGCAGTTTTTAAAAGAAGGAAAAACCATCAACAAATGGCCAGTTAGCACCTGAAGAGACGCATTAGGGAAGTGTAAATCAAAACTGTTATGAGGCTGGGGCACAGTGGCTCATGCTTGTAATCCCAGTACTTTAGGAGGCCAAAGTAGGTGGAACACTTGAGGTCAGGAGTTTGAGACCAGCCTGGCCAACATGGTGAAACCTCATCTCCACTAAAAATACAAAAATTAGCTGCGGGTGATGGTGCATGCCTGTAGTCCCAGCTACTTGGGAGGATGAGGCAGGAGAATCACTTGAACCCAGGAAGCAGAGGTTGCAGTGAGCTGAGATCATGCCACTGAACTCCAGCCTGGGCAACAGAGCAAGACTCCGTCAAAAAAAAAAAACCACGAGATATCACTTTACATTCACTAGAATGCCATAATAAAAAGAGAAATAATAGCAAGTGTTGGTGAAGATGTGCGGAAATTGGAACCCTCATACATTACTGGTGGGAATGTAAAATGGCGCAGCCACTTCAGGAAACACATCATCGGTTCCTCAAAAGATGAAACAGAGCTGCCGTATGACTTAGCAACTCTACCCCCAGGCCCATAACTATTATTTGGCAGTAAAAAGAAATGAAGAACTGATATGTGCTAAACATGGATAAACCTTGAAAACATTAAGTGAAAGAACCCAGTCACAAAATATCACATGATGATTCCATTCATATGAAATGTCCAGAACAGGCAGAAAGATTAGTGGTTACCTAGACTGGCTGTAGGTAGAATGGAGTAACTGCTAATGGGTGTAGGGTTTCTTTTCAGGGTGGTGAAAATATCCTACAGTTAGCTTGTGGTGTAGGTTGTAGAACTCTGAATATACTCAAATCCATTCAATTGTGCATTTTAAGTGAAAGATGTGAATTGTATCTCAATAAAGTGATTATAAAAAAAAAGGTCTGAGGTGTAGGACTGAAAGTGTACTGACACCATTAGATACCTTGGAACTTTCTTGAAAAATCCTGCCTTTTCCCGAGGGTTGTTTGGGTACATTCTTCACATATGTCATGGTTTGATAGAGGACTCATCAAAAAGATCACCACTGGGAATCTAGATCTTTGTTGGAGAGGGAAGATAAAGAGAAGCTTAATGAGCACATTGAAGTACTCACTAGAAAGAAGAGGGAAGAATTCTAGATGAAACCTCTGTGAGTACCTTAACATCCACGTGGAAGAAGTTAAAAAATTAAGATTATGGGTGGAGTTCTCCTCCAATGACAGGAAAAAAACAAAGATAATTGAAGAGTATGTCAGAGACAAATATATTACAACCAAAGTTGACTTCAGGGCACTTTTGAAGGAGACCAAATTTATAACAGATAGTTTAGTTAAAGATATGAAAGTGAAAGCTTGTGGAAGATGCTGGAATCATCAGTCCTGAAAATTGAAGTCTTCTGTTCATCAACAGAACAGAGCTAGGAAGCTAATCTAAGAATCTGACTAACACCTGAAAGATGTAGCCAACATTTTGCAGAATGATAAATAGTATTCAGTACTGAACTGTGCCTGAGAAAAGGCATAAACTGAATGTGGATGTTGATGACCTGGACTGTCAGGGTCCACCTCTACCTCCCAAAGCCTCAGAGCCCACAAGACAAAATAATTCTCAACACCGTTTCATTGGGGTAATCTACCAATTCAACACACTTGCCTGAGCCAATTTTCAGGTTTTTATGTAGATAAGTATTACTCAACCTATTGCAAGATGATCTGACAAACAAGAGAAGCATTTGTGACATTTCTAAACAGAGAACACTTTGCAAATATTTTTCTTTGTGTGACATGATTGATACACTCAAATACAGGCTATCTCTAGTAAATCTAAAATCTTGAAACTAAAATCTTCCTTTTATGGATACAGAAGTCAGTGATTTAATGATGTTCTTCCTAACAGTGGTGTGCATGGAAAGGTTTTCATTAAAGAGCATACATGGTTTGCATTTGCAAGATGCGAATAGCACAGACTCCAAGAAAACCTAAGTTTTTTTTTGTCTTTGTTTGTTTTGTTTTGTTTTTTAGCAGGTAAGGCCGGGTACGGTGGCTTAAACAAGTAATCCACGCACTTTGGGAGGCTGAGGTGGGAGGACTGCTTGAGCTCAGGAGTTTGAGAACAGCCTGGGCAATATAGTGGGACCCTGCCTCTACAAAACATTAAAACATTAGCTGGGCAAGGTGGCATGTGCCTGTAATTCCAGCTACACAGAAGGCTAAGGTGGGAGGATTGCATTTAGCCCAGAAGGTTGAGGCTGCAGTGAGCCATGAACACACCACTGCACCTCAGCCTGGAAACAGAGCAAGACCCTCCCTCCCCCCACCAAAAAAAAAATAAGGAAAACACCAAAAATTGAATAATCTGTCAGAGGCAAAAATTACTGTAATGGACATGCTTTTACCTTCATCTCTAAAGAACAATTTAATTTGTTCACTTACATGCTTTGCTTATCCCCTCTGAATTATAAGCCAATCTTGTTGGTTATCCTAAGGGATTTCTTTAGTGGTTTCTTCTCAGGTATGGAGCCATGGTCATTATGAAGTTGGTCTGAATTCAACTGCCGGTGATTTTTATGGAGGAATGAAAAAACAAAACAAAAAGAAACTTGCTGGTGAAACACACTTTATTCATCATGAAGCAATTTTTGTCAGTACTCTAGATTAGACAACAAATTACTTTCTGGATGTTTCCTGAAAACTGTACTTCTGTTTGAATGTTAAACTTTTGTTCCTAAAGTTTAAGATGTTTGAATGTCAGTTTAGGTATTGAACCATAATAAATTGACACTTTTATATTTAAAAAATTTAAGTATAGAAGCTTTGAAGGAAAAAAAAAAAAAAAAAAGACCAAATCTATAAATCATTGGCATCCCTGAAAGTGTAGGGGGAAAAATAAACAACTTGGAAAACACATTTCAGGATATCATCCAGGAAAATTTCCCCAACCTTGCTAGAGAGGACAACAGAGAACTCCTGTGAGATTCCACACAAGAAAATCATCCCCAAGACACTTAATCACCAGATTTTCCAAGATTGAAATGAAAGGAAGAATGGTAAATGTAGCTAGAGAGAAAGGTCAAGTCACCTACAAAGAGAACACCATCAGTTTAACAGCAGATGTCTCAGTTGAAACCCTACAAGGCAGAACAGATTGGGAGCCCGTATTCAACATTCCTAAAGAAAAAAAATCTTCAACCAAGAATTTCTTATCCAGCCAAACTAAGTTTCCTAAGTGAAGGAGATATAAGATCCTTTCAGATAAGCAAATGTTGAGGGAGGTTTTTACCACCAGACCTGCCTTACAAGGGATCTCAAAAGAAGCACTAGATATAAAAAGGAAGGACCACTACTGGCTAATACAAAAACACACTTACCTAAATAGACCAGGGACACAATGACATGATCAAATCCACACATATCAATACTCACCTTGAATGTAAATGGGCTAAATGACCCACTTGAAAGACACAGAGTGGCAAACTGGATAAAAAAGCAAGACCCAAAGGTATGCTGTCTTCAAGAGACCCATTTCATACAAAATGACATCCAGAGGCTCAAAATAAAGAGATGGATGAAAATCTACCATGCAAGTGGAAAACAGAAAAAAAAAAAAAACAGTGGTTGCAATCATAGCTGAAGACAAAACCGATTTTAAACCAACAAACATTGATAAAAAACAAAGACGGGCATTACAAAATGGTAAAGGATTCAATTCAACAAGAAGACCTAACTATCTTAAATATATGTGCACTCAACAAAGGAACACCCAGATTCATAAAGCAAGTTCTTAGAGACCTAAAAAGAGACATAGATTCCCACACAATAATAGTGGGAGACTTTAATACTCCACTGACAGTATAAGGCAGATCATCAAGGCAGGAAATTAACAAAGACATTCAGGACCTGAATTTAATATTGCACCAAATGGATCTGGTAGACCTCTACAGAACTCTCCACCAAAAACAACAGAATATACATTCTTCTCATCAAGATATACACTTAATCTAAAATGGACCACATAATTGGACATAAAACAATCCTCTGGAAATGCAAAATAGCCAAAATCATACCAAACACACTCTCCACAGTGCAATACCAATGGAAGTCAAGACTAAGAAGATTGCTCAAAACCATGCAATACATAGAAATTTAAAAACATGTTCCTGAATGACTTTTGGTTAAATAATGAAATTAAGGCAGAAATCAAGAAGTTCTTTGAAACTAATGAGAACAAAAACACAACATATAAGAATCTCTGGGACATGGCTAAGGCAGTGTGAAGAGGGAAATTCATGGCACTAAATGTCCACATCAAAAATTTAGAAAGATCTCAAATTAACAACCTGACATCACAACTGAAATAATTAGAGAAGCAAGAACAAATCAACCCCAAAGCTAGCAGAAGACAAAAAATAACCAAAATCAGAGATGAACTGAAGGAAATTGAGACACATAAAACCATTCAAAAGATCAATGAATCCAGTAGTTTTTTGAAAAAATTAATAAGATATATAGGCCACTAACTACACTACTAAAGAAGAAAAGAGAGAAGATTCAAATAAACAGATTTAGAATTAACAAAGGGAATGTTACCACAGAGTTCACATAAATAAAAATAACCAGCAAAACTATTATAAACACCTCTATACACACAAACTAGAAAACATAGAAGGGATGGATAAATTCTTGAACACAACACCCCTTAAGACTGAGTCAGGAAGAAACTGATTTCCTGAACAGAGAAATAACAGGCTCTGAAATTTAATCAGTAATGAATAGCCTACCAACCAGAAAATAAATAAAACTGGACCTGATGGATTCACACCTGAATTCTGACAGATGTACAAAGAAGAGCTGGTACCATTCCTATAGAAACTATTTCAAAAAACGAGGAGAAGGAATTCCTCCCAAACTCATTCTGTGGCCAAAGTCATCCTGATACCAAAATGTGGCAGAGACACAACAAGAAAAGAACATTTCAGGCCAATATCCTTGATGAAAATGGATGCAAAAGTTATCAACAAAATACTGGCAAACAGAATCCAGCAGCACATCAAAAACCTAATCCACCTTGATCAAGTAGGATTTATCCCTAGGAGGTAAGTTTGGTTCAACATAAACACAAATCAATAAATGCAATTCACCACATAAACAAAACTAAAGACAAAAACCATATGATTGTCTTAATAGATGCAGAAAAGGCTTTCAATAAAATTCAACACCATTTATGTTAAAAATTCTCAACAAACTAAATATTTAAGGAACAGACCTCAAAATAATAAGAGCCATCTATGACAAATCCATAGCCAGCATCATGCTGAAAGGGCAAAAGCTGAAAGCATTCCCTTTGAAAACCGGCACAAGAAAATGATGCCCTCTCTCACCACTCCAATTTAACATAGTATTGAAAGTCCTGGGCACCGCAATCAGGCAAAAGAAAGAAATAAATGACATCCAAATAGAAAGAGAGGAAGTAAACTATATCTGTTTGCAGACAACATGATCCTATATGTAGAAAACCATATAATCTCAACCCAAAAGCTCCTTAAGCTGTTAAACAACTTCCATAAAATCTCAGAACACAAAATCAGTGTACAAAATCACTAGCATTCTTATACACCAACAACAGTCAAGCTAAGAACCAAATAAAAAAAGCAATCCCATTTACAGTAACCACAAAAAGAAAAAAAATACCTAGGAATACAGCTATCCAGGGAGGTGAAAGATGTCTGAAATGAGAATTACAAAACACTGCTCAAAGAAATTGGAAAAGACACAAACAAATGAAAAAAATCTCATCTTCATGGATAGAAAATAACAGTATTGTTAAAATGGCCATATTGGCCAAAACAATTTACAGATTCAGTGCTATTACTGACAAACTACCAATGACATTCTTCACAAAACCAGAAAAAAAGAAACTATTTTAAAATTCATATGGAAGAAAAATGAGCCCAAATAGCCAAGGCAATTCTAAGGAAAAAAAAATAGTCATCACGTTATCTGACTTCAAACTGTTCTACAGAGGTGCAGTAACCAAAACAGCATAATACTGGTATCAAAACAGGCACATAGACCAATGGAACAGAATAGAGACCAGAAGTAAGGCCACACACATATAACCACCTGATTTTCAACAAAGCTGACAAAAAACAAGTAACGGGGAAAAAGACTTCCTAGTCAATATGTGATGCTGGGATAACTGGCTAGCCATATGCAGAAGACAGAAGCTGGGCTCCTTCCTTATAGCATATACAAAAATCAACTCAAGATGGATTAAAGATTTCAATGTGAAACCCAAAGCTACAAAACCCTAAAAGACAATCTAGACCATGCCATCCTCAACATAGGAACGGGCAAAGATTCATGATGAAGACACGAAAAACAATTGGAACAAAAGCAAAAATTGACAAGTGGGATCTAATTAAACTGAAAAACTTCTGCACAGCAAAACAAACTATCAACAGAGTAAACAGACAATATAAAGAATGGAAGAAAATATTTGCAAACTATGCATCCGAAAAAAGGTCTTATATCCCGCATTTATAAAGTGGACAAAGGACATGAACAGACACTTTCAAAAGAAGACATACATGTAACCAACAAGTGTATGAAAAAACGCTCAACATCACTGATGATTAGAGGAATGCAAATCTAAACCACAATGAGATACCACTTTACACCTGTCAGAATGGCGATTATTATAAAGTCAATAAATTAAAGATGCTGGCTAGGTTGTGAAGAAAAGGGAATATTTATAAACTGTTGGTGGTAGTGTAAATTAGTTCAACCACTGTGCAATGCAGTATGGTGATTCCTCAAAGAGCTAAAAGCATCACTATCATTTGACCCAGCTATCCCATTACCAGGTGTATTCCCAGAGGAATATAAATCATTCTACTATAAAGACACACGCACTTTATGAATGAATGGATGTTCATTGCAGCACTATTCACAGTAGCAAAAACGTGGAATCAACCTAAATGCCCATCAATGACAGATTGGATAAAGAAAATAAGGTATATATACACAATGGAATACTAACCAGCCACATTAAAAAAAAAAAAAAAAGAAATGAGACCATGTCTTTTGTAGGAACATGGATGGAGATGGAGGCTATTATCCCCAAGCAAACTAATGCAAGAACAGAAAACAAAATAATGCATGTTCTCAGTTATAAGTGGGAGTTAAATCATGAGAACTTATGAACACAAGAAAACAACAGACACTGGGGTCTACTTGAGTGTGGAAGGTGGGAGGGGAGAGAAGAACAGAGAAGATAACTACTAGGTATTGGGCTTAATTCCTAGTTGATGAAACAATCTGTGACATGAGATTACCAATGCAACAAACTTTCACATGTACCCCTGAACCTAAAAGTTATAAAAAGAAAAAATTCTGTTAAATATCAGCACAGTATACAATGTAGTTTGTCGAAGTATGAATTTGAGATATTCTAAAGTTCTAATTGTTTGTTATCAAAGTTCCATTTAGCAAGATACTTTTTCCCCTTGAAAATATTAGGTTTCTCATTTGCTAAATGCAATGACCCTTTAGCCTTCTTATCTTCATAAATCTTGTTTTTTTTCATAAACCAAGGGAGAGAGATGCCTAAATATTCTTTAATGGTCACTTCTCCCACTATCACATTTATCTCTCTGTCATCCACTTTGATATTAGTTAAAATAGTCCTGCAATGTTGTTCCTTCTGTTGATTCAATCAATACATAGGTTTAGGGACATTTTCTTTAATGGGGTTTGACCTATTCTTTAGCTGAGTTACAAATTTCTCTTCTTGACAAGGTCAGCAGCATTCTGTGCTATTATGGCACCTCTGTAGGAGTGAGATTAGTATCCTTACAGAAGCTAGGACTTGGGGTGTATTTTTAAAGGTAAGACTTTAGAGAGCAGATGAATCCAATATGTACAGAACTTTTTCCTGTCATCCTTTAAAATGAGCCAGAAAACATTTTCCCAAGATTTCAGAATTTATAAGTTTACCATTGTGTCATTCAAATAGCTCACTGAAATAATGGTCTATAGTGCTCAGCAAAGGGCTAAGATGTGATGTTGGCCTGGGAACGACTATACTCAAGGAAAACCAAAACCTCAGGCTTCCTTTGCCATCTTCCTTCTCCATTTTGAGTTTGTACTGGTTTAATTTTTAGGTTACATCCAAACACCTAATAGAAGTTACAATCAGGCCCTAAAAGTGGATTTCTTGCAGCAATGGGGCTTATATTCACAACTGAGCCATTTTTATTTTTAGTTTCAGCACACTCTCCTTAAATAGCCTAGGAAGACACTAAGAGAATATCTGCAATGAAGAGTCTCTAAAAAGAAGAGGGAAAGTAAAGGCAAAGAGGTTAGTCAACAAATGCTGAGGCTTCACTGAATACCTTATTCATGATTAAGAACAGATTGATTTTGGCCAGGCGCAGTGGCTCACGCCTGTAATCCCAGCACTTTGGGAGGTCGAGGTGGGTGGAACATGAGGTCAGGAGATGGAGACCATCCTGGCTAACACGGTGAAACCCCGTCTCTACTAAAAATACAAAAAATTAGCCAGGCGTGGTGGCGGGAGCCTGTAGAACGGCGTGAACCTGGGAGGTGGAACTTGCAGTGAGCCAAGATCACGCCACTGCACTCCAGTCTGGGCAACAGAGCAAGACTCTGTCTCAAAAAAAAAAAGAATAGATTGATTTTAATAACCTCAAACTATGCTACAATGTCTCTACTTAAACAAACTTTATTTTAGAACAGTTTTAAGTTTGCAGAATTATTAGCGATATTACAGAGTTCCTGTGTACCCCATACTCAGATTCCCCTATTTTAATATCTTACTATATTAAGATGTTAATATAATAGTATCTTACTATATTAAGACTTATTATATTAACATCTTAATATGTTAGTACCATATATATGCAACAATGAATGAATCAATATTGATACATTATTATTAACTAAATGTAATACTTTATTCAGATTTCCTCACTTTTTCCTTAGTATTATTTTTCTTTTCTATAATCCCATCAAGGTATCATATTACATTTAGTTGTCATATCTTCTTAGACTCTCTTGGCTATGACAGTTTCTTTGATTTTCCTTTCCTTGATTTTGAAGACCTTGATAATTTTGAAGAGTACAGGTCAGGTATTTTCTAGACTGTCCATCAACTGGGATTTTTTTAATTTTTTTCCACAATTAGACTGAGATTATTGGTTTTTGGTAATAAGATCACAGAAATAGAGTGCCATTCTCATTACATCATGTCCCAAGATATAGGCTATTGACATGGCTTATTATTGATAATGTTGACCTTGATCACATTGTCAGGTTTCGCCACTGAGGTAGTATTTGTTAGTTATTATTTTTCCCCCTCTCTGTATTCTACTCTTAGGAAGCAGGACATTATGTACAGGCTCTGCTATGGTCTACCTACTTGAAGGTAGGATATCTTCATAACTAACTTGGAATTTCTCTGCAAGGAAGATTTGTGTATTCTCCTCCATTTATTTGTTTAGTCAACCACTTATTTATATCAGTATGGACTCATAATTCCTTGCTTTTATAATTTGCATTATGATCCAATATTTATTTTGTTGTTTACATTGTTCCACCTTTGACTACTGAAAGTTCTTTCAGTTGGCTTTTCTACCCCTTTGACAAAACCCTATTATTGTGTTTTTTATTGTTTTGTTTTATTTTGTTTTAAGAACTACTTTACTTTCTGGAACTAGAAGATGCTCCAGCACTAGTAGAAGTATATTTCACTTCCCAGTCTCAGAATCAGTCATTTCTCCAATAATCACTCCCAACATGAGCACCATCAGGGAAATTAAAGTCAAGTTTTTTTAAAGAGTAAAATCTGAAGATAAGAAAGAAGACTTTTACATTCAGGGCACTAAGGGCAGAACAGCATATTTTCTGTTCCCTTCTCTACCTCCACCAGGCAACCGTGACCATGTTTCTAGTTGTTCTGTTTCTGTCATCTCTCTCTCCAATTTGCTTCCATCCTACAAACTACTGTTCGTGAAGTCATGTCATTGTCCTGCTGAAATACTCTTACTAGCGCTCCACTGACTTCAAGAGCTAGCTCAATTTCTAAATCATCCCTCAATAACTCCCTTCAATCTAGCCTTAAACTAGTACTACAGACTACGTCTCCTGTATCCTTCTTTTTTATTCACAACCTCAATCTCTAGTCATAATGGACAGATTACTTGAAATGTGCCCTGAGATATTTTTCAACTCTCTCAGATAGAAGAAACTAATTCCTTCAAATTCCCATCACAGCTTATTTTTTAAAATTCTTTTCTCATGGCACTTTACTTCCTACCATCTATTAGAATTCATTAAATATAAAGCTATTTCTTTATCAATTTCTGGGGTTATTAAGCAATTTCCTTTATCTCATTTCCCCTACCCCTAGTTTTATGTGCCTACTTGCTCAGCTAAGAGGGAGAGGGCAGGAAATGTGAGATGATAATCAGTAATTGCCTTAAATTAGTTCCCCTGCATTGTGAACATTACCCAAGTTTCTTCTCTAGCCTGACTCAGTCAATCAATACCCAAATAAATAAAAACGAGTTTGCTGATATTTTATTTAAACCCTAACTTAGGAAAAGACCATTGCTCTCTTCACCTCCTTGACCCTAGTAAGTACAACTGATTGTTTATATACTGTATTTGTCTGTTTTTACACTGCTGTAAAGAAATATCCAAAACTGAGTAATACATAAAAGAAAGGGTTTAATTGGCTCACAGTTACACATGGCTGGGGAGACCTCAGGAAATGTACAATTATGGCAGAAGGTGAAAGGGAAGCAAACACCTTCTTCACAAGGCAGCAGGAGAGAGAAGAGAAAACCATCAGATCTCATGATAACTCACTCACTATTAGGAGAATAGCAGGGGGAAAACCACCCCCATTATCCAATCACCTCCCACCGGTTCCTTCCCTTGACACATGGGGATTACAGTTTGAGATTAGATTTGGGTGGGGACATGGAGCCAAACTGTATTATGTACCTGGTATCCCCAAATAAAATTCCTGGATTAACTTTACATAGCACCTTGTACAATATTTTTTAAAAAATGTTTCTTACTTCATTCCATCCATTCAAATGTATGCTCAGATTTGCCAATAAATCTAATAGAAACCAAGGCCTTAATTAAATCCATTATGTTTTAAAAATGGAATTCCGGAAACTAACTGGTAGAAAAGGGAAAGATCTGGGGGATGTCAGTGTTTCTTCTGCTCTAAAATTACACCACTTATAATTACCATTCAACACATTTTCCCTTAATGTAAAATAAACTTCTCTGTGAGGTTTGGGCTGACTTTGAAGCTGCAAATCTAGCTTTAGCTGCCCAAAATGTCAGCTTAGCAGTATTGAGAGGATTTTTCTCAAAAGAAAAGCCATGACTATCTGTACATGAAACTTAAAATAACCTCTCTGGCTTCTCTTACATCAAATATTTTGAGGACTGCATAGAAAACACCAAATGTATTTGGGCCAAATGACAGTTTGGAAGTATTTTGCTCCTGAAGTCTGGGCTAAGTCCCATACTTAAACTTTCCCTCCCCTTGCCACCCTTTCTGGATCCTATACTCTGGCCATAGGTTTTCAACCCCTCTTTCCTGCCAAGATTCTGATCCAATACATCTAGGGTAGAATACAGGAAAATATATTCTAGCAATCTTTCCAGGTGATTCTGGCATATAACCAAGTTTAGTAATCATTGATCTAATGGAATATCCTCATTTGACAAATGAGAAAATTGGCAACTAAATCAAGGGCATCAGAATTAAACCCCTTAGTCTCAGTATAGTGCTCCTTTTACCTTACTAGGAAACCACTACCAATGTATGCATCCAGTGATGATATTCAAAATAATTAACAACTAGTAAGAAACAGGCACCAGTGAAAAGGCACATCTAGCCAGTTGAAACATATGCCTGACCAAACCAAATGGATGCCCGCCATAAACATCTGGTATGGCTCTACTTATGTGTATCTGGCTGAACATCTGCATTAAATATTGCTTGAGATGATTAAATTTGAATTAAGTAATTGGAATAATAAGAAATTATATTTTAGCTTAAGATAAGAAAGATCTTTCTCACAATAAAATCTGTCCAACACCTAAATGGACTAACTTATTAGTAAGCAATCAGATCCCCATTATTAAAAGTATTCAAATTGCCTAAGTACCTAACAGGTATCAGAAATACTACAGAAAGGAGATTTATATTCACTGGAATACTGGAGCAGAAAGCTTCTATGATGTCTTACAACTGGAAGCTTCTGTATAATAATATATAAGTTTTAGCTGACATAATAAATTGCTTATATTTTATTTTATTTTTCACATAGGTGTTTCAAACTCCTGTAGCCATAGCTATAGCAACTACCTTATTTCCTTCAGTAATGTGTGATTTCTTGCAGAAATCATGACACTTATGTTGGCAACCAGACTCATTTAGTCATATGTTCCTGTTAAATTCAATTTAAAAATAAAGCTAGTGAAAACAAGTGGAATCAAAGAAATATGATAATAGCCTATGACTAGTAGATAAATACTGAAACAAGAGCAATCAGAACTTATGGTTATATTTAGCCCCATCAATTGCTTGTTTTTCCAAAGCTGATTTCTTTCTCTATTTCTTCATTCTCAAATAATTGAGTGGAAATTTGATTCATAAACAATGGCTCAAACTTTGACTCATTCATAAGTGATAATAATGATGTGGCTAAAGAGAAGTTTTTCAGAATTATAGTTTCCTTTAAAAATGGACTGGTTTCTCAGTTAAAGACATGGGATAGTTTCAACAGCATTTTATTATTGTGTCAAGCCACCCCAGTATCTCTATTTTAAAACCAATGAGCTAAAATTATAAGCCTTCAGACTAATAAAAAGGTGATTTTAAGTACCACATAATTATCAGACTTCAAAAGTTTCTATATTACAATTAACATTTTGTGTAGCATATAAAGGGGAATGGTGAAAGAATTAATGGGACAAGATTTTAGTCTCGGCTCTGACACTAATCCTTGTGTGACCTCAAGCAAGCCATATAACCCATGGTGATTACTTTCTAATAGGAAAATGTATGTGTTGGAACTGCTGGTCTTTATCATTCCTCCCATTGTGTATTTTTTTAATGCAAAACAATAATTGGATAATATATCAGAAAGGAAATTATGGCATTAGCTTTTTATTTCATTTTTAAGTTCTACAACTATACATAAAAACTCAAATCTAAATAAGCCACTCAACTTTTTCCTTGTAAGAAAACCCTATTAGATAATTTTATTAGTAATAATAGTCTTATGCAGCCACTGATATTTTTATATTCTCTGTTAGAGTATTTACTGATGGCCATTTCAGATTAAAGTTGGAAGCTACTTAATTTTTAAAGAGAAAGATGGAAAGTTCCACAAAGCATAAAGTTGCCTTAGATTAGAACTGGTTTCTTACGGTATTCAATAACCTTTGTAAAATCAGCTTAGTTTTAAAATTGAATGCTATACTTTCTGAGATACAAACACAGCTCACTGTAAATTCCTCCAAAGTCTAAGGCCTTTGTAACATTTTTGCCTAATGAGGCTGTTTGCTCAGTAGTAAAGAGGTCAGGCTTTGGAGTCTGATACATCTTGGTATATATGTGTGGGCCATAAATTCATAACTTTATGTCTACAAACAAGTTACTTTACATAGCTTAGTTTTCTTATTTGTAAAACAAGGATGATATTAGTATCTACTTATTAAGGTTCTGAAAATTAAATATTATAATGTATATAAAGTTCCTGAAACAATAAGCATTCCAAACATTATAAATATTGCTCTTGTTGTTAGCAACAGTGGCAGCTGTGACTCAAGGAAGAACATGCCTTAGCAGCTATGTAAATCAAGTCTAACCAGCTTTAATTTTTCTTTACCCATACATCACACAATGTGTTTCTAGTAGTCCCTGTAAGCCACTGCCATCCTATGGGGTAAGCCAATGGGGTTGCAGCATCTGAGGTGGCCTGATAAGTCTACTGTGTCCATTCATCACAGCTCAGAAGACAGCAACCAGTCTGCTGCTTAGGAGCCATCTTAAATCTTACACCAAGAAAAGAAATAACAAGAAATAAATGCTTTTTAAAAGCTCACACAGAAATGTACATAAGCAAGCCATCTGAAAGTCCAGAGATAAAATCTTATATAAATGGGAATACCAGAGGCTAGAAGAACCAACCTGTTTCTTTTAATGACCCAGTTGAAGAATTCAAAATAGTATACCAGGTACTTCGTTCTAAATTCAGTCCACTAATCATGTCTTCTGCAGTTTCTACAGCATAACCATTTTGGTTTCTGGTTGAAGGACAAAATGGTCTTTGGTGTATGGTGACACTTGGGTAAAATTATATTTAGAACATGAATGATAACTAAATAGTTAGAATCTATAGAGTACTTCCAGCTGTTCTCGTTATTTTATTTTCCATTTGGTTGAAAGTGTACTCGCTGATGATGGCCAACTAGACATAGCCATGTGGAATAACTGCCACCAAGGGACAGAGACACTGGTGCACTCCTAACTGATCTTCAGAGAGAATGCACTGAAAGTGGACAGAGGGAAGACACAGAAGTTGTGATGAAGATGGGAGAAGCTGGGAACCCTGCATGGGGCTACTGTGCACCAAGACTGGCTCCTGGCCCCCAACAACTCTCGGGGAATGTGTGAGTTGAACTGGCAATGAGAAAACCACTCTTATCATGGGCCTCTGGAATCCCAACAGAAGGAGACCCCTTGACCACCATGGACACTTGAGTTGGCAGGGAGAGCTACTAAGAGAAGTGGTAGGGGCAGAACTCCAGCTAGTGAAAAGCCCAGAGGATTTGGTGTGGGATCTTCTGTAGTGGAGCACAGCCAGGGACACTCATCTCCCTAGGCTCGACTTGCTCCCATAGGACACTTTTTAGCCCTAAAAGATTTGTAGCAACTAAACTCTGAAGGGTAGTCCTGTCACCAGTTCAACCTGAGCACCCCTTGGTCTGCTGGCTTCTTCCAGGGCCCCAGCCTTCCCACACCTGCTTGCAGTGCACCCTCAGTTGACCTGGGGACATGCATTATACCTCCTAGGCTGGCAGACCCACCTTACCAGCAGAGAGCTCCAGAAGAGTGGCCTCCAAAGACATGTACCAGCCTGACAACACCCCATACTCACTGCAGCTTCCCACAGGGCCATGACCACCTTCCACATTGCTTTGAATGTGTGTGCATGGGCAGATCTTGCCTTCCCTGACCTAACAGCACATCTACGTGTATGCACCCTGCCTTGCCACTGCTGCTGGCATCAGTAAACTTCACCTCCCCTTTTCCTACTGTACTGCCATTGCAGTTGGAGCCTTGGTGGGCACAGAGCCCACCAGCACTACCCCTGCCAGTGCCCCGTCTCTGTGCCAACACTGCCCCCAGAGTGAAACAAGGCATGAAGAATAGCATACCCTCCCCTGCCCTGAGCAACCACCTTCGCCTGCATGAACATACACAGAGGGCACAGACAACCCTACACTCACCAGCATTCTGCCCCCATGCTAACATCACCACCAGTGAAACCACAGGCATAGTCACCAGCAGGGGGCCTCCCACCTACTGTGAGCTGTGCTGCCTCTGGTGCAGCTGCAAACTCTCACATAGAGGCCAGCACCCTGGCATCCGCTAGCACCTTGCCACAGCCATCAAGTGAGCATGCTGCTGTGCTACTGCTGCCACTGCAGCTGACATGTGTGAATGAGTACGGATCCTGCTGCCACATTCCTACAAAATGCTTTGGCATGAACCACCCATTGGAGTGCTGTGACCAACAGTCCAGGAGCAACTTGACCACCTCAGCACAGTGAACTCCTAACTTCAAGGAGCCGGAGAAAAAAGTAAGGACCTGATACCAGTCCTCCAGAATTAGAACATGCAGTTCAGAAGTTGTGAACTGAGCTCTGGAGGCCTAAAATCTTCCAGAAAGAAAGGCAATCAGCTGAACCCACCATATACTGCAATCAAACTATCAAGGTCATCAAATAGAATAAAAGAAAAAAAAAAAAAACACTTAAAGGACAGTAATTTCAAAGATTGAAGGAACATTAGCCCACATGGATGAAAAAGAAGCAGTGCAAGAATTCCGGCAACTCAAAAAGCCAGAGTACCTTCTTTCCCCTAAATGACTGCACTAGCCCTCTAACAAGGGTTCTGAACCAGGCTTTGATGGCTGAAATGACAGAAATAGAGTTCACAATATGGATAGGAATGAAGATCATCAAGATGCAAGAATACATTGAAATTCAATCCAAGGAAGCTAAAAATCAAAATAGGACAATACAAGAGCTGACAGAAAAAATAGCCAGTATAGAAAAAAGTGTAACTGACATGATAGAGTTGAAAAACACACTACAAGAATTTCATAGTGTAATTATAAGTATTAATAGCAGAATAGACCAAGTTGAGGAAAGAAATCTCAGAATTTGAAGACCGGCTTTCTGAAATAAGTCAGTCAGACAAGAATAGAGAAAGAAGAATGAAAAGGAACAAACAAAACCTCTGAGAAATATGGGATTATGTAAAGAGAACAAATCTATGACTCATTGGTGTTCCTGAAAGAGATGGGGACAAAGAAAACAACTTGGAAAACATTTTTCAGGATATCATCCATGATAACTTCCCCAACTTAGCTAGAGAGACCAATATTCAAATTCAGGAAATATAGGGAACCTAAGCAAGATAATTCACAGGAAGTTCATCTCCAAGACCAATTATTATCAGGTTCTCCAAGGTTAAAATTAAGAAAAAAAATGTTAATGGCAGCTAGAGAGAAAGCCCATCAGAGTAACAACAGACCTCTAAGCAGAAACACTATAAGCCAGAGGAGGTTTGGGGCCAATTGTCAACATTCTTAAAGAAAAGAAATTCCAACCCAGCATTTCATATCCAACCAAACTAAGCTTCTTAAGAAAAGGAGAGATAATAACCTCTTCAGACAAGCAAATGCTGAGGGAATTCATTACCACCACATCTGCCTTATAAGAGCTCCTGAGGGAATCATTAAATATGGAAAGGAAAGACCATTATCAGCCACTATAAAAAAATCCTCAGGTACATAGACTAGTGACACTTAAAAAGCAACCACACAAATGACCTAAAGTCCCCATTTAAAAGTCAGAGTGGCAAGCTGGATAAAAAAGCAAGACCCAATGGTATGCTGTCTCCTAGAGGCCCCTCTCACATGCAATGACATCCATAGGCTCAAAGTAAAGGGATGGAGAAAAATCTATCAAGCAAATGGAAAAGAGAAAAAAAGCGGGGATTGCAATTCTACTTTCAAACAAAACAGATTTTACATAAACAATAATCAAAAAAGACAAAGAAGGGCATTAAATAAGGGTAATAAAGACTTCAATTCAACAGGAAGACCTAACTATCCTAAATATAGATACACTCAACACAGGAGTACCAAGATTCATAAAGCAAGTTCTTAAAGACCTTCAAAGAGACTTAGACTCCCACACAATAATAGTGAGAGACTTCAACACTTCATTGACAATAGATAGATCATTGAGACAGAAAATTAACAAAGTTATTCAGGACCTGAACTCAGCACTGGATCAAATAAACCTGATAGACATCTACAGAACTCTCAGTCCCAAAACAAGACATTCTTCTCATCTCCACATGGCTCATACTCTAAAGTTGACCACACAATTGGATGCAAAATAATCCTCAGCAAATGCAAAATAACTGAAATCATACCAACGACTCTCAGACCACAGTGCAATAAAATTGGAAATCAAAACTAAGAAAATGTTTCAAAACCATACAATTACATGGAAATTAAACAACCTTCTCCTGAATGATTTTTGGGTAAATAATGAAATTAAAGCAAAAACCAAATTCTTTGAAACTAATAAGAACAAAGATACTATATACCAGAATCCCTGGAACACGGCTAAGACAGTGTTAAGAAGGAAATTTATAGCACTTAAGACCCATGTCAAAAAGTTCAAAAGATCACAATTTAATAACCTAACTTCACAACTAAAAGGACTAGTGAAACAAGATTAAACCAACCCCAAAGCTAGCAGAAGACAAGATATAACCAAAATTAGAGCTGAACAGAATGAGATTGAGACACACACAAAAAAAACATTCAAAAGATCGATGAATCCAGGAGTTGGTTTAAATAATACTACTACTACTAATAATAATAGACTAGATCACTAGCTCTGCTAATAATAAAGAAGAAAAGAGAAGATCCAAATAAACACAATTACAAATGACAAAGGGAATATTACCACTGATATCACAGAAATATAAAGAACCATCAGAGAATATTATGAAAAATTTTATGCACACAAATTAGAAAATTAGAGGCAATGGATAAATTATTGGAGACAAAAACACTCCCAAGACTAAACTGGGAGGAAATTGAATCTGTGAAGAGAACAATAACAAGTTCTGAAATTGAATCAGTAATAAATTGCCTACCAACCAAAAATCAATCAGGACCAGATGGATTCACAGCCAAATTCTACCAGATGTACAAAGAAGAGCTGAACAGAAACTCTTCCTACAGAAACTATTCCAAAAACTTGAGGAGGAGGGACTCCTCTGTAACTCATTCTATGAGGCCAGCATTATCCTGATATCAAAACCTGACAGAGACACAACAAAAAGAAAACTTCAGGCCAATATTCTTCATGAATATTGATGCAAAAATCCTCAACAAAATACTGGTAAACCAAACCAAGCAGCACATAAAAAAGTTAATACATCACGATCACATAGGCATTATCCCTGGGAGGCAAGATTGGTTCAACATATGCAAATCGATAAATGTGATTCATCCTATAAACCAAACTAAAGACAACAACCACATGATTATCTTAATAGATGCAGCAAAAGCTTTCAATAAAATTCAACACCACTTGACGTTAAATACTCTCAACAAACTAGGTATTGAAGGAACATATCTCAAAAGAATAAGAGCCATCTATGACAAATCCACAGCCAACATCAAGCTGAATGGGCAAAAGCTGAAAGCATTCACTTTGACTACCAGCACAAGACAAGGATGCCCTCTCTCACCACTTCTACTCAACATAATATCGGAAGTCCTTGCCAGAGCAATCAGGCAAGAGAAACAAATAAAGGACATCCAAATTGGAAGAGATGAAGTCAAAGTATCCCTGTTTGTAGATGACATAATCCTATATCTAGAAAACCACATAGTCTCAGGAAAAAAGCTCTTTAACCTGATTAACAACTTCAGCAAAGTCTCAGGATACAAAATCAATTTACAACAATCACTAGCATTACTATACACCAACAATCAAGCCACGAGCCAAATCAGGAATGCAATTCCATTCACAATCACCACAGAAAGAATAAAATACATAAGAATACATCTAACTAGGGAGGTGAAAGATCTCTACAAAGAGAACTACAAAACACTGCTCAAAGACATCAGAAATAACACAAACAAAGGAATAAACATTCCATGTTCACGAATAGGAATAATCAATATTGTTAAAGTGGTCATACTTCCCAAAGCAATTCATAGATTCAATGTTATTCTTATCAAACTACCAATGACATTCTTCACAGAACTAGACAAAACTATTTTAAAATTCATATGAACAAAAAAGATCCTGAATAGGCAAGGAAATCCTAAGCAAAAAGAACAAATCTGGAGGCATCACACCACCAGATTTTATACTACAAAGCTACAGTAACCAAAACAGCATGATAATAGTACACAATCAGGTGCATAGACCAATGGAACAGAATAGACAGCCCAGCAATAAGTACACACACCTACAGCCATCTGATCTTCCACAAAACTAACAAAAAAAGTAATGGGGAAGAGATCTCAGTTCAATAAATGGTGCTGGGTAACTGGCTCGACATATGCAGAAGATTGAAGTTGCACCCCTTCCTTACACCATATACAAAAATGAACTCAAAATGGATTAAAGACTTAAATTAAAAAACCCAAAACTATAAAAACCCTGGAAGATAACCTAGGCAATATCGTCCTAGACATAGGAATGGGCAAAGATTTCATGTGGAAGACATCAAAAGCAATTGCACCAAATTAAAAATTGACAAATGGGATCGAATTAAACTAAAGAGATTCTGCAAAGCAAATGAAACTGTCAACAGAGTAAACAAACAACCTACAGAATGGGATAAAATTTTTGCAAACTATGCATCTGACAAAGGTTTAATATCCACCATCTGTAAGGAACATAAACAAATTTACAAGAAATAAACAAAGAGCTTCATTAAAAAGTGGGCAAAGGACATGAACACTTTTCAAAAGAAGACATACATGTGGACAAAAAGCATATGAATAAAAAAAAGCTCAACATCATTGATAATTAGAGAAATTCAAATCAAAACCACAATGAGATGCCATCTCACAACAATCATAATGGTTATTAGTAATAAGCCAAAAAATAAATGCTGTTGAGATTGCAGAGAAAAGGAAATGCTTATACACTGGTGATGGGAGTGTAAATTAGTTTCAACCATTTAGGAAAGTGTGGCAATTCCTCAAAGAACTCAAAAGGGAACTACCATTTGACGCAGCAATCTCATTACTTGGTAAATGCCCAAAGGAATATAAATCATTCTATCATAAAGACACATACACACATATGTTCATTGCAACACTATTCACAATAGCAAAGACATGGAATCAACCTACATGCCCATCAACTGTAGACTAGATTAAGAAAATGTAATACATATATGTCATGACATACTATGCAGCCAAAAAAATGTACAAGATTATGTCCTTTGCAGAAACGTGGTTGGAGCTAGAGGCCATTATTCTTAACAAACTAACATAGAAACGGAAAACCAAATACCAAATATTCTCACTTATATGTGGCTAAATGATGAGAACACACGGACACATAGAGGGGAATAACACACACTGGGGCCTACCTGAGGGTGGAGGGTGGGAGGAGGGAGAGGATCAGAAAAAAATAACTAGTGGCTACTAGGCTTAATACCTGGGGGATAAAATAATCTATACAACAAACCCCTGTAACATGAGTTTACCAGTAGTTTAACAAACCTAAACATGTATCCCTGAATTTAAAAGTTAAAAAACAGTGTACCCACTGAGCATGTGAGGCCTATGTCCAGGCCTCCTGGACAGTAATAGGTAGTATATTAGAAGAAATATAATTAAGTGATGAAAATATCTGGGTACACTTATTGTTCAAAGAATATGTCCAATATTTCATAGAATGATAGGATGTCAGATTTATGAACAGTCTCAGACAACATCTAATTCAAGCATTTCCATTAGCAATGAGGAAACTAAGACCCAGAAAAGATAACTGCCTTGCCGAAGGTTATATACCTCATTGTGTCACAGTTTTAAATCATCACATTTACTTAGAATACAACGTACTTATGTTTTTGTTATGAATAAAATGAGAGAAATGGGCAAGAAAAAACCTATGAGCCGCATTTTTCCAAGACATAAAAAGAGAACCAATACATAAAAAGAGAAAGCATTGTACACAGGAGTAAAAAATTCATAATTGACATTACTTAAATGAATTAATCCTAGAAATATAACTTGATTTATGTGACATATTTGAATATTGGATCTCGCTCTTCAATATAGTTCACAATAAATTTACTTTCAATTTCTTAGTTAATTTTTAACCATTTGCATATTTAAATTATGTGATTTTTAAATGAATGTGAAAGATTATTGTAAGCTGTAAAGAATCATACAAAAGTAGGTTTTTATTAGCAGTAACATCTTTGCAAACGAAGATTTTTTTGTTCCTTGACTTTTACGTCCACATTATATTCTTCTAATTGTTTCTTGGGATACTTTGTATTAAGTGAATAAAACAGATCATAACAGTCATGCAATCTATTTTTTAAAATTACACATTAAGTTCTGGGATAGATGTGCAGAACATGCAGGTTTATTACATAAGTATACATGTTCCATGTTGGTTTACTGCACCCATTAATCTGTCATCTACATTAGATTTCTCCTTATGCTATCCTTCCCCTAGCCACAAACCCCCAAAGAGTCCTCAGTGTGTGATGTCCCATCCCTGTGTGTCCATGTGTTCTCATTGTTCAAGCCCCACTTATGAGTGAGAACATGTGGTGTTTTGTTTTCTGTTCCTGTGTCAGTTTGCTTAGAATGATGGTTTCCAGATTCATCCATGTCCCTGCAAATAACATAAACTCATCATTTTTTATGTCTGCATAGTAATAGTATTCCATGGTGTATATGTGCCACATTTTCTTTATCCAGTCTATCATTGATGGGCATTTGGGTTGGTTCCAAGTCTTTGTTATTGTGAACAATGCTGTAATAAACATATGTGTGCATGTGTCTTTATAGTAGCATGATTTATAATCCTTTGGGTATATATACAGTAATGGGATTGCTGTGTCAAACGGTATTTATGGTTCTAGATCCTTGAGGAATTGCCACACTGTTTTCCACAATGGTTGAACTAATTTACACTCACACCAATAGCGTAAAAGCATTCCTGTTTCTGCACATCCTTTCCAGCATCTGTTGTTTCCCGACTTTTAATAATTGCCATTCTAACTGGTATGAAATGGTATCTCATTGTGGTTTTGATTTGCATTTCTCTAATGACCAGTGATGATGAGCTTTTTTTCATATGTTTGTTGGTTGCATAAATGTCTTCTTTTGAGTAGTGTCTGTTCATCTTCTTCATCCACTTACTGATGGGGTTTTTTCTTGCAAATTTGTTTAGGTTCTTTGTAGATTCTGGATATTAGCCCTGTGTCAGATGGATAGATTGCAAAATTTTCTCCCATTCTGTAGGTCACCTGTTCATTCTGATGATAGCTTCTTTTGCTGTGCAGAAGCTCTTTAGTTTAATTAGATCCCATTGCCAATTTTGGCTTTTGTTGCCATTGCTTTTGGTGTTTTAGTTATGAAGTCTTTGCCCATGCCTATGTCCTAAATGGTATTATCTAGGGTTTTTTCTATGCTTTTTATGGTTTTAGGTCTTACGTTTAAGTCTTTACTCCATCTTGAGTTAATTTTTGTATAAGGTGTAAGGAAGGGGTCCAGTTTCAGTTTTCTCCATATAGCTAGACAGTTTTCCCAACACCATTTATTAAATAGGGAATCCTTTCCCCATTGCTTGCTTTTGTCAGGTTTGTCAAAGATCAGATGGTTGTAGATGTTTGGTGTTATTTCTGAGGCCTCTGTTCTGTTCCATTGGTCTATATACTTGTTTTGGTACCAGTACCATGCTGTTTTGGTAATTGTAGCCTTGTAGTATAGTTTGAAGTCAGGTAGCATGATGCCTCCAGCTTTGTTCTTTTGCTTAGGATTGTCTTGGCTATACGGGCTCTCTTATGACTCCATATGAAATTTAAAATAGCTTTTTTCTAATTCTGTGAAAAACGTCAATAATACCTTGATGGGGATAGCATTGAATCTATAAATTACTTTGGGCAGTATGGTCATTTTCATGATATTGATTCTTCCTATCCATGAGCATGGAATGTTTTTCCATTTGTTTGTGTCCTCTCTTATTCCTTTGAGCAGTGGTTTGTAGTTCTCCTTGAAGAGGTCCTTCACATCCCTTGTAAGTTGTATTCCTAGGTATACTATTATCGTTGTAACAATTGTGAATGGGAGTTCATTCATGATTTGGCTCTCTGTTATTGGTGTATAGGAATTCTTGTGATTTTTCCACATTGATTTTGTATCCTGAGACTTTGCTGAAGTTGCTCATCAGCTTAAGGAGATTTTCAGCTGAGACAATGGGGTTTTCTAAATATACAATAATGTCATCAGCAAACAGAGACAATTTGACTTCCTCTCTTCCTATTTGAAGAGCCTTTATTTCTTTCTCTTGCCTGATTGCCCCGGCCAGAACTTCCGGGGAGTGGTGAGAGAGGGCATCCTTGTCTTGTGCCGGATTTCAAAGGGAATGCTTCCAGCTTTTGCACATTTAGTATGATATTTGCTTTGTGTTTGTCATAAATAGCTCTTATTATTTTGAGATACTTTCCATCAATACCTAGTTTATTGAGAGTTTTTAGCATGAAGCGGTGTTGAATTTTATAGAAGGCCTTTTCTGCATGTATTGAGATAATCATGTGGTTTTTGTCATTGGTGCTGTTTATATGATGGCTTACATTTATTGATTTGCACATGTTGAACAGCCTTGCATCCCAGGGATGAAGCAGACTTGATCGTGGTGTATAAGCTTTTTGATGTGCTGCTGGATTTGGTTTGCCAATATTTTATTGAGGATTTTCACATCGATGTTCATCAGGGTTATTGGCCTGAAATTTTTTTTTGTTTGTTTTATGTCTGCCAGGTTTTGGTATCAGGATGATGCTGGCCTCATAAAATGAGTTCAGAAGTCCTTCTTTTTCTATTGTTTGGAATAGTTTCAGAAGGAATGGTACCAGCTCCTCTTTGTACCTCTGGTAGAATTCGGCCATGAATCCGTCTGTTACTGACCTTTTTTTGGATGGTAGGCTATTAATTACTACCTCAGTGTCAGAACTTGTTATTGGTCTATTCAGGGATTCAACTTCTTCCTGGTTTAGTCTTGGGTGCTTCCTGTTCCCATGAGCTTACATTCTGCTGGCCTAGAGGTCTTAATTCCAGAGGAAGGAACACTCCACCAGGAGACACAACAATGACTCCATTAAACCAGGAGTTAAGATTGCTACCTGGACACTTTTGTCTCCTCCTACCTTTAAGTCAAAAGGCTAAGAAGGGAGTTACAGTGTTGGCTGGGGTGACTGTCCCAGACTATCAAGATGAATTCAGTCTAGTACTCCATAATGGAGGTAAGGAAGAGTATGCATGGAATATAAGGGATCCATTTGGGCATCTCTTAGTATTACAATGCCCTGTGATTAAGGTCAATGGGAAACTACAACAGCCCAATCCAGGCAGGACTACAAATGCCCCTTCAGGTTTGGGTGACTCCTCCAGGAAAAAACCACAACCTGCTGAGGTGCTTGCTGAAGGCAAAGGGAATACAGAATGGGTAGCAGAAGAAGGTAGTCATCAATACCAGCTAAAATCACGTGACCAGCTGCAGAATCGAGGACTGTAACTGTCATGAGTATTTTCTCCACTTTTTGTTAAAACATGTTTGTGCATGTATACATTCATAATAACAAAATATCTTCATTTTATTTTCTTTCTCCTTTGTCATGTGACATAAGATTTATTTACTTCACATCAGCATTTAAGTATTGTTAACTTTATGTAATAGTATTTGGTTGGGGATTGGTGCGTTTCCAGTTGTATGAAGAATAGTTGTATTACATTAGGCATAATTATGACTTTATTATTGTCTTTATTTGAAGATCATGTATGAGTTCAGGAGATGTGTATGGGTTCAAGTTGACAAGGGGTGGACTTGTGATGGTTAATACTGAGTGTCAACTTGATTGGATTGATGGATACAAAGTATTGATCCTGGATGTGTCTGTGAGCATGTTGCCAAAGGAGATTAATATTTCAGTCAGTGGGATAGGAAAGGCAGATCTACCCTTAATCTTGGTGGGCACAATCTAATCAGCTGCCAGCTTGGTTAGAATATAAGCAGGCAGAAAAACGTGAAAAGAGAGACTGGCCTAGCCTCTCAGCCTACATCTTTAATGCTGGATGATTCCTGCCCTCAAACATCAGACTCCAAGGTCTTCAGTTTTGGAACTTGGACTGGCTCTCCTTGCTCCTCAGCCTGCAGATGGCCTATTGTAGGACTTTGTGATTGTTTTACTTAATAATCTTCCACATATATATATTTATTTTCCACTGGTTTTTCCAATATATATATATATATATTTTCCACTGGTTTTGTCCCTCTAGAGGACCCTGATGAATACAAACCGTCCAGGGGATTTTTAGGACCGTGTACTTAGAATAAAATTCAAATTTCTTGTCATGACCTACAAGGCCCTAAAACCTTGCCTCTTGTCTACCTCTCTGCTCTTATCTTGCACCACACCCTCTATCTCACACTATACTCCAGGTTATATGGCTTTCTTTCCATTCTTCAGAATTGTCAAATATTTTCCTCTCTCTGCCTGGGACACTCTTCACCATAGTCAGCTGGTTTGTTTAACTGATTGATTGATTTTATATCTGGCTTGCTTTCATGCTTCAGGTGTTAGCTAGGTTATCTTTTCATAAAGATCTTACCTGATAACCATATCTCAGGTAGTCCTCTCCTTTTAGTCTGTCACTCTTTTTTAACTCCAGGAGGGCAAATGCTATGTCTACCTTGCTCACTATAGAATCCTCAGCATGTGGTAAAACAGCACAGAGGAGATAACAAATAATTGTTGAATGAAGATATAACTATGAATAAATGAAGTATGAGCACTTCTTCACATATCTGAAGGTATATTCTGAGGAAAGTAGAATACCTCATAATGTAAGGCTCCCTACCGTGTTTATGTGTATTGCGCAGAAAACAGTACATGTGAAGAGCAAGGACAAGCAAAGTAGTGGGCAGACGGATGGCTGAAAAAATATTTGCTGGGCTCAAGATCCTGTTAATCACACACATTCATATGTATATTTTCTCTTATAAATGGGAGTACTTTTTCTCTAAATGCAGATATAAGAAGAAAAGAGAGATTGATCATCTCTTTCAGACCTTGTGAGAATAAGCATTAATAACACTAGTTCAGTCAGCATATTTTCTAAAAGCAGCATTTCAGTAGTCATACCATAATTGGGGTCAGTTATTTCTGACAAACAGGTTACCAGTCCTCATCCTCAAGAAAATGCAATGACAGCCTCCCACCTGACATATCTTTCTGCAATCCTTAGTCTCTCCTTCACCTGACAGCCACTGTGAGCTAGCCAGACAAAATGCAAATACTTCCATGAGTCCAGGGAATAAAATAGTGGCTCTAACTTTTAATACAAATGGCAAAAAGAGAGAATAAAAACTCAGAATGCCATCCTACAAGTTACTGAAGAAAGTGAAAAATGTTGGTGAGATGCAAAAAGACAAGGGAAGTGTCAACTGTAAGTGGGCAATAGGTCCATGATATTCTAAAAAAATCAGTGTTGGAGACTGAAGATGAATATTCAAATGAAGCATCTACTTGCCCAGAATAATAACAATCAGCAAGCACACAAATAGTTTAAGTTTGTGAACTATAACTGCACAGGGGTTAAAGAAAGATAGAAGAACATGATACATTGAGGAGAGATTTGAAAAATTTAATATACTCTAATTTTATCTTCAAAGCCATCTCATTTGAGGTGCTTATAGGGTCAGACAGTTAAATAAATGTTAGAACACTTGCAGTATATGACCCAGATGGCTCATTTTGCTCTTTATTCACGTACTTTGTTCATTTTATTAGAGCCACAGGCCTAATAAATACAGTAAAGTTTTAACTATCCTAATGAGGAAAAACTATAAACTAGAAGAATTCAATAAACCAAAAGTGGACTTGGGTATTAAACATCAACTCTTTCAAATGCAAAGCATACACCAAAACTACTGGTATCTAACATCACTCGCTTAATGCTGTATTTTTCAACTTTGACTCCATCTGAGATAGCCCAAAGTGCATAAGGAAGAGGAAAAAGAACAAAGGTAAATAAGGAGAAGGGACAGAGAGAAGAATCAGACCATCTTGATGATCTATAAAATCAATTAATAAATGATTAATAAAAAGTTGGTTTCTGTATACATTGTCCCCAAACAAGCCAAGGCAGGAAATGAAGTTCTAGTTCCCATTTCATAGAGGAGACCATACTG
Source organism: Trachypithecus francoisi (assembly GCF_009764315.1). Lineage (NCBI taxonomy): Eukaryota > Metazoa > Chordata > Mammalia > Primates > Cercopithecidae > Trachypithecus > Trachypithecus francoisi. The sequence goes on along the minus strand of NW_022681471.1, from coordinate 35,311,074 downwards.
AGTTAGTTTATTTATGATGACATGGTGCTGACCAGTAGATGAGATTCATTGGTTACAGAATTGTGCTCAAAAGGCTGAAATCATGGCTTACCTATTCACCTGTACAACCCATTCATTCATACGTAAAACCTTGAATAAGCATCTGAGTGTAGTGAAAAGGGAATGGGATCTAGAAGTAAAAGACTTGGATGCCAGTTGAAACACTGACATTTATTCATTTTAAGTAACTTGACACCGACTTAAGTGACTTAAACTTTCTGAACTTCATAAAATGGCGATAGGCACAGCTTTTTTGCCTGCCTTACAGGGCTATTATGAGATAATGGACGTGAAAAGATTTTGTAAACTGTCAAATGCCACTCAGATGCCACCAGTACACATCAAATACCTCTCACAGAGGCCAGTTCTAGTCCATTTTCACAGGGTCTATCATGCTGAACCTTAAGTAGGGGTGCAGTTTGGAAACTGGGCCAAAGACAAAGGGAAAAACAAGAAAGAGAAAAGCACATTTTATACTCACAGAGTATACAAAAGCTGGATTTTTAGTAGATTTTTGAAGAAGCACAAAGCCCAGAAGACTTTCCTGCATGGGCAAACATTTTTCTACGCTTTTGATTCACATTCCTTTCTTTCTTTATCCCCACATTCTATCATTCACTCCCTTCTCCCATATCTTCAATCTCTCTCTTCTGCTGGCTCTTTTCCTCAGCCTTATAAACATACTTCAGTAACTCCCCATCACCCTTGGAACAAAGCTCAAGTTTTATGACACAAAAAAAGCCTCACATGACCTGGCTTCTGTCTTCTTCTCTTGCATTTAATTCTTTACCACTCTCTGTATCTCTGAATTGCTTCAGTTTTCTTCATACATGATGCTCCTTCTCAGCACTGTTGCCTACTGCTATCCATTCTGCTTAATATAAACTTTACCTTCACTTCACTTGGCTAAATCCTAATCCTCAAAGCGAGTTCACATCTCTTCTTCCAAGCTACCTTCCTTGATACCTCAAGACCAAGTTAGATGCTCTCACTCAATAACACACTATATCTCCATCATTGCAAGTACTATATTGTATCATCATAATAACTTCTTTTTTATATGTCTTTCCACCCTCAAGACTGTAGGCTCCTCAAGACTTTGATCTTAATACTGCAAGCTCATGACAAAGGACATAGCAGACACTTAATTGGGTAGATGAGGTTCTTCAGTGCCAGCAAAGTTGTGAAGGATAAGGGACTCTTCAGCCAGTCAGACATATCGGAGTTAATAAATTCAAAATTATGCCTTTCTCTTGATGTACAAGTAAATAAGTTGTGTCAAAGAAGTAGGAATTTTTGTTGAGATGGGGATTTGTAAGTAGGCAATTTGAAGACATGAGATATTTGGGGTCTTAGGCAAAACTTAGGCATGGTGCCACAATGGAAGGCACCAATTGAAGCCAGGGAAACAATCAAGACCTGGTGACTCTGGATATGAATGTATCCAAGGACAATTTAGCCACAAAGAGCATACAGATTTGAGGTATCAAAGCCAGGCAAGTAGTCTGTGGAGCAGACCCAGACACAGTACCCCATAAGATAGGATGGTAAAAACTCTCTCCCTTCCATTCTTTTCTTGTTACAGAATGGCCAGACTAGGTCTAGAAGTACCAGTGCTGGTGTGAGCATCCAAAAACGCAAAGCAGGGCAATGATGATGGTGAACAACTTAATCCTCCAACAGGAATCTTCCTCCCAGTGCATACTAAGGAGATGGTGTATGGTGCATTGAATAGTCCATAATTACTGCCGAGAAACAGTGTCTTTTCAAGTATTTTGAGGGTCAATGGTATTATTTTTACATTTTGGACATATTTCTTTCATTATAGCATGGCAAGAGGCAGGGAACAAATGTGTTTATTTGGCTTTTAGTTAGTCAGATATTCAATTCCCCTGACTGACACAGACAGCTCTTGTAGCAGCCCCAGGACATGCTCCTCCAAGCTAAAGTACAGAGTGTCATTCAGTACTGTCAATAACAAATGTAACAGCAATCATAATGCAAGCAGCAGCCATTTAATGAAAACATTTCTGGTAATTAGACTCTTCACTTGTTTATCTGAATCTCTTGCCACCACTCCAGATTGCTTATAATATTACAACCCACAGGTTGTAATGTGTGTTGTATATAATCCATCATTATAGGATTATAACTTTTATAGGCATGATTTTACTTGGAAATGGCCAGATAACCTCAAACAAACTCAATCAACAATGTATACTTGTAAAAGTGATTAGCAGTAAAAGGAATATTAAGTAGCCAGTGACTCTGAATATATTAGAGAATGCATTAATTACAATAAATTTATGAAATTCTGGATGAATGGTTTAGATATGATAATAATGTAATAACAAATAGCTACTATTCATCAAGTATTATTATATAACAGAATTTTTACATACGTTATGTCATCAATTCCTCACAACAACCCTGGGAGATATAATTATAACCTCTGTTTCATAGAAGGGGAAACTAGGAATTACAATGATTAGAAGACTTGTCCATGATCACAGAGATATTAAGCATGAAGCAGATCCAGGATTTGAAGCTAGGTCACTAGAATTCCAAAGTCTTTGCTGATAACCATGATCCACTATCCTATTTATATTTTTCTCTATTTTCCCAAATCTTCTACAGTAGCTGTGTGTTATTTGGAAATATCATTTAAATATCATTTATAATACCTGCAACACTTACTTAGGATTTCAATTCAAATTAATTCCAAAAATTTTGTTGAGTTATTTCTATAATATAAGAAACTATGCATTATACTGGGGAAACAAACTCTAGATCCTACACTCAAAGGAGTACAACTGGTACAATTTGCACAAGCACCCCATAATGCACTACAGAAAAATCTAAATCCTGATAGGAAAGTGCAAACATTTTATATAGGAAAACACTAAAGAGGAGACATTACTTATAGATAGAGGAGGCAATAAGAAAAGGCTTTATAAAGGTCATACCACATAAGCAGAATTCAAAGGATACTTAGATTTATTTGCCCCTTTATTTTTCATTAATTTTCAAAGTAAAAAATAAAGCAGCTCATTGTTGAAATATAAAAATTTAGGGAAATGTAAAAAGAGTAATGACGAGGGGGCGGAGAAAGATGGCCGAATAGGAACAGCTCCAGTCTCCAACTCCCAGCGTGAGTGACACAGAAGACCGGTGATTTCTGCATTTTCAACTGAGGTACTGGGGTCATCTCACTAGGGAGTGCCGGACAATCGGTGCTGGTCAGCTGCTGCAGCCCGACGAGCGAGAGCTGAAGCAGGGCGAGGCATCGCCTCACCTGGGAAGCGCAAGGGGGAAGGGAATCCCTTTTCCTAGCCAGGGGAACTGAGACACACAACACCTGGAAAATCAGGTAACTCCCACCCCAATACTGCGCTTTAAGCAAACGGGCACACCAGGAGATATATCCCACACCTGGCGGGAGGGTCCAACGCCCACGGAGCCTCCCTCATTGCTAACACAGCAGTCTGCGATCTAATCGCAAGGCAGCAGCGAGGCTCGGGGAGGGGCACCCACCATTGCTGAGGCTTAAGTAGGTAAACAAAGCCCCTGGGAAGCTCGAAATGGGTGGAGCTCACAGTCGCTCAAGGAAACCTGCCTGTCTCTGTAGACTCCACCTCTGGGGACAGGGCACAGCTAAACAACAACAAAAAAAAAGCAGCAGAACCTCTGCAGACGCAAACGACTCTGTCTGACAGCTTTGAAGAGAGCAGTGGATCTCCCAACACGGAGGTGGAGATCTGAGAAGGGACAGACTGCCTGCTCAAGTGGGTCCCTGACCCCTGAGTAGCCTAACTGGGAGACATCCCCCACTAGGGGCAGTCTGACACCCCGCACCTCACAGGGTGGAGTACACCCATGAGAGGAAGCTTCCAAAGTAAGAATCAGACAGGTACACTCGCTGTTCAGCAATATTCTATCTTCTGCAACCTCTGCTGCTGATACCCAGGCAAACAGGGTCTGGAGTGGACCTGAAGCAATCTCCAACAGACCTACAGCTGAGGGTTCTGACTGTCAGAAGGAAAACTATCAAACAGGAAGGACACCTACACCAAAACCCCATCAGTACGTCACCATCACCAAAGACCACAGACAGATAAAATCACAAAGATGGGGAAAAAGCAGGGCAGAAAAGCTGGAAATTCAAAAAATAAGAGCGCATCTCCCCCTGCAAAGGAGCGCAGCCCATCGCCAGCAACGGATCGAAGCTGGTCAGAGAATGACTTTGACGAAAAGAGAGAAGAAGACTTCAGTCCATCAAACTTCTCAGAGCTAAAGGAGGAATTACATACCCAGCGCAAAGAAACTAAAAATCTTGAAAAAAGAGTGGAAGAATTGACAGCTAGACTAATTAATGCAGAGAAGGTCATAAACGAAGTGACAGAGATGAAAACCATGACACGAGAAATACGTGACAAATGCACAAGCTTCAGTAACCGACTCGATCAACTGGAAGAAAGAGTATCAGCGATTGAGGATCAAATGAATGAAATGAAGTGAGAAGAGAAACCAAAAGAAAAAAGAAGAAAAAGAAATGAACAAAGCCTGCAAGAAGTATGGGATTATGTAAAAGACCAAATCTATGTCTGATTGGGGTGCCTGAAAGTGAGGGGGAAAATGGAACCAAGTTGGAAAACACTCTTCAGGATATCATCCAGGAGAACTTCCCCAACCTAGTAGGGCAGGCCAACATTCAAATTCAGGAAATACAGAGAACACCACAAAGATACTCCTCCAGAAGAGCAACTCCAAGACACATAATTGCCAGATTCACCAAAGTTGAAATGAAGGAAAAAATCTTAAGGGCAGCCAGAGAGAAAGGTCGGGTTACCCACAAAGGGAAGCCCATCAGACTAACAGCAGATCTCTCAGCAGAAACTCTACAAGCCAGAAGAGAGTGGGGGCCAATATTCAACGTTCTTAAAGAAAAGAATTTTAAACCCAGAATTTCATATCCAGCCAAACTAAGTTTCATCAGTGAAGGAGAAATAAAATCCTTTACAGATAAGCAAATGCTTAGAGATTTTGTCACCACCAGGCCTGCCTTACAAGAGACCCTGAAGGAAGCCCTAAACATGGAAAGGAACAACTGCTACCAGCCATTGCAAAAACATGCCAAAATGTAAAGACCATTGAGGCTAGGAAGAAACTGCATCAACTAACGAGCAAAATCACCAGTTAATATCATAATGACAGGATCAAGTTCACACATAACAATATTAACCTTAATGTAAATGGACTAAATGCTCCAATTAAAAGACACAGACTGGCAAACTGGATCAAGAGTCAAGACCCATCAGTCTGCTGTATTCAGGAGACCCATCTCACATGCAGAGACATACATAGGCTCCAAATAAAGGGATGGAGGAAGATCTACCAAGCAAATGGAGAACAAAAAAAAGCAGGGGTTGCAATCCTAGTCTCTGATGAAACAGACTTTAAACCATCAAAGATCAAAAGAGACAAAGAAGGCCATTACATAATGGTAAAGGGATCAATTCAACAGGAAGAGCTAACTATCCTAAATATATATATGCACCCAATACAGGAGCACCCAGATTCATCAAGCAAGTCCTTAGAGACTTACAAAGAGACTTAGACTCCCATACAATAATAATGGGAGACTTCAACACTCCACTGTCAATATTAGACAGATCAACGAGACAGAAAGTTAACAAGGATATCCAGGAATTGAACTCCTCTTTGCACCAAGCGGACCTAATAGACATCTATAGAACTCTCCACCCCAAATCAACAGAATATACATTCTTCTCAGCACCACATCGCACTTATTCCAAAATTGACCACATAATTGGAAGTAAAGCACTCCTCAGCAATGTATAAGAACAGAAATTATAACAAACTGTCTCTCAGACCACAGTGCAATCAAACTAGAACTCAGGACTAAGAAACTCAATCAAAACCGCTCAACTCAATCAACTACATGGAAACTGAACAACCTGCTCCTGAATGACTACTGGATACATAACGAAATGAAGGCAGAAATAAAGATGTTCTTTGAAACCAATGAGAACAAATATACAACATACCAGAATCTCTGGGACACATTTAAAGCAGTGTGTAGAGGGAAATTTATAGCACTAAATGCCCACAAGAGAAAGCAGGAAGATCTAAAATTGACACTCTAACATCACAATTAAAAGAACTAGAGAGGCAAGAGCAAACACATTCAAAAGCTAGCAGAAGGCAAGAAATAACTAAGATCAGAGCAGAACTGAAGGAGATAGAGACACAAAATCCCTCCAAAAAAATCAATGAATCCACAAGCTGGTTTTTTGAAAAGATCAACAAAATTGACAGACCACTAGCAAGACTAATAAAGAAGAAAAGAGAGAGGAATCAAATAGACGTAATAAAAAATGATAAAGGGGATATCACCACCGACCCCATAGAAATACAAACTACCATCAGAGAATACTATAAACACCTCTATGCAAATCAACTAGAAAATCTAGAAGAAATGGATAATTTCCTGGACACTTACACTCTTCCAAGACTAAACCAGGAAGAAGTTGAATCCCTAATAGACCAATAGCAGGCTCTGAAATGAGGCAATAATTAATAGCCTACCAACCAAAAAAGTCCAGGACCAGATGGATTCACAGCTGAATTCTACCAGAGGTACAAGGAGGAGCTGGTACCATTCCTTCTGAAACTATTCCAATCAATAGAAAAAGAGAGAATCCTCCCTAACTCATTTTAGAGGCCAACATCATCCTGATACCAAAGCCTGGCAGAGACACAACAAAAAAAGAAAATTTTAGACCAATATCCCTGATGAACATCGATGCAAAAATCCTCAATAAATACTGGCAAACCGGATTCAGCAGCACATCAAAAAGCTTATCCACCATGATCAAGTCAGCTTCATCCCTGGGATGCAAGGCTGGTTCAACATTCGCAAATCAATAAACGTAATCCAGCATATAAACAGAACCAAAGACAAGAACCACATGATTATCTCAATAGATGCAGAAAAGGTTTTTGACAAAATTCAACAGCCCTTCATGCTAAAAACGCTCAATAAATTCAGTATTGATGGAACGTACCTCAAAATAATAAGAACTATTTATGACAAACCCACAGCTAATATCATACTGAATGGGCAAAAACTGGAAAAATTCCCTTTGAAAACTGGCACAAGACAGGGATGCACTCGCTCACCACTCCTATTCAGCATAGTGTTGGAAGTTCTGGCTAGGGCAATCAGGCAAGAGAAAGAAATAAAGGGTATTCAGATAGGAAAAGAAGAAGTCAAATTGTCCCTGTTTGCAGATGACATGATTGTATATTTAGAAAACCCCATTGTCTCAGCCCAAAATCTCCTTAAGCTGATAAGCAACTTCAGCAAAGTCTCAGGATACAAAATTAATGTGCAAAAATCACAACCATTCTTATACACCAGTAACAGACAAACAGAGAGTCAAATCATGAATGAACTTCCATTCACAATTGCTTCAAAGAGAATAAAATACCTAGGAATCCAACTTACAAGGGATGTAAAGGACCTCTTCAAGGAGAACTACAAACCACTGCTCAGTGAAATCAAAGAGGACACAAACAAATGGAAGAACATACCATGCTCATGGATAGGAAGAATCAATATCGTAAAAATGGCCATACTGCCCAAGGTAATTTATAGATTCAATGCCATCCCCATCAAGCTACCAATGAGTTTCTTCACAGAATTGGAAAAAACTGCTTTAAAGTTCATATGGAACCAAAAAAGAGCCCGCATTGCCAAGGCAATCCTAAGTCAAAAGGACAAAGCTGGAGGCGTCACGCTACCTGACTTCAAAGTATACTACAAGGCTACAGTAACCAAAACAGCATGGTACTGGTACCAAAACAGAGATATAGACCAATGGAACAGAACAGAGTCCTCAGAAATAATACCACACATCTACAGCCATCTGATCTTTGACGAACCTGAGAGAAACAAGAAATGGGGAAAGGATTCCCTATTTAAGAAATGGTGCTGGGAAAATTGGCTAGCCATAAGTAGAAAGCTGAAACTGGATCCTTTCCTTACTCCTTATACGAAGATTAATTCAAGATGGATTAGAGACTTAAATGTTAGACCTAATATCATAAAAACCCTAGAAGAAAACCTAGGTAGTACCATTCAGGACATAGGCATGGGCAAGGACTTCATGTCTAAAACACCAAAAGCAACGGCAGCAAAAGCCAAAATTGACAAATGGGATCTAATTAAACTAAAGAGCTTTTGCACAGCAAAAGAAACTACCATCAGAGTGAACAGGCAACCTACAGAATGGGAGAAAATTTTTGCAATCTACTCATCAGACAAAGGGTTAATATCCAGAACCTACAAAGAACTCAAACAAATTTACAAGAAAAAACAAACAGCCCCATCAAAAAGTGGGCAAAGGATATGAACAGACATTTCTCAAAAGAAGACATACATACAGCCAGCAGACACATGAAAAAATGCTCGTCATCACTGGCCATCAGAGAAATGCAAATCAAAACCACAATGAGATACCATCTCACACCAGTTAGAATGGCAATCATTAAAAAGTCAGGAAACAACAGGTGCTGGAGAGGATGCGGAGGAATAGGAACATTTTTACACTGTTGGTGGGATTGTAAACTAGTTCAACCATTGTGAAAAACAGTATGGCGTTTCCTCAAGAATCTAGAACTAGAAATACCATTTGACCCAGCCATCCCATTACTGGGTATATACCCAAAGGATTATAAATCATGCTGCTATAAAGACACATGCACACGTATGTTCATTGCGGCGCTATTCACAATAGCAAAGACTTGAAATCAACCCAAATGTCCATCAGTGACAGACTGGATTAAGAAAATGTGGCATATATACACCATGGAATACTATGCAGCCATAAAAATGGATGAATTTATGTCCTTTGTAGGGACATGGATGCAGCTGGAAATCATCATTCTCAGCAAACTATCGCAAGAACAGAAAACCAAACACCGCATGTTCTCACTGATAGGTGGGAATTGAACAATGAGATCACTTGGACTCAGGAAGGGGAACATCACACACCGGGGCCTATTATTGGGAGGGGGCGGGGGGAGGGATGGCATGGGAGTGATAGCTGATGTGAATGACGAGTTGATGGGTGCTGACGAGTTGATGGGTGCAGCACACCAACATGGCACAAGTATACATATGTAACAAACCTGCACGTTATGCACATGTACCCTAGAACTTAAAGTATATATAAAAAAAAAAAAGACTCAGTGTCAAATGCTCAAATGCATCTGGGCTCAAATCACCATTTTTATATTTGCTAGTTGCATGACTTCTGGCAAGCTGTTTAACCTCTCTCTCTGAGCCTTAATGTGTTTGGTTTAAACTTGAGGATAATAATACCTGTCTCATGAGACTGTTGTGATGATTAAGTGATTATGCAGGTCAAGCACTAAGCACAGAACCTGGATCATAGTAAAGGCTCAGTAACTTTTAGCTGCGGTTATCATAATTATAATTAATTTTATTAATATTAATTTAGATACTATACATCTCATAGTCAAATATTCAAAAGCTTAACTGTGTCCTCCATTTTACTGTGTAGGCAAGCCACAGTAAGCTGTGGGGCAAGGAGGGATTTATCACATTGATTGTGTAAACTACAAAGGGGTATATTTCAGAAGGTCAAGGGCTACAAATATCTCACAATTCTAAAACTGACAGCTCTAGGCTAAGGACAAGAATTTAAGAGATTGGTGGCAGCAACGGCTTACAAGTGAGGATCCTTAGTAACACATAAGACAAAACTCAGGAAAGTGTGTAAGCATCCTGCTCCCTCTTTGTAACCTTTGGATATCTTTCAGAGACAAATTGCTTTAGCATGATAAAGAATTATTGTTGAACACCTATCCTGATAGGCAATGGAATTATTATTCCTATTTAACCTATGAGGAAACTGAGGCTAATAAAAATCAAATAAACTGCACAGGTCACATGGATAAAAATAGGTAGAGTTAGGCTTTACCTATAGGTCTCCAGAACCCATATTTTTATCCACCATATGATGTAGTCTTTCTTTATACCTCAGGATATCATCAGTTACACTTGTAATGGAGTCAGCCAGGCTGGCTTCCAGTGAGCATGCTCTTACTACTTATCATCCCTCTTATGAAGAAGGATCATCATGGTTCACGCACTCATAAATTCATGAGAAAATAAGTAACCAGAGAGTTGGCATGCTGCTCCAGAAATATGGCATTTGCATAGCCCAAAGTTGGCATGATTTTATAACCAGCTATAAAATGTCCCCAACTTTTTGGTGAAAAGACTAGGAAACAGCATTAGAGTAGGAGGTCCCAGAAATTAAAGAGTGAGAGTTTTTTTCTAGACATCTTCTATAGGAAATGTAACAAACCTTAGCGGTCTAATGTAGCTCCTATTTTAATAGGTAGAATCAATTGTCATACTAATAATAGATGAGGTATCATTCATTCTATTTATTCATTCTTCCTACTTCCCTTCCAAGTTTCTACCCAAACCAGAAATAGCATCTATAAATCAATTTCCTCTCTTAGTGGGCCTAATTTACCACACTGTGTAGAGCCAGAGACCAGGACTAACTAGTTGGTATATCAGGTAGTATCTATTAAGTGTGCATGTGAGGGAGCTATACAATGTGTTTGGACTAGTAAATTAATAAGGCTGCCATTACAACAAAAAATGTACCCTCTAATCAGGACATAAAGACTAAATACTACATGACTTATTTATAGAGCAGGAAGTAGGACCACACTGAGATTTCAAATGGAGCAAGCCCATCTCTGGGGGAGCTGAAGTAGGCAGAGGCAGAACACATAACGTAAAGTGCTTACTCCTTTTTGTACATGGATCAAAGACTTCAACCTAAGACCTGACACCATAAAAATTCCAGAAGTTAACACTGGAAAAACTCTACCGGACATGGGCTTAGGCACGAAATTCATGACTAAGACCCCAAAAGCAAATGCAACAAAAAAATAAACCAACAAGACCTAATTAAACTAAAAAACCTTATGCACGGCAAAAGAAACAATCAGTAGAATAAACAGACAACACACAGAGTTGAAGAAAATATTCACAAACTATGCTTTTGATAAAAGACTAATATCCAGAATCTACAAGGAACTCAAACAAATCAGCAAGAAAAAAATAATCCCACCAAAAAGTGGGCATAGGACATGAATAGACATTTCTCAAACGAAGATATACAAATAGCCAACAAACATATGAAAAAAATTCTCAACCTGAGACTCTGTCTCAGTCTATTCAGATGATGCTTGGTCCAGCCTTTATAATAAACCATTGTTTGATTAGGATAAGTAAATTTATCTATACACTTCTCTAATATTTTAGTTGTTCTTAACCAAACAAAAAATCAAAATGAAACAAACATATGTAGCACTCTTTTTCATTTGAGACAAACTAGAGTTACTAAGAAAAGACATCTAGTAACAGTTCAGAACAATTAGATCCTGCCATAAAAGACCATAGTAAACTTTATAATGCACTAGAAATAGTTCAAATGAAAAGCATCTGATGCTAGGGAATGTATTTAATTCCAAATTCAGCTGGTAATTTGCAAAAACAAAATAAATCGATAATTCATCAGCTTCTGACACAGCTTTTCTTCAAATAGTGCTGCTGGGCAAACAGTTATTACTTAAGTTGATCATTTTTTCTAAAGGGATTTTTCTTATTTTTCCAGCTTTACTGAGGTATAATTAACAAAAATTGTATCTATTTAAGGAGTACAATGTGATGTTTTGATATATATATTCTATATTTTGAAATGACTAATCAAACTAATTAGCATATACTTCACCCCACATAATCACATTTTTATGGTGAGAACTTTTGAAATCTACTCTTTTGTCAGATTTGAAGTATGCAATATTACTGTCTATAGTCAGCATGGATTAGATCTCCAAAACTTATTTATACTGCGTAACAGAAATTTTGTACCATTTTACAAACATCTATCTATTTCTCCCAGTCCCCAGTCTCTGGAAACCACCATTCTATTTTCCACTTATATTAGTTTGACTTTTTTACATTCCACATAGAACTAAAATCATGCATTATTTGTTTTTCTTGGCCTGGCATATTTCATTTAGCATGAATTCCTCCACATTCATCCATATCATTGCAAACGACAGGATTTATTTTTTATGGCCAAATAAGATTTTATAACATGTGTATGTGTATGTGTATATGTATGTGTATAAAACAGGCACATCACATTTTATTTATATAGTCATCCATAAACAGACATTTAAGTTGTTTCAACCTTGGTAATTGTTAATAATGTTGCAATGAACATGTGGGTACAGATGGCTCTTCAAAATACTTATTTAATTTCATTGGGATGTATACCATGAAGTAGGATGACTGAAACATATGTGGTAATTCTATATTTTATTTATGGAAGAACTTCCATACTGTTTTCCATAATGGCTATACAAATTTACATTCTCACCAACAGTGTACAAGTGTTGCCTTTTCTCCACATACTTGCCAACACTTGTTGCTTTTTGTTTTTGATAATAGCCATTCTAATAGCTGTGAAGTGATATCTCATTGTGGTTTTGACTTTCATTTCTCTGATGATTAGCAATGTTGAGCATTTTTTTGTATACCTGTTGGCTGTTTCTATGTCTTACATGAGAAATATCTATTCATGTAATTTGCTCATTTCTTAATTGGGTTATTTGTTTTCTTGTTATTGAGCTGAGTTCCTTACGTATTTTGGATAATAACCCCTTATCACATATATGCCTTGCAAATATGTTCCCCCATTCCATAGATTGTATAATCACTCTGTTGATTGTTTCCATTTTAGTTTGACACAATCTCATTTGTCTATTTTCGTTTTGTTGCCTGTGCTTTAGAGGCTGTACTCTCCCCCACAAAATATCATTGTCCAGACCAATATCCACAAGCTTTTCTCCTGTGTATTCTTCAAGTATTTTATAATTTCAGGTCTTATGTTTACATCTTTAATCCATTTTGAGATGATTTTTGTGTACGGTGTGAGATAAGGGTTCACTTTCATACTTCTGCATATAAGATATCCAGTTTCTCAACACCATTCATGAAAGATACTACACTTTTCCCAGTGTGTGTTCTTGGCCCATTTGTCAAAGATCAAGTGATATTAAATGCATAATTTATTTTGGGGCTTTCCATTCCATTTCATTGTTTTACACATTTGCTTTAAGCCAGCACCACGCTGTGTTGATTACTATAGTCTTGCAGTATATTTTAAAATCAGGTAACACAATGTCTCCAGTTTGCTCTTCTTGCTCAAGATCACTTTGGCCATTCAGGGTCTTTTATAATTCCATATGAATTTTAGAATTACCTTTTTTATTTCTGTGAAAAATCTCATTGAAATTTTGATAGAAGTTGCATTGAATCTGTAGATTGCTCTGAGTAGTAGAGACATTTTAACAATATTAATTCTAATCTATGAACATGGGACATATTTCCATTTATTTGTGTCTTCTTTTATTTTTCTCATAAATATTTTATGGTTTTCACTGTGCAGATTCTTTGGTTCTTTGGTTAAATTTATTCCTAAATATTTTGTTATGCTATTATAAATAGGATAGTTTTCTTTATTTCTTTTTCAGGTGATTCATTGTTAGTTTGTAGAAAAACAACTGATTTTTATATGTTGATTTTGAATCCTGCAACTTTACTGAAATTCTTTACTAGTTTTATTAGTGCTTTGATGGAGTCTTTAGTATTTTCTATATATAATATTGAATTATCTGCAAATGAACACAAGTTTAATTTTTCCTTTCTGGTATGGATGTTTATTATTTATTTTTCTTGCTTAATTTTTCTGGCTAGTACTTCCAATACCAAGTTGAACAGAAGTGGCAAGAGTGAGCATCCTTGCCATGTTCCTGATCTTAGAGAAAAAGCTTCCAGCTTTTCACCACTGATTATGATGTTTGTCATATATGAACTTAATTTTGCTGAAGCAGACTCCTTTCATACATAATTTCTAGAGAGTATTTATCATGAAAGGCTGTTGAATTTTGTCAAATGTTTTTTCTGCATCTATTGAGATGATTATATGATATTTATACTTCAATGTGTTAATGTGCTATATCATATTTGTAGGTACACCTTGGAAACACTGCAAATTTGTTTCCAGATGACCACAATAATGCAAATATTGTAATAAAGTGAGTCAATTTTTTTTATTTTCAAATGCCTATAGAAGCTATATTTACACTATTGCATAGTCTATTAAGTATGTGATAGAATTACATCTAAGAAACAATGTACATACCTCAATTTACAAATACTTTATTGCTAAAAATGCCAATGATCATCTGTGCCTTCAGCAAGTCATAATTTTTTGCTAGTGGAGGATATTTCCTCAATGTTGATGGCTGTTGACTGATCAGGATGTTGGTTGCTTAAGAATGGGGTGGCTGTGGCAATTTCTTAAAATGAGAACAAATTGAAGTTTGCCTCATTAACTGATTCTTCCTTTTATGAAAGATAGCTCTGGAGTATGAGATACTGTTTGATAGCATTTTACCCAGAGCAGAAACTTTTTCAAAATTGAAGTCAATCTTCTCAAATGCTGCGACTCCTTTATCAACTAACTTTATGGAATATTTAAAATCCTTTGCTGTCATTTTGACATTATTCATACCATCTTTACCAGGAGTAGATTCTATCTCAAGAAACCACTTGCTTTGCTCATCAATAAGAAGCAAATCCTCATTTGCTGAAGTTTTATCATGAAATTGCAGCAATTCAGTAACATCTTCAGCCATGACCTCTGCTAACTCAAGTTCTCTGGCTATTTTGACACATCTGAAGTTACTTCCTCCACTGATGTCTCAAACACTTCACAGTCATCACTGAGGGTTGGAATAAACTTCTTCCAAACTTCTGTCAATGTTGATATTTTGACTTCCTCCCAATGAATCACAAATGTCTTAATGGCATGTAGAATGATAAATCCTTTCCAGAAGGTTTTCAATTGACTTTTCCCAGATCCATCAGAGGAATTACTATCTATGACAATTATAGCATCACAAAATGTTTTTCTTAAGTAATATGATTTGAATGTCAAAATTACTCCTTGATCCATAGGCTGAAGAATAGATGTTATGTTAGCAGACATGAAAACAACACGAATTTCCTCATACATCTCCATCAGAGCTCTTGGGTGACTAGATGTATTGTCAGTTAGAAGTAATATTTTGAAAGCAATCTTTTTCTGAGCAGTAGGTCTCAAGAGTGGGCTTCAAATATTCAGTAAACCATGCTGTAAACAGACATACTGTCATCTGGGTTTTGTTGTTCCATTTATAGAGCACAGGTAGAGTAAACAGAGCATAATTTTTACGGGTCCCAGGATTTTCATAATGGGAAAATAAGCATTGATTTCAACTTAATGTCACCAGCTACATTAGCCCCTAATGAGGAAATTATCTTGTCCTTCAAAGCTTTGCAGCCTTCTTTTCTCCTGCTGTGAAAGTCTTATATGGTCTCATCTTCCAATATAAGGCTTTATCTTCTACATTGAAAGTCTGTTGTTTAGTGAAGCCACCTTCATCAATCATCTTAGCTAGATTTTTCTGGGTAACTGACCACAGCTTCTATATCAGCACATGCTTCTTCACCTTGCACTTTTATACCATGGAGAGAGCTTCATTCCCTAAACTTCAAGGAACAGTCTTAGCTAGCTTCAAACATTGTTCTGAAGCTTCATCATCTCTCTCAGCATTCATAGAATGAAAAAGAGTTTGAGTCTTGTCCTTGATTAGGCTTTAGCTGAAGGAAATGTTGTGGCTGCATCAGTCTTCTATCCAGACCACTAAAACTTTCTCCACAACAGCAATAAGGCTGTTTTGCTTTCTTATCATTCATGTGTTCACTGGAGTAACACTTTTAATTTCCTTCAAGAACTTTTCCTTGCATTTACAACTTGGCTATTTTGTGCAAGAAGCCCAGCTTTTAATGTGACTTGGCTTTTGATATGCCTTCCTCATTAATCTTAATCATTTCTAGTGTTGATTTAAAATAAGAGATGTTCAAATTCTCCTCTCACTTGAATACTTAGAGACCATTGTAGGGTTATTAACTGGCCTAATTTTGATATTGTTGTGTTTTAGGAAACAGGAAGGTCTCAGGGGAGAGAGAAAGATGGGAGAGCAGCTGATGGTAAGGCAATGAGAGGACACATACAACATTCATTGATTGAATTTGTTGTCTGATATGGGCACAGAACATGATGCCCCAAAACAATTACAATAACATTCAAAGATCACTGATCAGGAGGAAGATGGCAGATAGGAGGCAGGACTAGCTTGCAGTTCCTGCTCAGATGGACAGAGAAGTGTGTGGAGACCACATTGTGAACTTTCATCCCAAGAACTACCACAGGAACATACCAGGAAAGCTGAGAGAATTCACAGACCCTTTGGAGGAACTAGATCACTTCTGCAGGCTCCCCTAGACACCGAGAAACTGTGAGTCTGTTAGCTTTCTCAATGGGGAGGCTCGTGGTTTGGGCCAAGTTCTCAGCCCTGGTCACTGGCTGCCTGGAAATAGACTCAGTGCTGTTTACGGGGCACATTGGGAGTGAGACTGCCTGTTAGGACTGCAGGATATATGGGGGTGGGGTGAGGTCTATGACTACCAGCTTTCCCCCAGTTCCCAGGCAACCTGCATGACTCAGCAGAGGCAGCCATAATCCCTGTAAGAATATATACCCTAGAACAAACGGAGTTAAAAGATATTAACAGAATATTCTACCCAACAACTGCAGAATATACATTCTATTCATCAGCACATAGAATATTCTCCAAGATACACCATATGATAGACCACAAAACAAGTATCAGTAAATTTAAGAAAATCAAAATTATATCAAGTACTTTCTCAGACCACAGTAGAATAAAATTGGAAATTGACTACAAAAGGAACTCTCAAAAACCTGCAAATAAATGGAAATTAAATAACCTGCTCCTGAATAATCATTGGATCAACAATGAAAAACAGATGGAAACCAGGCTGGGCATGATGGCTCATGCCTGTAATCCCAGCACTGTGGGAGGCAGAGGCAGGTGGATCACTTGAGGTCAGGAGTTCGAGAACAGCCTGACCAACATGATGAGATAGCGTCTCTACTACAAATACAAAAAAATAGTTAGACGTGGTGGTGTGCACCTGTAGTCCTAGTTACTCAGGAGGCTAAGGCAGGAGAATCACTTGAACACGAAAGGCAGAGGTTGCAAGGGGCAAGATCATGCCATTGCACTCCAGCCTGGGTGACAGAGCGAGACTCCATCTCAAACAAAAAAAGATAGAAATAAAAAATTAGTTGAACTGAATGATAACAGTAACACAACCTATCAAACCGTCTAGAATACAGCAAAAGCAGTGCCAAGAGGAAAGTTCATAGCATTAAATGACTACATCAAAAAGTCTGAAAGAGCATCAATAGACAATCCAAGGTCACATCTCATGGAATTGGAGAAACAAGAACAATCCAAACCCAAACCTCACAGAAGAAAGGAAATAACAAAGATCAGAGCAGAAATAAATGAAATTAAAACAAACAAAAAAAGATAAATGAAACAAAAAGCTGGTTCTTTGGAAAGAAAAATAAAATTGATAGACTGTTAGTGATACTAACCAACAAAATAAGAGAGAAGATCCAAATAAGCTCAAGTAGAAATGAAACAGGAGATATTATAACTGATACCACAGAAATACAAAAGATTATTAAAGGCTACTATTAACACCTTTATGCACATAAACTAGAAAACCTAGAGGAGATGCATAAATTCTTGGAAATATACAACCCTCCTAGACTAAACCAGGAAGATATAGAATCTCTGAACAGATCAACAGCAAGCAGTAAGACTGAAAATGGTAATTAAAAAATGCCAACAAAAAAAGTCCAGACCAGATGGATTCACAGTTGAATTCTATCAGACATTCAAAGAAAAACTTGTACCAATCCTATTGACACTATTCCACAGGATAGAGAAAGATGGAATCCTCCCTAAATCATTATCTGAAGCCAGCATCACCCTAATACCCAAACCAGTGAAGGACATAACAAAAAAAGAAAACCACAGACCAAAATCTCTGATGAACATAGATGCAAAAATCCTCTACAAAACACAAGCAAACCAAATCCAACAGCATATCAAAAAGATAAAGACAATCCACCATGATCAAGTGGGTTTCATACCAGGGATGTAGGGATAGTTTAACACACACAAGTCAGTAACATGATAAACCAGATAGACAGAATTAAAAACAAAAATCACATGATCATCTCAACAGACACACAAAAAGCATTTGACAAAACCCAGAATCCCTTTATGAATAAAACCCTCAGCAAAATCGGCATAGAAGGGACATACGTTAAGGTAATAAAAGTCATCTATGAAAAACCCAGTCAACATTATACTGAACAGAGAAAACTTTAAAGCATTCCCCCTGAGAACTGGAACAAGACAAGGATGCCCACAATCACCACTTCTATTCAACATAATACTGGAAGTCCAAGCCAGAGCAATCAGACAAGGAAAAGAAAGGGCATCCAAATTGGTAAAAAGGAAGTCAAACTGTCGCTGTTTGCTGATGATATGATTCTATACATAGAAAATCCTAAAGACTCATCCAAAAAGGTCCTAGAACTGGTAAATTAATTCAGTGAAGTTTCAAGATACAAAATTAATGTACAGAAATCAGTAGCTCTGCTATACACCAACAGTGACCAAGCGGAGAATCAAATCAACAATTCAACCCCTTTCAAAACAGCTGCAAACAACAACAGCAAAAAAATCCCAAACTTAGGAATATACCTAACCAAGGAAGTGAAAGACCTCTACAAGGAAAACTACAAAACACTGCTGAAATAAATCATAGATAACACAAACAAATGGAAACACATCCCATGCTATAATGGATGGGTAGAATCAATACTGTGAAAATGACCATACTACCAAAAGCAATCTACAAATGCAATGCAATTCTCATCAAAATACCACTATCATTCACAGAACTAGAAAAAGTAATCCTATAATTCATATAGAACCAAAAAAGAGCCTGCATAGCCAAAGCAAGACTAAGCAAAAAGAACAAATCTGGAGGCATCACATTACCTGACTTCAAACTATAAGCCCATAGTCACCTAAACAGCATGGCACTGGTATAAAAATAGACACATAAATCAATGGAAGAGAATATAGAACCCAGAAATAAAGCCAAATACTTACAACTGTTTGGACAAATGGAGGCAAGATGGCGCAGTTCCGGGTTCTTCACCGTCAACTTTCCCGCGCCAGGGAAAGACACGGGTCAACTGCGCAGGCGCAAACCGACCTCCGATGTAGAGAAACCGGAACCCGCCTAGCCACGCCTATCGACCCGCCCCTGACCCGCCTATGTCCTGCCCACTGCCCGCCCACTTCCGGGCCCAGGACATAAAAGCCACTCCCAGCGGGCGCGCGGAGCGAACTTCTTCGGCCCCTCCTCGTGCGCGGGACTCGGGAATCTCGTCCCAGAACGCCCGAGCGAACTTCCTCAGCCCCTCCTCGTGCGCGGGACCCGGGAACCTCGTCCGAGAACGCCGGAGCGAACTTCCTCGGCCCCTCCTCCTACACGGGACCGGGAACCTCATCCGAGAACCCCGGAGTGAACTTCCTCGGCCCCTCCTCCTGCGCAGGACCCGGGAACCTTGCCCGAGAACGCCGGAGCGAACTTCCTTGGCCCCTGCTCCTGTGCGGGCCTAGGAACCTCACCCGAGAATGCCGGAGTGACTTCGTCGGCCTCCACTGCCGGAGGCTGGTGAACCTCACCCCTCCCTCACATTGGTTTGTAAATAAAGTTGTTTTTTTTTTTGCCTTGCCTACTTGCCTTTTCTCTGGCATTTGCTCTGGGGGTCACATTAAAGCAAATCAACAACCAACTGATCTTTGACAGAACAAACAAAAATGTAAAGTGAGGAAAGGACACCCTTTTCAACAAATAGTGCTGGGATAATTGGCAAGCCACATGTATAAGAATGAAACTGGATCATCATCTCTCACCTGTTAGAAATACATTTTCGGTGCTCCAGAAGAAATAGCACTCAAACATAAATTTTCTCAGCAAGCCAATTTTACTTCTATAGAAGGGTGTGTCTCATGGATGGAGCAATGGTGAGAGCACACCTGAATAAGGGAGGGAAAGGGGTTCTTATCCCTGAGGCAGGTAGCCCCTACTGCTGTGTTGGTCTCCTATTGCCTAGGGTTGGACTGCACAGTCTAGGCTAGTTCTGGTTGGCTATTTTAAAGAGAGCAGGGGTACAAGCCAGAGTGGCGGGGTGAGCAGTTTAGGTGGGAAAGATGGTTACACAACAGGTGACTAAAGGTGACTCAGGTCACAGCAGGTGACCAGGGGTGACTGAGGACAGAGCAGGTGATCAGGGTAACAGATGTGAACTACTGATTAGAACTGGCAAGAAGATTGTTTACTGAAACTAGTGGCAAGGAGACGAAGAGAACAAGGAAGTTAAACTTTAAAATGAAGAACAAAGAACTGAACATACTGACATACTGATTCTTTGAAGAGAAACTTAGAACTCACTGTATTTAACACAACTTATACAAAAATCAACTCGAGAGATCAAATATTTAAATCTAAGACCTGAAATAATAAAGATTCTCGAAGATAAGATCAGAAGAACCCTTCTAGACATTGGCTTAGGCAACAATTTCATGACCAAGAACCCAAAAAATAAATGCAACAAAAACAAAGGTAAATAGATGGGACTTAATTAAAAGCTTCTGCACAGCAAAATAAATAATAAGTACAGTTAACAGGCAACCCACAGAGTGGGAAAAAATCTTCACAATTTATACATCTGACAAAGGACTAATATTCGGAATCTACAAAGAACTCAAACAAATCAGCAAGAAAAACACAAGCCCATCAAAAAGTGGGCTAAGGACATGTATAGACAATTCTCAAAAAAAAGATAGACAAATTGCCAACAAGTATATGGAAAAATGCTTAACATCAGTAATTATCAGGGAAATGCAAATAAAAACTGTAAAGTGATACCACCTAACTCCTACAAGAATGGCCATAATCAAAAAATCAAAAAATAATAGATGTTGGCATGGATGCGGTGAAAAGGGAACACTTTAACACTGTTGGTAGGAATGTAAACTCATACCACCACTATGCAAAATAGTGTGGAGATTCCTTAAAGAACTAAAAGTAGATCTATTATTTGATGCAGCAATCTCACTACTAGCTATCTACCCAGAAGAAAAGATGTCATTATACTAAAAAGATACTTGCACATGCCATGTATGTAGCAGCACAATTTGCAACTGTGAAAACATGGAGTTAACCCAAATGCCCATCAATCGATGAGTGGATAAAGGAAATTATATATATATATAAAATATATAAAATTATAAATATACACGTGTGTGTGTAAATATGTATATATGTGTAAATATGTGTATATATACATATATACACACACACACACACCATGGAATACTACTTAGCCATGAAAAAAAAAACGAAATAATGGCATTTGCTGCAACCTGGATGGAATTGGAGATTGTTATTCTAAGTGAAGTAACTCAGCAATGGAAAACCAGGCATCACATATTCTCACTCATATGTGGGAGCTAAGCTATGAGGACACAAAGGCATAAGAATGATACATTGGACTTTGGGGACTCAGGAAAAAGGATGGGGGGTGGCAAGGGATAAAAAAACTAGACATTGGGTACAATGTATGCTGTTCAAATGATGGGTGCACCAAAATCTCAGAAATCACCACTAAAGAACTTACCCACGTAAACAAACACCACCTGTTCCTCATAAACCTATTGAAATGAAAAATAAAAATAAAAGGGAATTTAAAATAGAAAGTGCACATATTCTCACGTTACAAGTATATGATGAAAATGCACAGAAGTAAAACATGCCCTTGAATAAATTATAGGGAATGATTTTTTTAAGAGGGTACCTAACATTGATAATATGGACATTTGAAGAATACACTGGGAACATAGTCAAAGGGGATTTTAACATTCTTAATATTTGATTTTTTTCAAAAATAATGTATCAATTTGGAACTATATGTTAATTTGGAAATAAACATTTTTTTAAATTCAAAAAAGATCACTGGTCACAGATAAATATTGGAGATATAATAATGATGAAAATGCTTGAAGTATTGTGAGAATTACCAAAATGTGACACACAAGCATAAAGTAAGCACAAGTTGTTGGAAAAATGGTGCCAATAGATTTGCTTGATGCAGGGTTGCTATAAACTTTCCATTTGTAAAAGAAAAAAAAACAAAAACACAGTATCTGTGAAACTCAATAAAGAGAAACACAATAAAACAAAGTATGCCTGTATTGATTTGCATATATCAAACCATCCTTGCATCCTACGAATAAATTCCACTTTATCATCGTTTATGGCCCTTGTGATGTGCTGCTGAATTTGTTTCACTAGTATTTTGCTGAGGATTTTTGTATCTATGTTTATCCAGGATATTGGCCTACAAGTTTCGTTTCTTGTAGTGTCTTTGTCCGACTTTGATAGAAGGGTAATTTTGGCAGTGTAAAATGAGTTCGTAAGTGTTCCATGCTTATCAATTGTTTTAGAGGAGTTTAAGAAGGATTGACATCAGTTATTTAAATATTTGGTAGAATTAACCAGTGAAGTTATCTGGTCCTTGGCTATTCTTTGCTGGGAGGTTTTTGATTCCTGATTTAATCTTCTTATTCTTCACTTGCCTATTCAGATTTACTGTTTCTCATGATTCTGCCTTGTAGGTTTTAGGTTTGTAGGAATCTATCATTTTCTTGTAGGTATCCAGTTTATTGGCATATAGTTGTTCATAGTAGTTGTTCATATGATTCTTTGTATTTTATTGGTATAAATTGTAATGTCTCCTCTTTCATTTATAATTTATTTCTTTGTGTCTTCTCCCTTTTTAAAGTTGGTCTAGCTAAAGATTTGTCATTTTTTTTCACCTTTTCAAAAAGTCAGCTCAGTTTTATTGATCATTTCTATTATTTCTACTCTCTATTTTATTTATTTTTTCTGATCTTTATTATTTTCTTCCTTCTGCTAACTTTGGGGTTAATTTGTTCTCTATTTTTAGTTCCTTGAGTTGTATCATTAGATTATTTATTTGATATTTGTCTTTTCTCTTCATGTAGGCATTCATCACTATAAACTTCCCCCTTAGAACTACTTTTGCTGGATACCATAAGTTTTGGTATGTTGTGTTTCCATTTTCTTTTGTCACAAAATTTTTCTGGTTTTCCTTTATATTTCTTCTTTAACCCATTTGTTATTCAGGAGGTTGTGGTTTAATTTCTACATATTTGTGAATTTTCTGATTTTTCCCCTCTCATTTTCTCATTTCATACTACTGAAGTCAGAAAATATACATGATATAATTTTATTCTTATTAAGATTTTTTTGTGATCTAACATACTGTCTTTCATGGAGAATGTTCCACATGAGCTTAAAAAGAATGTGTATTCTGCTGTTGCTCAACACAATGTTCTGTACACATCTGAAAGGTTCATTTGGTCTGTAATAGTGTTCATATTTGTTGTTTCCTCATTAATTTTTTTCTCTCTGAATGATCTATCCATTGTTAAAAGTCATTTATTGTGAGGCAGGAGAATTGCCTGAACCTGGGAGTCGGAGGTTGCAACGAGCTGAGATTGTGCCACTGCACTCCAGCCTGGGCAACAATAGTGAAACTCCATCTCAAAAAAAAAACGTCATTTGTTGAAGTTCCCCAGTCCCCCAGTATTAATGTGTTGGTATTTCTCCCTTCGGTTCTGTATAAATACACATATGTGTATTATATATTTATATATATACACACACACCTATATATGTTTATATATATATATATAAATATATAGGTGTGTGTGTGTATATATGTTTATATATATATTTATATATATTTTTAGGTGCTCCAATATTTGGTGCATACATATTTGTAATTGTTATATTCTCTTGACGAATTGATCACTTTATCATTGTATAATAACCCTCTTGATCTCTTTGTGACCGTTTTTGACTTAAAATATACTTTGTCTGATACAAGTATAGCTACCCTTCTCTATTTTGAATTCTATAAGTACAAAATACTTTTTTCCAATCCTTTACTATCAGCCTACATGTTTTCTTTAAGCTAAAATGAGTCTCTTCTAGGCAAAATGCTGTTGGATTTTTTTTTAAATTCATTCAGCCACTCTGTATCTTCTGAATGAAGAATTTGAACCATTAACACTTAAACTTATTATTAACAGGTAAATATTTACTATTGCCATTTTCTTAATTGTTTTCTGAACTTTGTAGTTCCTATGCTCCTTTAATCCCCTCTTCCTGTCTTCCTTTGTGACTTTTTTTTTTGCAGTGGCGTTGTTATACTGTGATTTGTAATAAGAAATATATATGTAGTCTTTGTCCCCATTTGTTGGCATACAGCTCCTAAAACTCTTGAATCTCCAATAAGATAAACGTCTTTTAGTAGACTAACGAGATGACTGATGGATGAAGGCTTCTAGATAGCCTCAGGTTGGACCTGGTTGCCAGAGGAACAAACCATGTAATTATAGTGGTAGAACTGTCAGTCCCATTCCCAATATCTGTAGAGAAAAGAAGGGCTGAAAATTGAGTTGACCAATGATTTAATCAATCTTATGTATGTAATGAAGCCTCCATAAAAAAACAAAATAACAGGTTTTAAAGAGCTTCCAAATTGCTGAACACAAGGAAATGCCTGGGGATGGTGTACCTGGAGATAGCATGAAAGCTCCAAATCTCTTCTCATATACCTTGTCCTATGTATCTCTTTCATCTGAATGCTTATCTATATTTTTTGTAATAACCTTTAAAATAAATGGGTAAATATAATTAATGAAAGTATAACCTTGAGTCCTGTGAGCCAACTTTGCTAATTTTTAAACTTGAGAAGGGGGTTGTGAGAACATCAGTCTATAGCTAGTGATTTAGGTCACAGCATGGGGCTTGCAATTGGCATTGGAAGTGGGGGCAGTATTATATAACTTAGCCCTTAACTTAGAATGGATCTTAAATAACTTATATTAGTTTCAGATTAGAGTTAAATCATAGGACACCCAGGTGGAGTCTGATAAAGGACTGCTTAGTACTTGTAGAAAGCCCCACACATTCTGGTGACCATAAATATTCTGAATTGTCTTGAGTATGAGAGCGAGAGTTTGTTTTGTTTATCTCTCTTACAAGCATTCTTTGATTACTTTATCTTTTGTACGTCTACTACAGATTTTTTATTTGCAGTTACCACAAAGCTTTTACAAAACATCTTGTAGATACAAGAGTATATTTTAAGCTGATGACAAATTAAATTTCTCTGCATACAAAGACTCTCCTCCTCTCATACATTCTGTTATTAAGGTAACAATTTACATCTGTTATCTTGTATGTCCATTAATAAATTGTTGTGACTATAGTTATTTTTAGTAATTATTTTTGGTAATTTGACATTTATAGTAGAGCCAAAAGTGATTTGTGCACCATGAATTATTAGCTTTTCCTGAAATTTTTTGTCAGTACATAGTAGGTGTATATATTTATGGGTTAAATGAGATATTTTGATACACGCATGCAGTGTAACATAATCACATCATGGAATATGGGGTGTCCATATCCTCAAGCATTTGTCTTTGTGTTATAAACAATCCAATTATACTCTTTTAGTTCTTGTAAAATGTACAATTAAATTACTATTGACTACAGTCATGCTTTTGTACCATAATATGCTAAGTCTTATTCATTTTCTCTAATAGTTTTTTGTATTCACGAACCATCCACAAATCCCCATGAGCACCCCCACCACCTTCCTAGGCTCTATTCACCATACTTCTACTATGTATCTCTATGGGTTCAATTTGTTTGATTTCTAGATCCTACAAATAAGAGTGAGTATGTAATCTGTCTTTCCATTCTTGGGTTATTTTACTTAACATAATGACCTATTGTTCTTTCCCTATTTTTGAAAATGATGGAATCTCATTCTTTTTATGACTAAATAGTATTACATTCTGTATAAATACCACTTTTTTTATCCATTCATCGGTTGATGGACACACACTTAGGTTGCTTCCAACTCTTGGCTATTGTGAACAAAGCTGAAAAAAAAATGGGAGTGCAGATTATCTATTTTCCTATAGATTTGAGCACCTTATATATTCTGGTTATTAAGTCCATGTCAGATGGGTAGTTTGCGAATATTTTCTCACATTCTGCGGGTTGTCTCTTTACTTTGTGGATTGATCCCTTTGCTGAGCAGAAGCTTTTTAACTTAATGTGATCCCATTTGCACAGGCAAGAAATCTTTGCCCAGTCCAATGTCCTGGAGAGTTTCCCCAATGCTTTCTTATAGTAGTTTCATAGTTTGAGGACTTACATTTACATTTTTAGTCCAATTTGATTTGATTTTTGTATATGATGAGAGAGAGGGGTATAGTTTCATTCTTTTGCATATGGATATCCAGATTTTTCAGCATCATTTATTGAAGAGACTGTTCTTTCTCCAGTGTATGTTCTTGGCACCTTTGTCAAAAATGAGTTCACTGTAGATGTATGGATTTGTTTCTGGGTTCTCTATTTTGTTCCATTAGTCTACGTGTCTGTCTTTATGCTGGTACCATACTGCTTTGGTTACTGTAGCTCTGTAGTATAATTTGAAGTCTGGTAATAGGATTTCTTTAGTTTTGTACTTTTAGTTTAGGATATTTTTGGCTGTTCTGGATCTTTTGAGGTTTCATATAAATTTTAGGATACTCTTTTCAAATTTTGTGGAGTGTCAATGGTATTTTTATAAGCATTGCCTTGAACGGGTGGGTTGCTTTGGGTAGTGTGGACATTTAACACTATTGGTTCTTCCAATACATGAACATGGATTATCTTTCCATTTTTTGATGTTCTCTTCAATTACTTTCATCAGTATTGTATTTTTTTATTATAAAGATCTTTAATATCTTTGGTTAAGTCAACATGGAAAGACAAATTTCATACTGGCTCTTATTTGTGTGATCTAGAAATCAAAACTTTTGAACCGGTAGAGATAGACAGTAGAAGTATGGTGAATAGAGGCTGAGAAGGGTGGTGGGGGGCTCATGGGGATTTGGGTATGGTTCATGGATACAAAAACAATTGGAGAAAATGAGTAAGTCTTAGCATATTATAGTACAAGAGCATGACTATAGTCAATAGAAATTTAATTGTACATTTTACAAGAACTAAAAGAGTATAATTGGATTGTTTATAACACAAAGACAAATGCTTGATATGGACACCCCATTTTCCATGATGTGATTATGTTACAGTGCATGCCTGTATCAAAATATCTCATTTAACCCATAAATATATATACCTACTATGTACTGACAAAAAAAATCAGAATACATTAATAATGTAATGGTGGTGCACGAATCACTTTCGGCTCTACTATAAATGTCAAATTACTAAAAATAACTATAGCCACAATAATTTATTAATGGACACACAATATAACAGATGTAAATTGTTACCTCAATAACAGAATGTATGAGAGGAGGAAAGTCTTTGTATGCAGAGAAATTTAATGTGACTGAGCTGGCACTCAAACCACAAGAAATAGTCCGTCTCATTTTTGTCTCCCCTTTCCAAAGACAGAAGAGTTTCACTCCATGACCACCGCCAACTCAGGCCCACAGAGAATATTGCCAGACTTCCACTGATGTTCCCTCAGGGCCCAAGGGTTCTTCAGTGAGGTTATGGTGAATGCTGCCTCACCTGGGCTTCACCTTCCAGGAGAATGGGCCCTCCTCTGGCACAGGGCAAGTCAAGAAATGTTATCCAAGGGCCAGCTCCTGGAATTGGGGACCCCAAGAGCCTGCTTGGTGTTCTAACTCCTGTGGCTGAACTGATACCTGAGGTGCAAGACATAGTCACTTTTACTTTTCCACCCACTTTCTCAAGCAGGAGTCTTGTTTCATCATCACCACAACTGGGAATGTGCTAAGAATCACCAGAAGCCAGCAAGTCTGAGTCTCACCCAAGGCCCAATGTAGTACTGTGGTATTATTGCTGGTTATTTAAGGCCCAAGTGTTCTTCCATTAATAAGTGATGCATCCTGCCAAGACTGAGTTCTTACCCTCATGGCAGCATGTTCTCTTCTAGTCCAGTATGTTTCTAGAGATGTCCAGGAGCTAGGACCTGGAAAAGGGGTCTCACAACCATGACCCTGTCCTGCTCTGGGTGAGCTGGTATCCAAGATGCAAGACAAAGTCCTCTCCACTTTTCCATCTGCTTTCCTTAAGTAGGTTAGGGGAAGGGTGATGCCAGCACTCCCTTTGCCACTTCTGCTGGTGTCTCAGGAGGTCATGTGCCCCTCCAGTGCACTGTCTCTGGGCCTAGTTCAACTCTAGGACTCACCTACGTGTTGCAGTCTTTGTGGCCTAAACTGCCTTTCAAGTGTATTTGGTGCCCCAGAACACTTTAGCCTGAGGTGGCAAGGCTTGTAGGAACTCAAGTTGTCTGCTAAGATCAATGATTCCCCTCTGGCTAGAGCTAGTTTAAATGCTCCCTGCATGGGCGGGCATCAGCTAAGTTTGGTTCAGTTTTTCTTTCTGCTATAACAAGGTCAGCACTGAGTTTAGTGCCTCAAGTTGCTGTTTTCCTTTCTTCCCATGGCACAAAAATGCTCTCCACACTGCACCCGCACTATCTGCCATTCAAGATTCTTACCGCTTTAGTGCCTCTTTCAGCAATATGAAGTTAAATCCAGGTACTATGAGTGCTCACTTCACTTTTGGTTCTTATGAAGGTGTTTTGTTGTTGTTTGTTTGTGTGTATGTGTGTGTGTGTAAATAATTTTTTGTGCAGGGTGGGGGTATGATCAGTGGAGCCTTCTACTCTGCCATCTTTCTCTACCCACCCAGTATTTTCATTTCAGCACTTTGAATATGTCATTCCACTCTCTCCTGGCCTGCAAGATTTGTTCTGAGAAATCAACTGATTGTTTTATGAGAGTTTCTATATATGTGATGAGACGAGTCATTTTTTTTTCTTTAGCTGCTTTCAAAATTCTCTTTTTAATCACTGAATTTTGAGAATTTGATTATATTGTGTATCAGTGATGAGATCTTTATGTTTAATCTGTTTGGATTCTTTAGACTTCGTGGATCTGGGTGTTCATTCTCTTCTCCATATTTTGAAAGTTTTTTTTTTTTTTCACTATCTCTTTACTTTTTTTGGTCTCTTTTTTTTCTCTTTCTCTTCTCCTTCTTGGATTTCCATAATGTTTACATTAATTCGCTTGATGATATTGCATAAGTCTCATAGGCTTTTGTCATTATTTTTAATTCTTTTTTTTCTGTTTTGTTCCTCATTAAGTAATTTCAAATAACCTGTCTTCAAGCTTGCTGATTCTTTCTTTTGCTTCATCAAGTCTGTTGCTGAATGTCTGTATGACATTCTTCAGTACAGTCATTTTGTTCTTCAGTTGTGGAATTTCTGTTTGACTTTTTTAATACTTTCTATATCCCTGTTGAACTTTTTTATTTTGCTCACATGTTCATTTTCTGATTTAGTCTGGTTGGCTCTCTGTGCTCTCTTGTGGCTCACTGAGCTATTTAAGATGATTATTTTGAATTCTTTGTCAAGTAGGTTGTAGATCTCCATTTCATTCAAATCTGTGACTGATTCTTTATTTTGTTGCTTTGATAATGTTGTGTTTCCCTGATTATTTGCAATTCTTGGGGCCTTGTGTTGGTGTCTGCACATTTGAAAGAGTAAGCACCTCTTATAGTCTTTACAGACTGGCTTTAGCAAATAAAGCCCTTTAAAGTCAGCCTGTCCAAAGATTCTGGGTAGGCCAGCTGGTGTGGTCCATGGGCAAGCTTGCTGCTGGTGTCCTAAGGCTAGCTGACCTAGTTCCCTGGTTAGCAGGTGGCCAGGCCTGGTGCC
Organism: Trachypithecus francoisi; assembly: GCF_009764315.1. Classification (NCBI taxonomy): domain Eukaryota; kingdom Metazoa; phylum Chordata; class Mammalia; order Primates; family Cercopithecidae; genus Trachypithecus; species Trachypithecus francoisi. Next base: position 35,280,955 of record NW_022681471.1, on the reverse strand, counting down.
TGCATCCACAGGGGTGGACCTGGAGCCTATGTCCCCTGGACCAGGCCTAGATCTTGGGTTCATGGTGGCCAGCCTGACAGTAGGGCTCACTGAAGTTGTCCTGATGATTGGGTCCACAGGGATAGTCCTGATCATAAGTCCATAGGATACATCCTGGTGCCAGGGTCCACTGAAATGGGCTGGGCACCAGACTCCAGAAAGGAGGCCTACAACTTGGGTCCACAGGTCTAGCCTGGTGCTGTAGCAGGCCTAGAGTCTGAGTCTATAGGGGAAGACCTGAGTCCTGGGTCCATGGAGGCCAGCCTGAAGCCTGGGTTCATGGTAACCAACTTGGTACTGTGGCAAGCCTGGAACTTGGGACTGCCAGCTTGGAGCCTGTGGCCATGAGGGTAGCCTGCCACTGTGGGCCTGGAGCCGGGTGCTATGAGGGCCAGCCTGGCACTGAGGAAGTACTGGAGCCTGAAGCTCTGGGGGCTCACTACAGCAAAGTCCGGTGCTAACCTCACTCTTCTCCTACATGAAGGGTATCTCTCCCTGCACTGCATTGTTCAAGCTTAGGCAATGGATGACACAGGTAAAGTAAAACTATCTTTCCTACCCTCTTCAATGTATCTTTTCTTATTTCCATGTTCCACCCATCTGCTGAATTCTCTCATATAAATTTCTTACATTTATTGAAGGTATCTTCTAAAGGTTTTTTATGCTTGGATGGTTGTTCAAATTGATGTTTTTGTCAGGGGATGAGTGATAGAATTTCCTATTCCACCATCTTGCTAATGTCACTTTCCTCTAAAGGAATTTTTAATTTAATGTGATCCTCAGATATGTTCTCGAGATGTGAATAAGTTTTTATTTTAATGTATTGTATTTGCCTCAGGGTACATCTGTTATATGGTAATAGTCTAGCTGAAGAATGCCCATATAACCTTCTGTTTTCCTTTTCCTCACACCAAAATATTCCTCCAGAGCTTTTGGCCATAGGAATCAGTCAAGAGAACTTCCCAACTGGTCCATCTCTGTTAGTTTTCTCCATTATAATTTCTGGAGACCTCCAACTAAAATCCATTTTCCTTTCTTGTAATGCCATTTAAAACATGTCCAAAGTTCAGTCATCTGCTCATGAAAATTACTTTTTTAGTGTTTCAACTGCCACCCACACATGACGTACTTTGAACACAACCAGTTTTTATTTTCTGATTGACTTTATTTTCCAATTTGTTAGCATTTTTTTCTCTTTCATATTCAAACTTAACAAGATAAATAGCAAATTTAGTAGATAATTTCAAATGATTTATTCATAAGGTTTCAAAATCTGAGCAAACTATTTTATACAACTCTTCCAAAAAGTTAAAAATAAAATTTCTACCTATGCCAAAATAAACAAAGAAGCAAAACTTTTTGGATGCAAAAATGTCTACTTTTAGAAATATACAGGAACATGTTCAAAATGTAGTATTTTAATTTCCTAGTCCATGCTACAGATCTATAGATGTGATATTCACAATAACCAGGAGGCATATTATAAATCAATTATAGTTCAGTGTGTATGTGCGTATATATATAGCATATATATATTGCATATATATAGCATATATATATATATATATATATATATATGCAAGTCCTGTTCAGTTTCTCCTAATTAATTCTCCAATCTGACTACTTATTTCCACTTCCATTGCAACCCAATCTAAGTTGCCATCATCTCACACTTAGATTATTGCAATAGCTTTGTAACTGGCTTTTTACTTTCATTCTTGACTACTGCAGTAGACAGAATAATGCTCCCCCATACACATACCAGGATGTTTAGGAATCTGTGTGTATGTCACCTTGCATGGTAACAAGGATTTTACAGGTGTGATTAAATTAAAAATCTTGAGATGGGGAGATTTCTCTTGGACCATTCAATTTGCTCCAGTATAATCACAAGGGTTCATATGAGAGGTAGACTGGAGGATGAGAATCAGAAAGTGAGGATGTAATGTCTGGAGGTGAGGTCAGAGATGAGAGAAGATTCCCTACTGCTGGCTTTGAAAATGGGGGAAGGAGCCATGAATAAAGAAATGTAGGTGGTGTCTAGAAGCTGGAAAAGACAAAGAAATGCATTCTCTCTTAGAGTATCCAGAATGAAGACATCTGCCTTGATTTTAGCCAATTGAAACTAGATTTTAGAGACTTCTGACTTCTAGGACTATGAGAAAACTAGGTGGTTTTTAAGCCATTAAATTTATGTTAATTTGTCATAGCATCAATTGGAAACTGATAAAAATCCCTACAATAGATTTTCCACACAGCAGAGAAATCATTTATAAAAATAAAATCTGTCTATGATAGCCCTAGGCACTCAGGACATAATTAAAAATGTCTAGCACGTCTGCTAAAGCTTTATAAGTTGAATTGTGTTCCTCTCAAAATCCGTATATTGAAGTGTTAAATCCCACTACTTCAGAATGTGACCATATTTGGACATAGGGATTTTATGGAGGTAATTAAGTTAAAGTGAGGTCATTGGGGTAGACACTGATGCAATATGACTGGTATCCTTATTTAAAAAAAGAAGAAAGAAAGAAATGTAGACACAGAAACACATGGAAAGAGGAAAGACAATATGAAAAGACATAGGTAGAATATAAGGAGAGAGGCCTAGAAGAGAGCCTTCCCTCACCGCCCTCCAAATGAACAAACTCCATTGATACCTTGATTTTGATTTTTTGAGACCGTTGATTTATATTGCTTAAGCCACTCAGTTTGTTGCACTTTGTTACAGCCTCCCTGGCCTCTGCCTACCTCTCCAGGTTTATCTTGAGCTATTCTCCCCTCTCTCTCTGCCCTTGAGCTACATGAACCTCTGTATTCCAAGCCTTTTCACATACTGTCTGAGACATTTCTCCCCCTACCACTTATTACCTGGTTAACATCTACTCATCCTTCGGGTCTTAGCTTAAATGTCACTCTCTCAGATACTTTTCCTGATTACCAACTTAAACATTCTACAACTCTCCATTATTCATTCATAATACCTTGACCCTTTCTGAAATAGCTCATGTAAAAACTTTTCATTACAAATGTATTTTAAGAGTAATCTATTAATGTCTGTCAGTGAGCATGTCTATAGTGTTAACTACTGTATACACTGCACTTAGCACAATGCCTAGCATTTAGTAGATATGTATTTGTTGAATTAATGGATAAATTCATTCCTTGAGATAATATCTCCGAAAAAATCTGCTTCAAATGTATATTTTCTTGTCTAGGCCTCACATTCCAAGAACAAGAATCTGACAAACTACCCCCTGCAGTCTTGGTAAAAGGCTCCTAAAACAGGGTTGCTCTTCTCAGATAAAGAGACAAGAGATGCAGTCCTGTTTCAAACCCAGGAAAACATCTGGGATACTGTGTCCTTTGTTTGGTAACACTTCTTATATGGACAAGGAAGGAAAATGCTCAGTGAATGTAATGAAATTATCAAATATTCACTATCATAGGAGAAAAGGAAATTTAAAAGGAGAGGATGTTTTAGAGAAATTTGATTCTCATAAAGTTTGAGGATATGATGAGCCCCCATCATTTTTCTCATTAAGAGATACTGTAACAAGAGACATCATAATATTTGCTCCAACCCTAACCCTTGATTTCACATTCTATGTCTAGACATTGCCATCACAGTAATAACTGAGCCAAAAGTCATAGATGAATACTTAAGCCTTAATACATATAAACTTTTGCTTTGTAATATTGCTTTTTCTTTTGTAACTGTTAATGTTTTTCATTTTCATGAAATTTCCTAATACTTTGTAAAATCTCACTTCAGGATATAAAAGAACAAATATCATAGGTATCAATTTGCAAGGACACCTTTTATAAATTGCTCTGATGTGAGAAGCTTGTGAGTCACAATGTTTGTGCTATAAATTCATTATAGATTCTCATATCATGGCCCATGATCATTTTAGCTTGGCATGCTTTCAAAGCTTCTCAATAGCACTAACAATTTGGTGTTTCTCTTTCTGGCTCCTTCAATATCCTACCCTTTAGAATGTCGATTTGCATTATGAAAAACTTAAAAATACCCCCAATTAAAGTTGTCCACTGCAATACTAATTCTGAGCTGGCCATCAAGACTCACAACACTAGTTAAATCTGAGAAACCAGACTTTGAAGTTTCTACATTAGCTATCTCTTTGAGAAGTTGGATGGTGTTAACACATCATCATTAATCCAACTGTTTTCCTGGTTGAATTGGTTGTTTCAGTAATCATTCCAATCAAGCCATCTGGTTCTTTGGCCATTAAGAAAACCAAATCAAATCAACTGTTCAATTGCTTGGCAATAGACTCATAAAATGGTCAATATAATCAATCCTATAAAGTCAGCCTCAATTCTGCAGAGGAAAGTTGCTAAATCACAACACTTTGTGAGAATGCAGATTGTTTTGCTTTCTCTGTTAGCAAGCGCAGAGTGGTATTTTGCTTCTTGCATGGTAAAGGCATCTTTAATAAACAATTACAGCTCAGCACTTGTGTTAGTTGAGTTCCAGGTTTTTAAATATTAAAGTTCACAAAACACCTATGCAAATGATAAGTGTTATCTATCTGTCCATCTATCCATCTATCTATCTACATGTATATATACACACGTGGGGGGATAGAGGGAGGGAGGGAGAGATAGAGGAAAAGAGAGAGAGATTGGTTTTCATTAGTTATCCATAAAATTCTGTATGCATTTATTTATGTGATCAGAATCTTAAAAATTAAATCAGCTGAGAAATAAATGAGGAGATAGGAATCACACTAAATTATATAAACGTCATTATTGGGCTACTGAATACAAAAGAAAAACAATAACAAAACACTTTCACTGTGTTGAAAACTAATTATTTGGGCATAGTATATTTGGAAGCATCAAGAAACAAAGAAATTTGAGAAAGTATGTGAATTCTTAAAAGTACAAATACATTGTAAATGTTGACTGAAACATTCCTAAGAATTAAATTGAACTGTTTGTTCAAGCTGGAAACTATATTCTTTGTAACTTTTGTTGGAATGCAGTTTTAGTAAACAACATTTGTAATATTTGCAAATGAAATAAGGAAGCTATAATCATGATGTTTCCACCCTGTAATTTTATATATTAGGAACTATATAAAGTCCTAATGTTTGTTATTGCTTGCATCAGGCTACCTACATCATTTCCTTACAAATTTGGAATATTTTATATTTTAAGATTACATCATTTCAGCCAGAAAATTCATACCAAATTGCAGTTCCTGGACACACAGGCAGAATTGTCAAAATATCCTCATTAGCTGAGTAATTTTTGCTGAGAGCAAAAACAACAGACTGAAAAATACAAGGACCCTGTAAGCTATCAATTAGCCCACATATGATAATAAATATACCAAATATAAATTATATCTGTGGCATAACACACACATGTACAGATACATGAACACACATGCATACAGAGTTACACACTTAATGATCTTTTTTTTTGAAATAAATAGTTGTTTAGAGAAAGTCTCCTTGGCAGCAATCCTTGCCACCTAGTTAGAAAACAAGAGGTGTCATCATCATCATTTAAAATCAGTTACAGCAACAAATTTCACTGTGTCAAATGCCAAAGTTGCAACAGAATTAAGAGTTACATGTTATCTTCTGATAATGGAAACTGTAAAGGAATCTAGATTTAAAGGGAGTAGTAATAACCCAAATCCTTATCCATACCGAAAAGTTAAGATGCCAAGCTAAAATCAGAGATCAGAAAGAAGGGGCCATATATGGGATTGTTTCTAGAAAAGATTTTGGAAGAGAGCTCCACTGGCCAACATGCAGGGACAATTTTGATTGGATAAGATTATAGAGAAGGAACATAATTACAAGGCCATCACAGTCTCTCAGATATAAAGCAATGAGATCCTAGATTAGGGTTTGCTCTAGGGATAGCCATTGCTGAATAGTTTTGTGATGAAGAAAGTTTCTATGTGACTGAACGCAAAATGAGTTAAAATATTTTGATGCTCCCCCCTTATGATGAAGCCAGCCACTTATGTTCATTATCTCCTACAAAAAAAAAAATGTGGTCTATTAGTTATTCTTTTTCTTCCCTATATCTCCAATTACTTCCTATTCATTGGGTTTTTGTTCTCTGCCTACAATTAATCAAAGCCTATATTGCTTCAAAATACAAACAAAACAAAAATCTTCCCTCAGCCTTGAATCTTCCTCACTTATCAGACTACCCATTGTCCTTCCCTCTGCTACTAAACCCCTTGAGAAAATAGTCTATAATTTTCTCCCTCCCTTCAGCTCATCAAAAACAAAAACAAAAACAAACAAACAAACAAAAACATTTATTTTAGGTTCAGGGTAGACGTGCAGGTTTGTTATATAGGTAAACTCGTGTCACAGGGGTTTGTTGTACAGATTACTTTGGCACCCAGGTACTAAGCCTAGTCCCAATAGTTAATTGTTCTGATCCTCTCCCTCTTCCGACCTTTAACCTCAAGAAAGCCCCAGTGTCTGTTGTTCCCCTCTTTTTTTCCATGTGTTACATCATTTAGCTCCCACTTATGAATAAGAACATTTGGTATTTGGTTTTCTGTTGCTGTGTTAGTTTCCTAAGGATGATGGCCTCCAGCTCCATCCATGTCCCTGCAAAGGATATGATCTTTTTCCCTTTTATGGTTGCATAGCATTCCATGGTGTATATGTACCACAACTTCTTTATCCAGTCTACCATGAATGGGCATTTAGGTTGATTTCATGCCTTTGCTGTTGTGAATAGTGTTGCAATGAATATACGCATGCATGTGTCTTTATGATAGAATGATTTATATTCCTTTGGGTAAATATCCAGTAATTGGATTGCTGGGTCAAATGATAGTTTTGTTTTTAGCTCTTTGAGGAATCGCTATAGTGCTTTCCTGAATGGTTGAGCTAATTTACACTCCCACCAACAGTGTATAAGGGTTCCTTTTCTCTGCAACCTCACCAGCATCTGTTATTTTTTGATTTTTAATAATAGTCATTTTGACTGATGTGCGATCATATCTCATTGTGGTTTTGATTTGCATTTCTCTAATCATCAGGGATCTTTGCAATTATTTTCTCCCATTCTGTGAGTTGTCTTTTCACATCGTTGATTGTATCCATTGCTATTAAGAAGCTCTTTAACTTGATGTGATCCCACTTGTCCATTTTTGCTTTGGTTGCCTGTGCTTCTTGGGTATTGCTCAAGAAATGCCTGCACAAACCAATCCCCTGGAAATTTTCCACAATATTTTCTTGAAGCAGTTTCATAGTTTGAGGTCTTAGATGAAAGTCTTTAATTCATTTTGATTTGATTTTTGCATACGGTGAGATATAGGGATCTAGTTTTATTCTTCAGCATATGGATATCCAGTTTTCCCAGCACCATTTATGGAAGAGACTGTCTTTTTCCCACTGTATGTTCTTTATTATTATTATCATTATTATTATTCTTTAAGTTCTGGGGTACATGTGCAGAATGTGCAGTTTTGTTACATAGGTATACACATGCCATTGTTTGCTGCATCCATCAACCCGTCACCTACATTAGTTATTTCTCCTATTGCTATCCCTCCCCTAGCCCCCCACCCACTGACAGGCCCTGGTGTGTGATGTTGACTTCTCTATGTCCACGTGTTCTCATTGTTCAACTCCCACTTATGAGTGAGAACATGTGGTGTTTGGTTTTCTGTTCTTGTGATAGTTTGCTGAGAATGATGGTTTCCAGCTTCATACATGTCCCTGCAAAGGACATGAACTCATCATTTTTTATGGCTACACAGTATTCCATGGTGTATGTGTGCCACATTTACACTATCCAGTCTATTATTGATGGACATTTGGGTTGGTTCCAAGTCTTTTTTATTGTGAATAGTGCCGTAATGAACATACATGTGCATGTGTCTTTATAGTAGAATGATTTATAATCCTTTGGGTATATAACTAGTAATGGCATTGCTGGGTCAAATGGTATTTCTAGTTTTAGATCCTTGAGGAATCGCCACACTGCCTTCCACAATGGTTGAACTAATTTATACTCCCACCAACAGTGTAAAAGTGTTCCTATTTCTCCACATCCTTTCCAGCATCTGTTGTTTCCTGACATTTTAATGATCGCCATTCTAACTGGCGTGAGATGGTATCTCATTGTGGTTTTGATTTGCATTTCTCTAATGACCAGTGATGATGAGCATTTTTTCATATGTCTGTTGGCTGCATAAATGTCTTCTTTTGAGAAGTGTTTGTTCATATCCTTTACCCACTTCTTGATGTGGTTGTTTGGTTTTTTTCTTGTAAATTTAAGTTTTTGTAGATTCTGGATATTAGCCCTTTGTCAGATGAGTAGATTGCAAAAATTTTCTACCATTCTGTAGGTTGCCTGTTCACTCTGAGGATAGTTTCTTTTGCTGTGCAGAAGCTCTTTAGTTTAATTAGATCCCATTTGTCAATTTTGGCTTTTGTTGGCATTGCTTTTGGTGTTTTAGACATGAAGTCTTTGCCCATGGCTATGTCCAGAATGGTATTGCCCAGGTTTTCTTCTAGGATTTTTATGGTCCTAGGTCTTACATTTAAGTCTTTGATCTATGTTGAGTTGATTTTCGTATAAAGTGTAAGAAATGGGTCCAGTTTCAGTTTTCTGCATATGGCTAGGCAATTTTCCCAACGACATTTATTAAATAGGAAATATTTTCCCTATTGCTTGTTTGTGAAAGGTTTGTCAAATATCAGATGGTTGTAGATGTGTGGTGTTATTTCTGCGGCCTCTGTTCTGTTTCACTGGTCTATATATCAGTTTTGTTATCAGTACCACGCTGTTTGGTTACTGTAGCCTTATAGTATAGTTTGAATTCAGGCAGTGTGATGTCTCCAGCTTTGTTCTTGTTGCCCAGGATTGCCTTGGCTATGCAAGCTCTTTTTTGAAGTTTAAAGTTGATTTTTCCAATTCTGTGAAGAAAGTCAGTGGTAGCTTGATGGGGATAGCATTGAATCTATAAATTACTTTGGGAAGTATGGCCATTTTCACAATATTGATTCTTCCTATCTGTGAACATGAAGTGTTTTTCCATTTCTTTGTGTCCTCTCTTATTTTATTGAGCAGTGGTTTGTAGTTGTAGTTGACCTGAAGAGGTCCATCATATGCCTTGTAAGTTGTATTTCTAGATATTTTATTTTCCTAGTAGCAATTCTGAATGGGAGTTCACTCATGATTTGGCTCTCTGTTTGTCTGTTATTGGTGTATAGGAATGCTTGTGATTTTTGCACATTGATTTTGTATCCTGAGAATTTGCTGAAGTTGCTTATCAGCTTAAGGAGATTTTGGGCTGAGACAATGGGGTTTTATAAATATACAATTATATCATCTGCAAACAGAGACAATTTGAGTTCCTCTCTTCCCATTTGAATACCCTTTATTTCTTTCTATTGCCTGATTGCCCTGGCCAGAACTTCCAATACTATGCTGAATAGGAGTGGTGAGAGAGGGCATCCTTGTCTTGTTCCGGTTTGCAAATGGAATGCTTCCAGTTTTTGCCCATTCAGTATGATATTGGCTGTGGACTTTTCATAAATAACTCTTATTATTTTGAGATACATTCCATCAATACCTAGTTTATTGAGAGTTTTTAGCATGAAGGCTCTTGAATTTTGTCAAAGGCCTTTTCCACATCTATCGAGATAATCATGTGGTTTTGTGATTGGTTCTTTTATGTGATGGATTACGTTTATTGATTTGCATATGTTGAACCAAACTTACATCCCAGATATGAAGCTGACTTGATCATGGTGGGTAAGCTTTTTGATGTGCTGCTGGATTCAGTTTGCCAGTATTTTATTGAGGATTTTTGCATCGCTGTTCATCAGGGATATTGGCCTGAATTTTCTTTTTTTGTTGTGTGTCTGCCAGGTTTTGGTGTCAGGATGATGCTGGCCTCATAAAATGAGTTAGGGAGGATTCCCTCTTTTTCTATTGTTTGGAATAGTTTCAGAAGGAATGGTACCAGCTCCTCTTTATACCTCTGGTAGAATTCGACTGTGAATCCATCTGGTACTGGGCTTTTTTTTGGTTGGAAGGCTATTAGTTACTGCCTCAATTTCAGAACTTGTTATTGGTTTATTCGGGGATTCGACTTCTTCCTGGTATAGACTTGGGAATTTGTGTGTGTCCAGGAATTTATCCATTTCTTCTAGATTTTCTAGTTTGTTTGCAGAGAGCTGTTTATAGTATTATCTGATGGTAGTTTGTATTTCTGTGTGACCAGTGGTGATATCCCCTATACGATTTTTTTATTGTGGCTATTTGACTCTTCTCTCTTTTCTTCTTTATTAGTCTGGCTAGCAGTCTATCTGTTTTGTTGATCCTTTCAAAAACCCAGCTTCTGGATTCATCGATTTTTTGAAGGGTTTTTCATGTCTCTATCTCCTTCAGTTCTGCTCTGATCTTAGTTATTGCTTGTCTTCTGCTAGCTTTTGCATTTGTTTGCTCTTGCTTCTCTAGTTCTTTTAATTGTGATGTTAGGATGTCAATTTTTGATCTGTCCTGCTTTCTCTTGTGAGCATTTAGTGCTTTAAATTTCCCTCTACACACTGCTTTAAATGTGTCCCAGATATTCTGGTACATTGTGTCTTCATTCTCTTTGGTTTCAAAGAACATCTTTATTCTGCCTTCATTTTGTTATTTACCCAATAGTCATTTAGGAGCAGATTGTTTGGTTTCCACGTAGTTGTGTTGTGTGGTTTTGAGTGAGTTTCTTAATGCAGAGTTCTAGTTTGATTGCACTGTGGTCTGAGAGACTGTTTTTTATAATGTCTGTTATTTTGCATTTGCTGAGGAGTATTTTACTTCCAATTATGTGGTCAATTTTAGAATAAGTGCTATGAGGTGTTGAGAAGAATGTATATTCTGTTGATTTGGGGTGGAGAATTCTGTAGATGTCTATTAGGTCCCCTTGGTCCACAGCTGAGTTCAAGTCCTGAATATCCTTGTTAATTTTCTGATTCGTTGATCTGTCTAATATTGAAAGTGGTGTGTATAGTCTCCCACTATTATTTTATGGGAATGTAAGTCTCTTTGTAGGTCTCCAAGGACTTGCTTTATGTATCTGGGTGCTCCTATATGGGGTGCATATATATTTAGGATAGTTAGCTCTTGTTGCATTGATCCCTTTACCATTAAGTAATGCCCTCCTTTGTCTCTTTTGATCTTTATTGGTTTAAAATCTGTTTTATAAAAGATTAGGATTGTAGCTCCTGCTATTTTTTTTTCCGCTTTCCATTTGCTTGTAATATTCCTCCATCCCTTTATTTTGAGCCTATGTGTGTCTTTGCATGTGAGATGGTCTCCCAAATACAGCACACTGATGGATCTTGACTCTATCCAATTTGCCAGTCTGTATCTTTTAACTGGGGCATTTAGCCCATTTACCTTTAAGGTTAACATTGTTATGTGTGAATTTGATGCTGTCATTCTGATGCTAGCTGTTGTTTTGCCCGTTAGTTGATGCAGCTTCTTCATAGTATCGATGATCTTTACAATTTTGTATGTTTTGCAGTGGTGGTACCAGTTTTTCCTTTCCATGTTTAGTGCTTCCTTTAGGAGCTCTTGTAGTGCAGGCCTGTTGGTGCCAAAATCTCTCAGCATTTTCTTGTCTGTAAAGGATTTTACTTCTCCTTCTCTTATGAAGCATAGTTTGGCTGGATATAAAATTCTGGGTTGAAAATTCTTTTCTTTAAGAATGCTGAATATTGGCCCCCACTCTCTTCTGGCTTGTAGGGTTTCTGCAGAGAGATCTGCTGTTAGTCTGATGAGCTTCCCTTTGTGGGTAACCCGATCTTTCTCTCTGGCGCCCTTAACATTTTTTCGTTCATTTCAGTCTTGGTGAATCTGACGATTTTGTGTCTTGGAGTTGCTCTTCTCAGTAATATCTTTGTGGTGTTCTCTGTATTTTCTGAATTTGGATGTTGGCCTGTCTTGCTAGGTTGGGGAAGTTCTCCTGGATAATATCCTGAAGAGTGTTTTCCAACTTGTTTCCATTCTCCTCGTCACTTTCAGGTACACCAATCAAGTGTAGATTTGGTCTTTTCACAGAGTCCCATATTTCTTGGAGGCTTTGGTCATTCCTTTTCATTCTTTTTTCTCTAAACATGTCTTCTTCATTTCATTAAGTTGATCTTCAATCAGTGATATCTTCCACTTGATTGATTTGGCTATTTAAACTTGGGTATACTTCATGAAGTACTTGTGCTGTGTTTTTCAGCCCATCAGGTCATTTATGTTCTTCTCTACAGTGGTTATTTTAGTTAGCAATTCATCTAACCTTTTTTCAAGGTCCTTAGCTTCCTTGAATTGGGTTAGAACATGCTCCTTTAGCTCAGAGGAGTTTGTTATTACCCACCTTCTGAAGCCTCCTTCTGTCAATTCATCAAATTCATTCTTGTCCAGTTTTTTTGCCTTGCTAGTGAGGAGTTGTGATCCTTTGGAGGAGAAGAGGTGTTCTGGTTTTTGGAATTTTCAACCTTTTTGTGCTGGTTCTGCCCCATCTTTGTGGATTTATCGACCTTTGGTCTTTGATGTTGGTGACCTTCAGATGGGGTCTTTGAGTGCACATGCTATTCCTTTCTGTTAGTTTTCCTTCTGACAGGCCCCTCTGCTGCCGGTCTCCTGGGGTTTGCTGGAGGTCCACTTCCAACCATGTCTGCCCGGGTATCACCAGCAGAGGCTCAGTTGGAAATGCAGAAATCACCCACCTTCTGCGTCAGTCTCACTGGGAGCTGCAGAACGGAGCTGTTTCTATTTGGCCATCTTCCCACTGTATGTTTTTGATACCTTTGTTGAAAATCAGTTCAATATAGGTATGTAGAGTTGTTTCTAGGTTCTCTATTCTGTTGCATTGAGCTATGTGTCTGTTTTTATGCCAGCATCATGCTGTTTTGGGTAGCATAGGTGTGTAGTATAATTTGAAATCAGGTAATATGCTTCTCCCAGTTTTGTTCTGTTTGCTTAGGTTAGCTTTGGATAATCTGGCCCTTTCGTGGTTCCATATACATTTTAGAACTGTTTCTCTATTTCTGTGAAAGATGTTCTTTGTATTTTGATAGGGATTACATTGAATCTCTAGATCACTTTGGGTAGTATGGACATTTTAACCATATTGATTCTTCCAATGCATGAACATGGAATACTTTTCCATTTTTGGTGTCCTCTTCAATTTCTTTCATCAGTGCCATACAGTTTTCATTATAGATATCTTTCATTTTTTGGTTAATTCCTAGGTATTTGATTTCTTTTTCACATTGTTCTGTATTGGTATATGGAAATGCTGCTGATTTTTCTATGTTAATTTGTTTCCTGCAACTTTATTGAAGCTTTCTTGTGGCGTCTTTAAGTTTTCCAAATATAAGATTAAATTATCTGCAAACAATAATAATTTGACTTCTTTCTTTCCAATTTGGATGCCTTTATTTCTTTCTCTTGTCTGACTGCTCTAGTTAGATTTCCAGTACTATGTCTGATAACAGTGGTGTCAGTGGGCATCCTTGTTGTGTTCTAGATCTTAGAGGAAATGCTTTCAGTTTTTCCCCACTCAGTATGATACTAGCTGTGAGTCTGTCGTATATGGCTTTTATTGTGTTGAGGTATGTTACTTCTATCCCCAGTTTTGGGGGGTTCTTATTATGAAGGGATGTTAAATTGTATCAAATGGTTTTTCAGCATCAATTAAAATGATCATATGGAGTTTATTCTTCATTCTGTTGATATGATGTATCACATTGATTGATTTGCATATGTGAACCATCCTTGCATCCCAGGGATAAATCCCACTTCCTCATGATGAACAATATTTCTAATATATTGTTGAATTTGGTTTGATAGTATTTTGTTGATGATGATTTTTCATCAATATTCATTAGAGATATTGGTCTGTAGATTTCTTTTCTTGATGTATCATTGTCTGGTTTCCATATCAGGGTAATACTGGCCTCATAGAATGAGTTTGGAATTATTCTCTCCTTCTCTATTTTTCAGAATACCTTGAGTAAGACTGATATTAGTCTTTCTTTCAATGTTGGTATAATACAGCATTACAGCCATCAGATCCCAAGCTTTAGTTTCCTGGGAGACATTTTATTATTGCTTCAATCTTGTTACTTGCTATTGCTCTGTTCAAGTTTTGGATTTCTTCCTGGTTCAATCTTGGTAGGTTGTATAGATCTAAGTGATTTGTTGTGTGAGCATCATAGAGTATACTTACACAAATCTAGATAGTATAGCCTACTATACATCTTGGCTATATGTATAGGCTACCGTAGCAATAAAAGGAATGAACTATCAATACATTCAAAACATGGATAAATTTTAAATGCATTATATCATATAAAAGAAGACTAAGAATACTGTACAGTGTATACTTCATTTATATGACATTCTGGATAAGACAAAACTATAGGGACAATTAACAGATCAGTGGTTGTCAGGGGTTGGGGGACAGGGAGGATTTGACTACAAAGGAGCAAGAGGGATTTTATGGAAGTGATAGAACTATATGCTTAAAAGGGTAAACTTTAAGAACTACATCCTTGTAATATTTAGCTCAGCTGATCTTTGAACAGAATAGGTGCTCTAGAATATTCTAACTGAAGAAGAGAAAGATTTCAAGTGTTTGTAAGCCTGGATGAGTGAGGCAATGATGGAGCTACTAGCAAAGGCAAAAAGCAGAGAAAGGAAGGCAAAGATTTAGCCAGACAGAACATGAATCGTATGGTAGACTTGACCCACTGTGTTTTCCTTACCCCATTATATGCCACAACCTTTAGATTGAGTGAAAATCAGAGCCCAGTGCAACTGATATTAGCATTACCACCTACAGAGGGGAAACAAGAGACCAATCAAGGCTGAAACAAGTAGGATAAGCAACTAAAATCAGCAACATAGACTACATGTCAGAACTGGGAACAAAATGACTAAAGAAAAAATAAAAAATGAAATGGTCACAAAATACAGTGCAGTTTTGGCAGGGAAGGCAAGAAATAAGGCAACATCCTTGAATAGCTTTATACAGAGAGAATAATCTGGAGTCTAAAACACAACACTTAATAACAGCAGGTTTGCATACTGCCTTTGCTTTTCAAACTACTTTCCCAGTCATTATCACGTTTAGTCCTTGTAGGATTTTAATTACCAATGTTATTTACATATTATACATATTTATCATTTGATATGATTTGGCTGTCTCCTCAGCCAAATCTTACCTTGAACTGTAATAATCCCAATGTGTCAAGGGCTGAGCCAGGTGGAGATAATTGAATCATGGGGGCAGTTTCCCCCATACTGTTCTCATGGTAGTGAATAAGTCTCATGAGATCTGATTGTTGTATAAATGGGAGTTTCCCTGCAGAAGCTCTCTTGACTGCCACCATGTAAAATGTGACTTTGCTTGTCATTCACCTTCTGCCATGATTGTGAGGCCTCCCCAGCCGTGTGGAACTGTGAGTCAATTAAACCTCATACCTTTATAAATTACCAAGTCTCAGATATGTCTTTATTAGCAGCATGGGAACAGACTAATATACAATTCTTTTCCCACCACCAAATAAAGCAATAACATTTGCAGACATTGTGATTCATTTCTTAGTAGCTCAAAAAATTCTGAAATTTTCCATATTTTCCCTTCACATACATAGTTTATTCCCTCTTTTATCTAAGTGGTTTCTTCTATAAGCCAATATTCCTCCTGGCTCTCTTGTTTATCTGCAATCTGCTCTCACAGCAGGGTTTTATCTCCCAAGTTCCGATGCTATATTCTTCCTCTTTTCTGCTTTTTTAAAATAGGACCTGATGAATTGTCACCTTCAGAAAGACTTTATTAAGAATTATAGCTCTTCATGAGTATGCAGCAAATATGATACAAATTAATACATATATACATTCTAAAGCAGGTATCAGCAAACTGTTTCTATATGGGCCCAGACAGTAAGTACTTAAATCTTTGTGGAGCATATAGTCTGTTGCTACTGCTCAACTCCGTCCTTATAGAAAGGCAGTCAGCATAGACAATATATAAAATTGTACCTTTAAAAACATGCACTAGGTCTAGTTTACATTCCTGTTCTCAAGTTTCACTTAATAAGAAGCACCACACACTGCCAGCCCTCAAAACACTCCCAGAGCAGAATATTCTTCTCATGTTAATGCTTTATTTTGGTTGTTTGCTGGATAAATTAAATCAACATTTTCATAATGTCTTTCATAAAACTTTTATCCTCATTTTTATAGCTTCTTAAAATACAATTTATAAAACATAAAACTAACTTCTTAAAAGTGTTTAATTCAGTGTTTTTTGAACAGTCAGAGTTGTACACCCTCACCACTAATTTTACCACCCCCCCTCAGAAAATATCATTCAACTGGTGCCTAATGAGCATCTATTATCTGTCCATCCTTGTATAATGTTTTTGTTTCATTTTACTTTGTTTGGTTGGTTTGGTTTGGTTTGGCATGGCTTGGTAGAGGGTGTGGCTAGTGCATAGTGGGTAATAGGAGAAATACAATACTGACATGTTGACACAATCAGCTAACAATTTAAAAGTTAAGAAATGGGAGTGCTAAGTTAGGCAACATGGAGACTACATATACAATAAAGTTTTACTTATAGGTGGGTGGGGCAGGGGGATCCTAAGGATCATGATGAATTTATCTAGAGATTCAGTAGTCCTGCTATCACCCTTTCTAATCCAATGTCATCCACAATCTAACTCAGAAAGGTTTTCACTAGGGCACTTCCAAAGATGAAGGATGAGTTACATCTTTTTCTTCATAATCTTCTCTTAAAGACATATGGTGTCTCCTCTGAAATTTTGCATTCATTTTAAGCAGTTGTTTACTACATAGAGCAAAACTTTATAGTTTTTTCCCAGTTTTCTAGTTCCTGCAATCTCCTAAGGGTGTATGAAGTACTTCTCTTCATTGACTTCATCAATTCCAATTTCACAAGCCATATCTTTTGATTTTACAACCTTTTCAACCCTCAGTCCTTAGCATTCACTCTGCCTCACCCATTTTCATCTTTGAAAATGTTTTTCTTTTCTTTCCAGCAGAGGGAAGGCTTCTCATTAGTCATTTACTATTTTCCTCTTTCAGTGCTATGAAGACAGTCTCTGGAGCAAAGTAATGACATATGATACAAACATGGGTGGACTTTTAAAACCTTATGCTAAGTGAAAGAAGCATGCACAAAAGATCACATGCTATATGATTTCATTTATATGAAATGTCCAGAATGGGCAAATTCATGGAAATAAAAGTATATTAGGCCGGGCGCATTGGCTCACACCTGTAATTTCAGCACTTTTGGATGCCAAGTCGGGTGGATCACCTGAGGTCAGGAGTTCAAGACCAGCCTGATCAACATGGCAAAACCCTGTCTGTACTAAAAAATACAAAAATTAGCTGGGTGCAGTGGCAGGTGCCTGTAATCCCAGCTGCTCAGGAGGCTGAGGCAGGAGAATCGCTTGAACCTGGGAGGCAGAGGTTGCAGTGAGCCAAGATTGCCCCATTGCACTCCAACCTGGGAGAGAGAGCAAGACTCCATCTCAAAGAAAAAATGAGATTAGTAGTTGCCTAGAGCTGGGAAGATGGGGGGAATGATTGCTAATGTGTATGGGGTTTCTTTTTAGGGCAATAAAATGTAAAATAATTGTGGAAATGGTTACATAACTTTTTTTGCTGTTGTTGTTTGGTTGTTTTAGGTTTTTTGGGGTTTCGGGGGGGGGCTTTTTTTTTTGAGATAGCGTCTTGCTCTGTCACCCAGGCTGGAGTACGATGGGGCAGTCTTGGCTCGCTGCAACCTCCATCTTCCAGGTTCAAGCGATTCTTGTGCCCCAGCCTCCCGAGTAGCTGGAATTACAGGCACACGCCACCACGCCAGGCTAATTTTTGTATGTTTTTTTTCTTTTTTTTTTCTAGTAGAGATAGGGTTTCGCCATGTTGGCCAGGCTAGACTTTAACTCCTGGCCTTAAGTGATCCAATGGCTTTGGCCTCCCAAAGTGCTGGGATTACAGGTGTGAGCCACCACACCTGGCCTGGTTTCACAACTTTGTAAATGTACTAAAAAATTCACTGAATTGTACTTTTAAAATGGATAAGTTTATGGCACATGAATTATACCTCAATAAATTAAATTTAAATTAAAAGGCAGCCAACGACAGTTGTGTATAGGGGCATGCTTCAAGCAAGGTCTGATCATACCAGATCATCCTTCCTCCTGTGACACAAAGTTGACTTCCTTTTGACTCTGCCTTATTTCAAAGGCTGTAAAAAAACTCAGTCAGTAAATTCAGTCCAGTTGTTAGTGGTAACTATACATTATTAAAACACAGGAAAATTGGCACCACAAATTTTCTTTTTTTTTTTTTTTTTTTTTGAGTTGAGTCTCGCTCTGTCGCCCAGGCTGGAGTGCAGTGGCCGGATCTCAGCTCACTGCAAGCTCCGCCTCCCGGGTTCACGTCATTCTCCCGCCTCAGCCTCCCGAGTAGCTGGGACTACAGGCGCCGCCATCTCGCCCGGCTAGTTTTTTGTATTTTTTTTTTTTAGTAGAGATGGGGTTTCACCGTGTTAGCCAGGATGGTCTCCATCTCCTGACCTCGTGATCCGCCCGTCTCGGCCTCCCAAAGTGCTGGGATTACAGGCTTGAGCCACTGCGCCCGGCCCAAAAATTTTTAATTAGTCTGACCCCATGTTCTAATGATGATTCCAGTTCTCCCACAATTGCCCTGGTACTGACTGTCAAAATCTGTCTAGCTCTGTGGACTGCTCCATTTTTCTTTGCTAGAACTCCAGCTGTCATTACAATAAGCTCCAAATATTTAGGTTCATTTCCTCCCATATCCATACCTACTCTGATACCGGGTTCCTATTCACATTAGTGAGAAGATTGACCGACCCTACCACTGACAAGATAACACGTAACTTGTAAGTGCAAAAAAGTGCAAAAAAGCTTTACATGTTTCTGATTATAAAATCATCCTATTTATTGTAAAACTTTGAGGAAAAAAACAGAAAAATATATAGAAGAATAATACCTACTGCCCAGATATAATTAGCTAACTTTTTTTTATTATATACTAAATATACAGATAAAGATGAGATGATTACTCTATGTAAAATTTAATAGCCTGGCTCTCTTTTCCTATCAATAATATAGTCATATATATTTTAAGGTCTGACTATTACTCTATCATATAATTAGTAAAATTTCTTATTAGTAATCTTTTAGATTGTTTTTAAGATTTATCAAATGTGAACAACGTTGAAATGAACATCCCCATAGATACTTATTTGCACATTTGCCTACTAAACTTCTAGAAGTAGAATTGCTGAATGAAAGGGCATCTGTTTTTCAATTGAGGTTGATTTCATAATTTTCTTCTTAGAAAGAGATTACCATTTACATTGCCGTCAGCTGTGTATTAGAGTGCCCATTCCCCCAGACTCTCTCCAACACTGAGTATAGTTGTGTGATGCATAACGATGTTTTGGTCAATGACAAACAGCAGATACAACAGTTGTCCCATAAAACTGTAGTGTAGTTGTTACTTCTCCTGGACACCTTTCAGAGGGACAAGATATGAAAGTGGAAGTCAATGATTTTGATGCTGATGACCCTATGTAGGTAGGCCTAGGGTAATGTGTGTGTTTATGTCTTAGTTTTTAAGAAAAAAGTTTAAAAAGTAAAGAAATAAATATTTTAAAAATGGAAAAATAGCTTATAGAATAAAGATATAAAGAAAGAAAGCCTTATTGTACAATTTTACAATGTGTTTGTATTTTAAGCTAAGTGTTATTACAAAGGAGTCAAAAAGCTTAAACTGTTAAAATGTTTATAAAGTTAAGAAAGTTACAGTAAGCTAAGGTTAATTTATTACTAATGGAAAAATGTTTTTATATATTTAATGTAGCCTAGGTACAGTGTTTATAAAGTCTATGGTAATGCACAGTAGTTGTCTACACCTTTGCAGTCCATCACCACTCACTCACTCACTGGCTTATCCAGAACAACTCCAGTCCTGCAATTTCCATTCATGTTAAGTACACTATACAGGTGTACTATTTTTTTTTAAACCCTTTATGCTGTATTTTTGTCATGGCTTTTCTATGTTTAGATATGTTTAGGTACACAAATACTTACAGTTGTATTATAATTACCTACAGTATTCAGTACAGTAACATGATGTACAGATTTGTAGAGTAGCAGCAACAGCTATATTATATAGCCTGTGTGCATAGTAGGCTATACCATCTAGGTTGGTGTAATACACTCTATGATGTTCCCATAGCAATGAAGTCTCCTAAAGAGGCATTTCTCACAAGTTATCCCCATCGTGAAGTGACGCATAACTATATTACCAATTTCTTATCATTGTGATTCTGAATGGGTTTAAAAAGGTATAACGACTGTTGTTATTTGAGGTTGAGCTTTTAAATCTTTATTTAAAATTTGTATTTTCCCATTTGGTAGTTATTCTTTGCTCAACATTATACTGGGGTGTTAATTTAGTGAGATTATTTTTTTTTTTAATTTTGTGAGAAACAGTAGGTATAAATATTATGGGGTACATGAGATGTTTTGATACAGCCATGCAAATTGAAATAAACACATCATGGAGAACGGGGTATCCACCACTCAAGTATTTATCCTTTGAGTTACAAATAATCCAATTACACTCTTTAAGTTATTTTAAAATGTACAATTTAGTTATTATTGACTATAGACATCCTATTGTCCTATCAATAGTAGGTCTTATTCATTCTTTCTATTTTTTGTCTCCATTATAAATCCTGACCTCCCTCCAAGTCCCCTACTACCCTTCACAGTCTCTGGTAACCATCCTTCCACTCTCTATCTCCATGAGTCAATTTTTTTTTTTTTTTAATTTTTAGGTCCCCCAAATAAGTGAGAACATGCAATGCTTTGCTTTTTGGGCTTGGCTTACTTCAATTAACATAATGATCTCCAGGTACATCCATGTTGTTGCAAATGACAGGATCTTATTCTTTTTTATAGTACTCCCATTATTTATGGAGTGCAATATATAGTACCTTTTTAATAGTACTTCATTTTATATATGTATGACATTTTCTTTATCCACTAATCTGTTGATGGAAAAACACAAAAGTTGTTTCCAAATCTTAGCTATTGTGAAGAGTGCTACAACAAACATAGGAGTGCAGATAATCTTTCGATATGGTGATTTTCTTTCTTTTGGGTACATACCCAGCAATGGGATTGCTGGATCATATGGTAGCTCAAATTTTAGTTTTATGAGGAACCTCCAAACTGTTCTCCATAGTGGTTGTATTAATTTATATTCGCAACAACAGTGTACAAGTGTTCCCTTTTCTCCACATTTTTACCAGAATTTGCTATTGCCTGTTTTTGTATACAAGCCATTCTAATTGGGGTGAGATGATATCTCACTGTAATGTTTTGCATTTCTCTGATGACTAATGATGTTGAGTCCCTTTAAAAATGGTTGTGGTCATTTGTATGTCTTTTTGAGAAAATGCATATTCAAATCTTTTGCACATTTCTTGATAGTATTACGAGATTTTTTTCTATAGAGTTGTCTGAACTCCTTACATATTCTGGTCATTAATCCCTTGTAAGAGAGGTAATTTGCAAATATTTTATCTTACTCTGTGGGTTGTCTCTTCACTTTGTTGATTGTATCCTTTGCTATGCAGAAGCTTTTTAACTTGATGTGATCCCATTTTTCCCTGTTTGCTTTGGTTTCCTGTGGTGGTGGGGTATTACTCAAGAATATTTTGCCCAAACCAATGTCCTGGAGATTTTCCCCAATTTTTTTTTCCCCCAGAAGTTATTGGGATACAGGTGGTATCTGGTTACATGAGTATGTTCCTTAGTGGTGATTGTGTGAGATTTTATTGCACTCATCACCGAGCAGTATACACTGCACCATATTTGTAGTCTTTTGTCCCTCTCCCCGCTCCCACTCTTCACTCCAAGTCCTCAAAGTACATTCTATCATTCTTATTCCTTTTCATCCTCATAGCATAGTTCCCAATATTAGTGAGAACATACAATGTTTGGTTTCCCATCCCTGAGTTACTTCACTCAGAATAATAGTCTCCAGTCTCATATAGGTCACTGCAAATGCTGTTAATTCATTCCTTTTTATGGCTGAATATAGTATTCCATCATATATTCCATCATATATACATCATATGATATATATATGTGTGTGATTATATATATATATATGTATATATATTCACTCATTGATTGATGGGCATTTGTGTTAGTTCCACAATTTTGCAATTGTGAATTGTGCTGCTATAAACATGCATGTGCAAGTATCTTTTTCGAATAATGACTTATTTTCCTCTGGGAAGATACCCAGTAGTGGGATTGCTGGATCAAATGGTAGTTCTACTCCTAGTTCTTTAAGGAATCTCCACATTGTTTTCCATAGTGGCTGTAGTAGTTTACATTCCCACCAACAGTGTAGAAGTGTTTCCTGATCACAGAATCCACACCAAAATCTACTGTTTTTTATTTTTATTTTTATTATGGTCATTCTTGCAGGAGTAAGGTGGTATCGTATTGTAGTTTTGATCTCTATTTCCCTGATCATTAGTAATGTTGAGCATTTTTTAAAATATGTGTATTGGCCATTTGTATATCTTCTTTTGAGAAATGTCTGTTTATGTCCTTATCCCACTTTTTGATGTTTTTTTTTTGTTTTGTTTTTTTCTTACTGATTTGTTTGAGTTCATTGTAGATTCCGGATATTAGTCCTTTGTCAGGTGTATAGATTGTGAAGATTTTCTCCACTCTGTGGGTTGTCTGTTTACTCTGCTGATTGTTCCTTTTGCTGTGCAAAAGTTTTTAGTTTAATTAGGTACCGGGTATTTATCTTTGTTTTCCTTGTATTTGCTTTTACGTTCTTGGTCGTGAAATCCTTGCCTAAGCCAGTGTCTAGAAGGGTTTTTGCAATGTTATCTTCCAGAATTTTTACAGTTTCAGGTCTTAGGTTTAAGTCCTTAATCCATCTTGAGTTGATTTTTGTATAAGGTGAGAGGTGAGGATCCAGTTTTATTCTCCTACATGTGGCTAGCCAATTATTCCAGCACCATTTCTTGAAAAGGGTGTCTCTTCCTCACTTTATGCTTTTGTTTGCTTTGTTGAAGATCAGTAAGTGTTTGGGTTTATTTCTGGGTTCTCTATTCTGTTCCATTGGTCTACGTGCCTACTTTTATACTAGTACCACGCTGCTTTGGTGACTATGGCCTTATAGTATAGTTTGAAATCAGGTAGTGTGATGCCTCCAGACTTACTCTTTTTGCTTAGTCTTGCTTTGGCTATGCAGGCTCTTTTTTGGTTCCATATGAATTTTAGAATTGTCTTTTCTAACTCTGTGAAGAATGATGGTGGTATTTTGATGGGGATTGCATGGAATTTGTAGATTGCTTTTGGCAGTATGGGCATTTTTACAATATTAATTCTACCCATCCGTGAGCATGGGATGTTTCCATTTGTTTGTGTAGTCTGTGATTTCTTTCAGCAATATTTTGCAGTTTTCCTTGTACAGCTCTTCCGACTTCTTGGTTACATATATTCCTAAGTTGTGGGTTATTGTTGTTGTTGTTGTTGTTTGCAGCTATTTTAAAAGGGGTTGAGCTCTTAATTTGATTCTCCACTTGGTCGCTGTTGTTGTATAGAAGAGCTACTGCTTTGTGTACATTAATCTTGTATTCAGAAACCTTGCTGAATTCTTTTATCAGTTCTGAGGACTTTCTGGATGAGTCTTTAGGGTTTCCAGGGTAAACAATCATATCATCAGCAAACAGTGACAGTTTGACTTCCTCTTTACCGATCTGGATGCCCTTTATTTCTTTCTCTTGTCTGATTGCTCTGACTAGGACTTCCAGTACCAGGTTGACGAGACGTGGTGAGAGTGAGCATCCTTGTCCTGTTCCAGCTCTCAGAGGGAATGCTTTCAACTTTTCCCCATTCAGTATTATGTTGGCTGTGGGTTTGTCATAGATGGCTTTTATTACCTTAAGGTATATCCCTTGTATATACCTTGAAAACTCTTGTACCTTTGCTGAGAGTTTTCATCATAAAGGGATGCGGGACTTTGTCGAACGCTTTTTCTGCATCTATTGAGATGATCATGTGATTTTTGTTTTTAATTCTGTTATGTGGTGCATCACATGTATTGACTTGCGTATGTTAAACCATCCCTGCATCCCTGGTATGAAACCCACTTTGTCATCGTAGATTATCTTTTTGATATGTTGTTGGATTCAGACAGCTAGTATTATGTTAAGGATTTTAGCATCTATGGTCATCAAAGACATCAGTCTGTAGTTTTCTTTTTTGGTTATATGCTTTTCCTGGTTTTCTTTTTTGGTTATATCCTTTCCTCTTAGCACCACCTTTGCTGTATCCCAGCGGTTTTGGTAGGTTGTGTCATTATTGCAATTCAATCCAAAGAATTTTTAAATTCCATCTTGATTTTGTTTTTGGCCAAATGCTCATTCAGAAGCAGGTTATTTAATTTTTGTGTTTCCATGGTTTTGAAGGTTTCTTCTGGAGTTGTTTTTCAGTTGTATTCCACTTTGGTCTGAGAGAGTGCTTGATATAATTTCAATTTTCTTAAATTTATTGAGGGTCATATTATGGCCTATTATATGGTCTATCATGGAGAAAGTTTCACGTACTGTTGAGTAGAATGTGTATTCTGTGGTTGCATTAAGTCCATTTGTTCCAAAGTATAGTTTAAATTCGTTGTTTATATGTTGACTTTCTGTCTTGATGACCTGTCTGGTGCTGTCAGTGGAGTATTGAAGACCCCCAGTATTTTTGTGTTGCTGTCTATCTCATTTCTTAAGTCTATTAGTAATTGTTTTATAAATTTGGCAGCTCCAGTGCTAGGTGCATATATGTTTAGAATGGTGATATTTTCCTGTTGGACAAGGCCTTTTACCATTATATCATGTCTCTCTCTCTGTCTCTTTTAACTGTCATTGCTTTAAAATTTGTTTTGTCTGATATGAGAATAGCTACCCCTGCTCTCTTTTGGTGTCCATTTGCATGAAATGCCTTTTTCCATCCCTTTACTTTAAGTTTATGTGAGTCCTTATGTGTTAGGTGAGTCTCCTAAAGGAAGCAGATAGTTGGATGGTCAGTTCTTATCATTCTGCAATGCTGTATCTTTTAAGTGGAGCATTTCAGCCATTTATATTCAATGTTAGTATTGAAATGTAGGGTATCATTGGATTCATCATGCTCTCTGTTGCCTGTGTACTTTGGTCTTTTTGTTTTTTGTTTTTGCTTTTTAACTTGCATTTATTTTTTACAGGTCCTATATGATTTATGCTTGAAACAGAAAGAGTTTCTGTTTTGATGAGTTTCCAGGATTTGTTTCAAGATTTAGAGCTCCTTTTAGCAGTTTTTGTAGTGGTGGCTTGGTAATGGTGGATTCTCTCTCAGTATTTGTTTGTCTGAAAAAGACTGCATATTGCCTTCATATATGATGCTTATTTCACTGCATACAAAATATTGACTGGTAATGTTTTATTGAGGACGCTGAATATAGGGTCCCAATCCCTTCTAGCTTGTACGGTTTCTGCCGAGAAATCAGCTGTTAATCTGATAAGTCTTCCCTTATAGGTTACCTGATGCTTCTGTCTCACAACTCTTAAGATTCTTTCCTTTGTCTTAACTTTGGATAACCTGATGACAATATGCCTAGGCATATTTTTTTTTTTGAATGAATTTTCCAGGTGTTCTTTGTGCTTCTTGTATTTGGATGTCTAGGTCTCCAGCAAGGCTGGGAAAGTCTTCCTTGATTATTTCCCCAAACATGTTTTCCAAGCTTTTAGATTTCTCTTCTTCCTCAGAACACTGATTATTCTTAGGTTTGGTAGTTGAACATAATCCCAGACTTCTTGGAGGCTTTGTTCATATTTTCTTATTCTTTTTTATTTGCCTTTGTTGTATTGGGTTAATTTGAAGACCTTGTCTTTGAGCTCTGAATTTCTTTATTCTACCTGTTCAGTACTATTCCTGAGACATTCCAGAGCATTTCGCATATCTAAAACTGTGTCCAAAGTTTCCTGAATTTTTTATTGGATTTTCTTTAAACTATCTATTCTCTTGAATATTTCTCTCCTCACTTCTTGTATCGCTTTTTGGATTCCCTTGCACTGGGCTTCACCTTTCTCTGGTTCCTCCCTGATTAGCTTAATGACTAACCTCCTCAATTCTTTTTCAGGTAAATCAGGGATTTCTTCTTGGTTTGGATCTATTGCTGCTGAACTAGTGTGATTTTTTGGGGGTGTTGCAGAGCCTTGTTTTGTCACATTACCAGGGTTGGTTTTGGAGTTCCTTCTCTTTTGTGTAGGCTCTGTCAGAGGGAAGCTCTAGGGCTAAAGGCTGTTGTTCAGATTCTTTTGTCTCATGATGTGTTCCCTTGATGTAGTACTCTCCCCCTTTTCCTATGGATGTGGCTTCCTGTGAGCTGAACTGCAGTGATTATTGTCTCTCTTCTGGGTCTAGCCACTCAGTGAGTCTACCCAGCTCAAGGCTGGTGCTGGGGGTTGTCTGCATAGAGTCCTGTGATATGAGCTGTCTATGGGTCTCTCAGCTGTGGATACCAGCACATGTTGTTGTGAAGGTAGCAGAGGGGGTGCAGTGGACTCCATAAGGGTTCTTAGCTTTGGTGGTTTAATGTTCTATCTTTGTGCTGGTTGACCTCCTGCTGGGAGGTGCCACTTTCTGGAGAGCATCAGCTGTAGCAGTATTGAGAGGGACTGGTGGTAGGTGGGGCCCTATAACTCCCAAGATTATATGCCCTTTGTCTAGCTACGAGGGTGGGTAGGAAAGGACCATCAGGTGGGGCCAGGGCTAGGCGTGTCTGAGCTCAGAAGCTCAGACTCTCCTTGGGTGGATCTTGCCATGGCTGCTGTGGGGGATGGGGATGAGATTCCCAGGTCACTGGAGTTGTGTACCTAGGAGGATTATGGTGCCACTGCTGAGTCATGCAGGTTGTGGTGGAAGTAGGGAAAAACAGCAGTCACAGGCCTCACCCAGCCCCTGGGAAAACTGCACATCTGGTCTCACTCCTACTGTGTCCCCGCTCAATAGCCCCATGTCTGTTTCCTGGTGGTGGGTGAGATGGGCTTGAAAACTTGCCAAGCTACCTGCCTCCTCCCTGAGAAAGAAAAGGGTGTTCTTCCCCTGGCCTGTTGAGTCTGCACACCAGATTTACACCCTCCCCGGAGTCCTAGCCAAGAGGCTTCTCACCCCATTCAAATTGTTACAAAGTTCATTTAGAGATTTCCTTCTCCCTGTGGAGTTTTGCCCCCTGCTCCTCTGGCTGCTCTCCCAGTGGATCCCTGTGGTGCTAATCAGGAATGGCCTACTGGAGACCCAGCAAGCTACCAGGGCTTTTCTGCTGCTTCTACCTCTGTATTTTGCTCAGCTCTCTAAATTGACTCAGCTTCAGGTAAGGTTGGAAATTTCTCCCACAAACAGGCCTTCAATTTCTCCAGTGGGGGTGTGTGTATGGGAGAAGAGGGACTCCCTTTCCCAATTCCACAGTTGGGGCACTCACAGTATTTTGGGTGTCTCTCCCCTCAATGTTTACTTGTAGCAGTTTCATAGTTGGAGGTCTTAGATTTAACTCTTTAATTCATTTTGATTTGATTTTTGTATATGACAAGGGACAGGGGTCTAGTTTTATTTTTTTGCATATGGATATCCAGTTTTTCCAACAACATTTATGGAAGAGACTGTCTTTTCCCCACTGTATGTGCTTGACACCTTTATAGAAAATCAATTCAATGTTTTTGGAAATATTCTCTCCTCCTCTATTTTTCAGAATACTTTGAGTAGAACTGATATTAGTTCTTTAAATATTTAGTAGAATTCAGCAGTGTATCCATCAGGTCCCAGGCTTTTCTTTACTGGGAGACATTTTATTATTGCTTCAATCTCATTACTTGCTATTGGTCTGTTCAAGTTTTGGATTTCTTCTTGGTCCAATATTGGTAGATTGTATGTATCTATGAATTTGTCAATTCCTCTAGAGTTTCCAATTTATTGGCATATAGTTGCTCACAGTAGCCACTAATGATCTTTTGGATTTCTTCAGTAGTATGTGTATTGTCTCCTTTTCATTTCTAATTTTATTTATTTGGATCTTCTTTTTTCTTAGTTATTCTGGCTAAAGGTTTGTCAATTTTGTTTAACTTTTCAAAATACCAAGTTTTTGTTTCGCTGATGTTTTATCTCTTTCATTTCAATTTTATTTATTTATGGTCTGATCTTTCTGTTTTTTTTTTTTCTTCTGCTAATTGGGGGGTTTGGTTTGCTCTTGCTTTGCTAGTTCTTTAAGATGCATCATTAGAGGCAGAGCAAGATGGCAGAATAGAAAGCTTCAATGATTGTCCCCCTGACAAGGATACCTTTATAGGGATCAAATATCAGGTGAGTACCTATAATACCTGGTTTTAACTTCATATCACTGAAAGAGGTACTTAAGAGTTAGAAAAACTATCCTGAATTGCCAAGACCACCCTTCCCCCACTGTAGGCAGCAGCTGTGCTGTGTGGGGAACTTCTCTGGGTGCTAGGGAGGGAGAACACAGAAATTGTGAGGCATTGAATTCAATGCTGTTCTGTTAGAGAAGAAAAAATAAATCAGGCCGGGCGCGGTGGCTCAAGCCTGTAATCCCAGCACTTTGGGAGGCCGAGGCGGGCGGATCATGAGGTCAGGAGATCGAGACCCTCCTGGCTAACACGGTGAAACCCCGTCTCTACTAAAAATACAAAAAACTAGCCGGGCGCGGTGGCGGGCGCCTGTAGTCCCAGCTACTCGGAGGCTGAGGCGGGAGAATGGCGGGAACCCGGGAGGCGGAGCTTGCAGTGAGCCGAGATTGCGCCACTGCACTCCAGCCCGGGCGACACAGCGAGACCCCGTCTCAAAAAAAAAAAATAATAAAATAAATAAATAAATAAATCAGAACAAACTCACCTGATACCCACACACACAGGAAATATTTAAACCAGCCCTAGCCATAGGAGAATTGCCAATCCCAGGGATCCAAATTTGAGTGCCTGCAAACCTCACCACCAAGAGCCAAACTGTTTTTGGGCTCTGAGTAAATTTGAAAGACAGTCTAGGTCATAAGAACTGCAACTCTTAGGCGGCTCCTAGGGCTGAAGGAGGCCCAAAGACAGTGGATGGTGGCGGGTGGGGACACATGACATACTGAGACACTAGCTGGGGCTACCAAGGTAGTGCTGGCATTATCCCTTCCCTAACCCCAGACTCCATAGCTCATGGCTCCAAAAGAAACCCTTTCCTCTTGAGGAGAGGAAAGGGAAGAGTAGGGAGGACTTTGTCTTGCATCTTAGATACCAACTCAGCCAGAGCAGGATAGGGCAATGGTCAGAGTCACCAGTCTGCCATTCCAGGCCCAAGCTCCCAGACCTTATTTAGAGATACATCCTGGGCAAGCAGGGAACCTGTTGAAAGAGAGGACCCAGTCCTGGCATTATTTATTATCTGCTAACTAAAGAACCCCTGGGCCCTGAATAACTAGCAGCGATATCCAAGTATGACATCAACAGCCTTGGTGAGCCTCTGAGACTTGCTGGCTTTAGGTGAGACTTAGCACATAACCAGCTGTGGTGGCTACAGGGCAAAACTCCTTCTGCTTGAGAAAAGCAGAGAGAAAAGTAAAGGGAACTTTGTCTTCCAAGTTAGGTACCAGCTTGGCCACAAGGGAGTAAAGCACCAAAGGGGCTTCTGGGGTCCCTGAGTCCAGGACTTGGCCCTTGGATGGCATTTCTGGGCCTGCCCAGGGCCAGAGAGCAGCACACTGCCCTACAGGGTAAGTATCAGGCTGGGCGGCATTCATGACAAGCTAACTTAAGAGACCTTGGGCCTTAAGAGAATATCAGTGGTAGTCCGGCAGTATTCCTCATAACCAAAGGTCCTGGTGGCTGCAGGATGAGGCTTCTCTGCCTTTAGAAAAAGAAACACAGAGTGAGAAAACCTTTGTTTTGTGATTTGACTGCCAGCTTAGTCGCAATACGATAAAATATCAGGTAGACGTCCAAGGTTTTTGACTCTAGTTACTGACTCCCAGAAGGTACTTCTGGACCCAACCAGGGCTTAGGATGCCTTGCCACCCTGAAGGGAAGGACACAGGCCTGGCTGGCTTTGCCACCATGTGACTGTAGAGCCCCAGGGCATTGAGCGAACATAGGCAGTAGCCAGGGAGTGATTATAGAAGGCCTTGGGAGAGACCAAGCACCATGTTGGCTTCACTTTGGGCTTATTTGTAGCTGTCCTTGGGAAGGCTTTCCAGATATTTGAAAGGACTTCGGTGTTGTAATCTAATGTGTATCTGCTTTAGGGGTCACCCCATGCTCAATAATGCTGTGGTCCTTTCAGACCACAGCATTATTGAGCATGGGGTGTTACTGCCTTGATGATCTTTGACAAGACCTGTGAGAATTCTTTGGATTACAAGGGAGAGAGTTTTGTTCTCTTCCCTTACTTTCTCCCAAACCTGGCATCTCTCTCTGTTCTGAGCCACTTAAAGCTGGCAGCAGTGTGACACAAGCACCCCTTGTCACCACTATGACTGCACTGGGTTAGACCTAAAGCTAACACACTGGATCTTACGTAAGGCCTGCTGTAACCACTTCTTACCTATTGCCTATGTTCACTCAAGGCCCTGTGGTTCTACTGTCAGATGGTGGCAAAGCCAGCCAGACCTGTGCCCTTCCCTTGAGGGAAGCGAGGTTCCCTACATCTGAGGTGGGGCCAGATGTCCTGTCCTGGAGTAAAGATCTAGAGTTAAAAACCTTAAATATCTAGCTGGTGTTCTATAGTATTATGACTGAGCTGGTACTCAAACCTCAAGACACAGTCATTCCTTCCCTTTCCAAAGGCAGAGGAACCTCATCCCATAGCCACCACCGCCCCGGGCCATGAGGCGTACTGCCAGACTACCACCACTGTTTTCTTATGGCCCAAAGTCTTTTAAGTCAGCTTTTTGTGAATCCTTTCTGGCCTGCTACTCACCCTTTAGGGCAGTGTGCTGCCCTTTGGCCCAGGGCAAGTACAGAAATGCCATCCAAGAGTCAAGTCCTAAAATTGCAGACCCAGGAGCCCACTAAGTGCTCTCCACTCCTGTGATGAGCTGGTACCTAATTTGCAAGACAAAGTGCCCTTTACATTTTCCTCTGCTTTTCTCAAGCAGGAGTTTTGCACCATAGCCACCACAGCTGGTAATGTGCTGAGTATCAACTTAAGCCAGCAAGTCTCAGAGGCTCACCTAAGGCCCTTGATGTGATACCTGGTTATTGCTGCTGTTATTCAGGACCCACGTGCTCTTTAGTTAGCAGGTGATGAATGCTGCCAGGACTGGGTCCTTTCCTTCAAGGCAACAGGTTCCCTTCTTGCCCAGAGTATGTCTAGAAATGGCATCTGGGAGCTAGGCCCTGGTACAGGGCTCACAACCCAGACCAGTGCCCTATCCTGCTGTGGCTGAACTGGTATTCAACATGCAAGACAGAGTCCTCACTGCTTTCCCTTTCCTCTCCTCAAGGGGCAGGAAGGGGTCTCTTTTAGAGCCATGAACCTTGCAACCTGGGATTAGGGGAGGAGCATGCCAGCACTACTTTGGCTGCCCCAACTGGTGTCTCAGTGTGACATGTGCCCCCACCAGTCCACGGTCTCTAGGCCTAGTTCAGCACTAAGACTCATCTGCAACTTGCAATTCTTTTGGCCTAGATTGTCTTTCAAGTTAACTTGGAGACACAGAGTGCTGTAGCTCTCAGTGATGAGGTTTGCAGGCACTCAAGTTTGGACCCCTGGGATTTGTGATTTCCCCCTGGCTAGGGCTAGTTTCAACACTCCCTCCATGGGCAGGTATCAGCTGAGTTTGATCTGATTTTCCCTCATGCTGTAACAGGACATCACAGAGTTCAATGCCTCACAATTTCTGTGTTCTTCTGCCCCAGTGCCCAGAGATGCTCTCTGCACCATGCTGCAGCTGCAGGGTGGTGGGTGGTGTGGCATTGGTGATTCTGGACTGTTTTTTTTCTATCTCTTCAGTGCCTCTTTCAGGGATATGAAATTAAAACCAGGTACTGTGAGTGCTCATGTGATTTTGGGTTCTTATGAAAGTATTTTTCTGTGTAGATAGTTGTTAACTTTGTGTCCTTGTGTGGGGGACAATTGTTGGAGCTTCCTACTCCATCTTGCTATGACTCTCTGAAGGTGACTTTCAAATGCTTTATAGAAGTCCAATATTTATGCTACCGAGTGGATCCTTAAAGAATTCTATGGGTCTGTGGCATCATTGGATCTATCTTGAGGATGGTTACTAATATGGAACTGTTTCTGACCAGGAACACCTTGGCTTTTGACTAAACCTGAAGTCTCTGTCTTCAGTGTCTGTTATTCATTTATTTACCTCTTTAATTCTCTGTAGATGTGGCCAAAATTCTCTATATCACATAAATTGAGTTACCGAGCCTATCCCTCTAATCTTAGGAGGCCAAAACTTTGTGATTATGATTTCTAAAACTATATACATTATAATGTAATGGAAGGTAGTACAGTCATTAAGAATATGGAGTTAGAAAGATCTGAATTTGAATTCAAGTTCTGCAACTTACTAGTTATCTATCCCTGAAAAGCATACTTGACTTTTTAAAGTCTCAGTGTTCTCATTTATATATGAAACAATAACACTCCAAAAAGAGTATTATTTTGGGAATTAATCAGATATTAAATGTTAAATGCTTAATAAAATGACTACCAAGAAAATACCCAATACATAGCACTTTTAGTATTTACTAGCTGTTATAATAGAGATGAAAGACACAGGAAATTAACTGGATCCTTTAGAATCCAGTTAGAAATTTTGTTGGCATATATATTAGAAAATGAGTGACTAGACAGAAATCTGCCTGGGTATCAGCACCTATTATAGCATCCAAATTAACTTAGAAACTACTATAGTATAATGAAGTTAAACACAAACCAAACATATAGAACATGCCTAATTCTGCCTGTCTATTCCCAGTGTCGAATAGCTTCACTATGCTACAACCTATCATGCTTTCAATGAAATCCAAACTCCAAAGCAGAAATCATCAAGCAGATTAAGTTAAACAAGGGGTGTAGTAGGCATGTAATAGTAAAATATGAATAACCTACTATTAATAATAAACGGGATAGAGCTAAAACATCAGGCTCACAGGCTTTTGTTTCCTCAGAAGAGAAGCTCAGTTTTGCCTAGGGCCCTAGATGTGGGCAATCCAAAGCTTTCCACCTGGCTGCTGGAATTTAGGGGACCTCTTCACCAAAAATCTGGGCAAAGAGGCAGGAGTACAGATTCAGAAAACCACAGATCCAGACTTTTCATCACTCAACCCAAGGACATATTCTGGGATTCAACTTTGAGTTTTATCTTTCTCATAGCTCTCTTGGCATTTGAAGAATAAACAGAATAAAAGAGGTAGGCAATATGCCAGACTTCATTCTCCAAGACAGACAGAGTGCCAAGGGGCACATCTAGAGAAAGGGAGGGAGAACCCCAACCCCCAAGTCAGTTTCTGGGATGCCTTTAGTCCAAATACTGCTGCACAAACCTCAACATTATAGCATTCATACTGGGAATCCTAGTATTCCTCAGCTGCAAGCAGTCTCTCTAGTATTTTAGCAAATGCTGGCTGAGGATTGTACTTTTTGTAAATATTTATGTTGCATAGGCAACTTACAGGCTCCCATAGCAACCCAGCTAGTTCTGAAAAATAATGAAACATTAGTCTAGTCTTATGGAAGGCACCAGAATGGTTCTCTGCACAGAAGCCAAAAGTCATATACATAATATGGTTCTATCTAAGATTAGATCTCAAATCTCTTAAACTCTTTTTTGAGGCTTTTTCTACTGTGCCATGCTCTGTTTCATAAGCTGGTAACATTTTAAATATTTTATACCAAATATATATATACCAATAAGTAGGAATGTTGCTTCTGCTGCTAGCTACTTTTCTTTAAGTGGGGAGGGAGCATGAGAGTGCCTGTCAACTGCCTGCTACTTCTGGCCCCAGATGGTATTCTCAAACAGCAGGAAGGTAGGGGTGGATGAAAATTGTTTTCAGCTTTCTAAGCATGCCATTATAATCTCATCTCCTCAGGCTGTGAGGATTTTATTCCTTGTGGGGTACAGGATTTATTCATCAGATTATTTAGTTTTAAAGAAAACGTGAACCAAAAACATGAAATAGGTTCAGGAAACTTTCAATATCAAGAGAAACATAGATGTGGCAATAGTAAGATTTGGCCAGTCTTGGACATTATAAAAATCACAATAGGAAAAGGAAGTCCTTGAAGAAGTAACCCAGTGGTGAGTGAGGCTATCGACCTGACATGAGAAAATAACATATAAAAGACTACATGCCCTGGATATGGTACAAAATACATAGTCATTTATACTTCTTGGACTATCTTCTCAGTCCATACACCTTGTCTGTATAAACTGCCCTATCCACCTACCCATAGGGTACCCAACTCAAAAATATCCAACCCACTGGATGACAAATAGACAATCACAATTTCTATCTCAGAAATTTGAACTAAGCATAGAAAGTGAGGATGTAGAGCTAAGGCAGATTAAGATTAGTGGTTTTCTTTGTTGGTTTTGTTTTCTGTTTTTAAATTTTTTTTCTCTGTTTTATTGTATAAATTTAAAGTCTACAGTGTAATGTTTGGGTATACTTTATATATACATAGTGAAATGATTACTACAGGTAAGCAACTTAATCTATCCATTATCTCACATGGTTACCTTTTTTTTGTGGTAAGAGCACCCAAAATCTCCTCTCTTGGAAAATTTCCAGTACACAATGTTATTAACTATAGTCTTCATGCTGCACTTTAGTTCTGTACTTATTCATCCTACATAACTACAACTCTGTACTCTTTAATCCATACCTCCCCCTGCCCCCATTTCTGGTAGCCACCATTTTATTGTTTCTTTGTTTTAGCCTCTGTTTTAAGATTCTATATGTAAGAGTCATTATGTAGAATTGTCTTTCTGTATCTGACTTACGTCACTTAGCCTAATCTCCCCCAGTTCCATCCATGTTATCTCAAATGACAAGATCTCCTTTATTTTAAAGCTGAATATTATTCATCAATATATACTACAATGTCTTTATCCAGTGATCCATTGACAGACATTTAGGTTTTTTCCACATCTTGGCTACTGTGAATACTGTTTCAATGAACATGGGAATGCATATATCTCCTAAAGGTGCTGATTTCATTTCCTTTGGGGATTTGCTCAGAAAGATTGCTGGATCATATTGTAGTACTATTTTGAATTACTTGAGGAAACTTCATACTGTTTTCCATAATGGTTGTACTAATTTACATTACCACCAGTAGTGTATAGGGCTCCCTCTTCTCTACATCCTCACAAACACTTACCTATCATCTTTTTTATAATAGCCATGATGGCAGATGTGAGGTGATGTGTCACTGTGGTTTTGATTTGCATGTCCTCAGTGATGCTGAGCAGCTTTTTATACACCTGTTGACAGCTTTTATGTCTTCTTTGGAGAAAAGTCTATTCAGATCATCTGCCTATTTTTTATTTGACCTATTCATTTTCTTGCTCTTGAGTTGTGTGTTTCTTTATACATTTTTAATATTAACTTATCATAGGTACAATTCACAAATATTTTCTCCCAATCTGTAGGTTGACTTTCATTTTATTATTTCCTATGCTATGCAGGACTTTTTAGTTTGATGTAACTCCACTTATGGTTTTTGTTTGTTTCTTATTTGTTTGCCTGTGCTTTTGTTGTCATACCCAGAAATCATTACAGAGACCAATGTCAAGGAGCTTTTCACCTGTTTTCCTTTAGGAGTTTTACAGTTTCAGGGTCTTACATTTAGGTTTTTAATCATTTTGAATTGATTTTTGTATACAATGTAATAGTCCAATTTCATTATGTTGCATGTGGATATAATTTTTAACACCATTTATTGAAGAAACTATCCTATCCCCACTGTGTCTTCTTGGTGGCTTTGCCAAAAATCAGTTGATCATATATGCTTGGGCTTATTTCTGGGTTCTCTATTCTGTTCCATTGGTGTATATGTCTGTTTTTATGCCAGTACCATACTGTTTTGATTATCATGGTTTTGTGATATAATTTGACATCAGGTAGTATGATGCCTCCAAATTTGTTTTTCTTTTGTTGTCTTTTGTTCTTCCATATGAAATTTAGATTTTTTTTCTATTTCTATTTTCTATTGTTTTTTCTATTTCAATTGTATTGAAAAAATGTGATTGGAATTTTGATAGGAATTGCATTGAATCTGTACATTGCTTTGGGTATTATGGACTTTTTAACAATATGATTATTCTAATTCTATAAACATGGGATATCTTTTCATTTATTTATGTCTTTGTTAATTTTTTACAGTTTTCAAGGTACAGATCTTTTACGTTCTTAGTTAAATTATTTCTATATACTTTATTCTTAACATTCATTTTCCTGTTTGCAAACAAAAGAGACTTGCCTATAACAGTAAGAAAACAAATATATATTTTTCCCCCAACTTAAAAAGCTCAACGAAACTCTCTATCACAGGTAAATAGGCAACTTAGAGTTGCCTTAGATTTAGGAGTCAGGTATGATCAAGAGCTATTGTAATCACAAGAAGCAAAACTGTTAATTTCAGCAGAAGAAAG
Organism: Trachypithecus francoisi; assembly: GCF_009764315.1. Classification (NCBI taxonomy): domain Eukaryota; kingdom Metazoa; phylum Chordata; class Mammalia; order Primates; family Cercopithecidae; genus Trachypithecus; species Trachypithecus francoisi. The sequence continues at coordinate 35,244,109 of NW_022681471.1, read as the reverse complement.
AAACAAACCCGTGTCCCAAACCTGAAAAAGACTGGTATAATTGGAGAGCCAGAGCTGTGGGGTTATCAAACAACTTGGAAAGCAGGAGGACTACCAGTGATTATATAAGAAAGGCTCCTTCCACTTCCTACCCCTTGGGCAGATTATATGAATGTTCTTGATTGATGCAAAGTCCATAGTCTTTCTGATCACAAATAAGAGGATCTGGAGGCAGTATTCCTAAGCTACCCTGGGAGTTCATTTCACCCCAGAATGGACTATGTTGCAGCCCCATGGAACTATCCTTGGACAGTAAATGAGGAATCTTCCAGTCAAAAGAATAAATAAGGTTAGAATATATTATTATAGGAAATGATAATAGCTAACATTGATATTAACATCTACTATGTATTATTCCATATCTATCTATACTGGTTTAAGATCTTTACACACATTGACTCATTCAATGTTCACAACAAGACACTATTAGTATTATTATCTCCAATTTTATAAGCACAGAGAGGTTGCATAGCTTGCTCAAGGTTGCAGACTTGTTAAAAGTAGAGTCGAGATTGGAACACAGGTAGTCTGTGCACAAATCCATGCTCCTAATCAATATGCTGTACTGCCTTTCTACTAAGACTAGCACTTAGCTGACTAAATTGGAAAGAACCTGGTAAACCACCCCTTATTATCAGTTTATGAGGTAGTGTCTTAAGAATTGACCTCTCATAGAAAAATTTATAAAAGGAAACTCTAGAAAATAAGAATAAAAATTTAAAAGGAAATATTATCAATGGTAAAATCTTAGATATAATGACAGATATCAGAGGAAATATATGAGAAGAGAATTTCTAAATATCCTGTCTCTTATATGTACAGTTCCTAGGATTAGGCTGGCACATGGTAGATAATTATTATGTAACCCTTTATATACCTCTTTCTGAGACTCAGCTCTCCAAACTTATCTTTCCATGTATGCTACTTTGCTGGCTCATTTTAATGGTTCTTGCTCAAACTTTTCTAAAGCTTTCCACTTATCATTTGAGTTGAGCCTTTCAGAATTAGATTGAGTACTCTAGGGAAAGTCCAACCACTGCTGAATCTAATGAAACTCTGAGGTCTTTTAGTTCTGGTTCATTAAAACACTATACAATAAATTGCTGACATATTCTCACCTTGTTATCTCCCTTGAATACTTTAGTAAGGGTTCTTAACCTAGACTCCAGCTATAAGAATCCATGAATAAGTTTCAGGGGATCTATGAACCTCCAGAATTTAAACATAAACTATGTGCTTATCTCTGGCTGTGTTTTGGGAGGGGAGTTTCTAATGCTTTCATTAATTCTCAAATATATTTTGACAAAACAAAACAAAACAAAAACACCTATGGCATACCTTTTCTACCACTCTCAAAATAATACAGAGCAAGCAAGGTACTTTTTTCTCTCTAATTGCATTACAATATACATGTTTCAACTGAACTTCTATCACAGAATTACAGGACTTGACACGACCACAAATCTCATCTGTATAAGACCTCTGCAGCTGTCTCCTTCCACAACTAGAGCCATTCTCCACAATGCCCCATCCATACAGACCTTGCTCCAGCCTTAGTGTTATCAGTCCATACCTTAGAAAAAGTTTAGAAGCTCCTGACAAACTTTATGCTATGTCAAATCATCTTTGCTTTATATCCATTCATAATCTTTATAATATTTTGACAGCTCTATTGATGTAAAATTTACATAACATGAAATCACCCATCATCATTAAACCTGAGTTTTAATAACTAGAATTCTGCCTTGTTTCTTGCTCCCTGATTCAGCTAAGTAGATTGTCTGATTTATTCTGCATCTGAGCCCCTAACTAGTAAATTTCCTGGGACCATATTTCCTCTTAAGTTTCCCCAGTCTCCCTCCCATGAACTGGAGTCCTATTCCTGATCCTGTTTGTGTGTTATCAAAGAAAAGAGCACATATTAGGCTTCTACTGTATGCTGGGTGCTGCTTGATGTTTTATTTATGTTCCATTATTTAATTTTCATAGCATTTCTAAATATATATTTGCCCCCCCTTTTATTTACATAGGGAAACTTAGGCTTAAAGAAGCTAAATAATTTACCTAAGGCTATTCAGCTAGTAAGTAACATATTTGAAAATTCAACAGAGAGCTGACTGATTGCAAAGTCTGTGCTTTTGTAATTATATTCTCCACAAAAAATATCTACTGTACTTATATTGTAACATCATTTGATATTTCACTCTATGTTCCACCTACTTCTCTGGAAACCAGCTACTTTGTTTTCTGTTTAGAAAGCTGAGATCCTTTTATTTCTACTCTATAATCTCTTTCAATTCCTCCCCTACCCCATGCCACCTCCTTGAGTCAGTCAGAGTCCTGTTAGTTCTTCCTCCTCTTTGTCTTTCAAATAAACCCCTGGCTCTCCATCCTCATTGTCATTCTCTTATTCAGACCTCACCATCTTTCAATTGCTATTATATTTCTACATGCTTTCTCTGTCCTCAGTCTTGCCTCTCCCTCCACATTCATCTTCCACCCAGCATCACAGATTTGTCATGACATCCCCTTTTTAAAACCCTTAGTGGTCTCCCATTGCAGGCATAAAGTCCAAACTCTTTAACCCGTGAAAAGGTCCACCGTAACCTGTCGTTTTCCTGCCTCTCCAGCCCTATCTTCTGCCAACATCTAGTTCATGCACTGTCACCCCACCCAATTTTGGCCACACCCAACTACTAGTTGCCCTTCTACAAACCATAATCTTCTGTAACTCCAGGGATTTTTACAAGTTGTTCTCTCTGATTATGATGTGCCAAATTTCTTATTCACATGGTGAAATTCTAGTCTTCCTTTAAAATCCAGTTCAAAAGTCAGTATGTACTGTCAAATCTTCAACTTTTCCAGGAAGAATAAATCATTCCCCTTTCTGGGTTCTCATTTTGCCTTTTGTATTTCTCTCCTGTAGTACTTACTGCACTATAATTACCTAATGTCCTGTGTCTCCCTTCCCCACTAAACTGTAAATGTGTTATTGACAAGACTGCCTTATTGACTATCTCCAGCATTTAGCACAGTGATCAGCATACAGATGTTCTTTATAGTACCCATTGAATGAAGGAATAAATGATCTGTACTTGTAGTATGCAAAACAGTGTTCACTGTCCAATAATGTCTTTGTCCAAATTCCTGGAACGTATGCGTTTGTTACCTTTCATGGTAAAAGGAGATTAAAGTTGCAGTTGGAATTTAGGTTGCTAATCAGCTGGCCTTAAAATAAGATTAGCCTGGATTATCCTGATGGGCCCAATGCAATCACAGGAGTCCTTACAAGTGGAAGAGGGATGCAGAGAGGAGTCAGAGTCAGAAGGAGATGTGACTGTGGAAGAGAGGACCAGAGAGATTGCAGCATGAGGACTCACTCCAATGTTGCTGGCTTTCAAGAGGTCATGAGCCAAGGGAAGAGGGTGTCCTCTAGAAGCTGGAGAAAGCAAGAAAATAGGTTCTTCCCTTTAGCCTCCAGAAATAAACAGCTATGCCAGTACATAATGAGACCTGTGTCAGAATTCTGATATAAAGAACTATAAATAATAACCTTGTGTGTTTTAAGTCACTGAATTTGTGGTAGTTTGTCCCAGCAGCCATAAAACCCCACAGCTGTTTTGAGTCAAAAGCTTTACCTAGATTTTCTATCAATGTCCTGCTGCTCTTTAGAACAGAGGTTCTCAAACATTAGTGTTCAAAAGAATCATCCAAAGAACTAGTTTAAAATGAAGATCCTGCTCTACACTCGAAAAGATTACGATTCAATGAGTTAGAGGTTGTGCCCAAGAATCTACATATTAAATAATCACCCCAAGTAATGTTGGTGAAGGTAGTCCCTGTATCAGGAGAAACACTGCTGCAATGAGAGTTAATTAACATTTATAAGACTAGCACTATATCCCTTATATTAATTTAGTGATGAAAATATTGCAACCTTTCTGAGCAACCTAAACATTTTTGCTCTTCCTAAGAGGAAAATGGCACTAAGGCACTTCCCTTTCCTTAGTGCTGATTTAATTTTATTCATTATACAAGGCATCCAAATTATTTCATTGTGAATCCTGTCTGTCTATCTCTAGACATAAATATTATCATAACATCTTCCTATTTAAATGTCACAAAGACAGTTTTTTCTTTGCAATACAAGGTTTAATGAAGGATAAATTCCACTTTCGAAACACATGATGCTTCTAAGGCTACTAAGTTCAGTAAACCCAGGATGGAATTCTAGTACAAATTTAAAAGATATTTAGTAAGGTAAAACATAGGTAAAGCACCATTGTGAATGTCTCCCATTAGTGCTGCCTCTGTGGAAGAGAGTAGCATAATAGGAGTACAATGTAACTAGAGCACTGTAATGTGTTTATAAAATTCCATTTAGCAGACGTTAGCATGAAGAGTGTCTCCTAATGTAATCAGTCTGAACATTTGCCATTTTCAACACTACATATTGACTGATTGCCCATTCTGCCTCTTCCTCAGTTGTTCTGGAGCCATTTAACAGAGAAAAATGGCATAAGCCTATAAGACAAATTACTCCTTGAAAAGGTCAAGTAACACAATTTTTGTCCTACTTCAAAAGGAGATGGAAATTCTAAATTGCATAGCCTCAATCCCATCCCTACAAAGCACAAATAGTCTTCTAAAAGTTAGTCTTTGATGCTTATCAAAGACCATTAAAAACATCAGGTTGTATTTATTCATTCAAATTCTTTCACTATATAATTATTCCTCAGGGCTTTCAGAGATGCAGTAACTCTTTGATACCCCCATTGATGAGTTAGTACATCACAGCAGTCATTTGCTAATCAACCCTATGGCCTAAATGCATTAATGCACACCCCAGGGGACTGGCTAGCTTAATAGTCATCTATTCTTAAAGGCCTTAAAAATATATATCATTATAGTGACATTATCTTTTCAATATACATCTTGGCCTATAGTACTGTTACATTTAACATATTCTAATTCTCAGAATGAAACTTATTAGAGCTAAGATTCACATGTTCTTATCAGCTCATGCTCTCACCACCATGAGTGTGAAAGAAACTATTCAGCAATGAAACAATAAATAATTTAAACCTTCTCAACAGCTAATATTTCATCCTAATGAAATATCCTGGGGAAATAAATGATTAGGATACAGTGATGCATTGCTTAGTGATGAGGATACACATATTCTGAGAAATGAGTCTTTAGGCAGTTTAGGTATTATGCAAAAATTATAGAGTATACTTATACAAATCTAGATGGCATAGACTACTACACACCTAGGCTATATGGTATAGCTATTTCTGCTAGGCTGCCAACCTGTACAGTAGGTTACTGAACTGAATACTGTAAGCAACTATAAAACAACATGTCTAAACATAGAAAAAGTACAGTGAAAGTACAGTAGTATAATCTTATGGGACCACTCCCAAAATGTCATTATGCAGCCCATAACTATAGTTTAATCATTCAAATAACATGAAGTTATAGGGCAAGTTTTAAAGTGGTCCTAAATCTTACAGGACCTTGGAAATCTGCTACAGGGTGAAGTTCCCTGGGGTGACACAGTCAGAGAAAATTAAAGTTACTGGAGACATTTGGGATGGAGACAAGCAGAGGCAATATGATCAGACTCTCCCCCAAGCCTTTATATAAAAACATGGTCTTGTTTATTCAGACAATGGCACATATATTGGTTAACTGACTTCTACTGACAAATTGCAAAATAGCCACATTAAAGCAAAAGTTCAAAAAGAAAGGAAAATTTAAGTAAAGTACTTATTACCACTTAATGTAATTTCTGTCTCCTAAAATGTTGGCTTATTTTTCTCCTACCTACAGCTTGTCTCAAGCCCTTTTAAAGTTCTCTGGTCCCATGTCACCATTTTTTCTCAGTTACTATTTTGAGTACAGATATTAGTTTTACATTTATATATGTATGTTCCCACGTTGTTTCTAAAAGGAGGTAAAGCAGGATGAGTATTAATTACCTATTTTAAATTCCTTTCAGTTACCTTTAGCAAAAAGGACCTGAAGAGACTAGTATTTTCTAAACCCACACGGTATTTTTTTTCCTTCTCTTTAGGGCACCAAACTTCTAAGACTTGCCTTTTACTTATTATCAAGCAGCTGTGAAACACTTTTTAAGGTCAAGCAAGACTGTCCTTCTTCCACTTTTGTCTTCCCCTCTCCCAACCTTCATTGTGTTTCTAATGTACTCATTCAAGTCTGTTTGCTTTTGATATAATCTGGCTCTTTTAAGGTACTATCCACAAATAATTTCAAACAATATGCCTAAAAATGCTTAAAAGCTAGTTATTTCCATAATTTTCACATAACCCTTTGTTTTTACTTTTTTTGTATAGGCATTCTCTGAATATTGAATCTGTTTATGTACATTTCCTCTATGGCCAAAGCTGCTCCCACAAAACAAACTGGAAAGCATGAAATGAAATGTATTACATTAATCATAAGGATGGTCAAATATACCTTATCAACCTTATGGTTAAATTGTTTGCATCATTTAGGCATCATATTAGTGTTAAGAGAGTCTAGATTACTAACAGCATACATTTGCATGCTATTTTATAACCATAAGCCATTTTACGCATTGGGTCTACATTTCTTTTCTTTTCTTTTCTTTTCTTTTCTTTTCTTTTCTTTTCTTTTCTTTTCTTTCCTTTTCTTTTCTTTCCTTTTCTTTTCTTTTCTTTTCTTTTTTCTTTTCTTTTCTTTTCTTTTTTTTGTTTTTTGTTGAGACAAGGTCTCACTCTGTCTCACTCTGTTTCCCAGGCTCTGGAGTGCAGTGGCACCATCTCTGCTCACTGCAACCTCCACCTCTCGGGTTCAAGTGATTCTCATGCCTCAGCCTCCCTCCCGAGTAGCTGGGATTACAGGCGTGAGCCACCGCGCCTGGCTTTTGTTTGTTTGTTTGCTTTGGTATTTATAGCAGACATGAGGTTTCACCATGTTGACTAGATTGGTCTCGAACTCCTGGTCTCAAGTGTTCCACCTGCCTCAGCCTCCCAAAGTGCTGGGATTACAGGTGTGAGCCACTGTGCCTGGCCTGCATTTTATTTTTTTCTTTCTCTTTTTTCATTCTGAAGCCACTTAGAGCTAATTAAAGGGTCAGCATTTTGGAGATGAAGGACTAAAGCTTGGAGAAGTAAACTGATTTGCCAAAGATCACAAAGCTAATTAGTATCAGAATATATAATTTCCACTTGGCATTTGATAATCTGTGAATATACAGATTGGATGAGTACACAAACTAGTCCATTAGTACACTGTAACCCAGGGCTAAGCACAGTGCCACTGTAAATTTTCAATAAATATTAATGGGTCAAAACTCACTTTGAGGATACTTAGAGTAATAAAAGGAGTCCAAGAAGGTTTAATTCCCTGCCATGACTATAACCTCATCATGAATGAAGCCCACTCTGTCAATTCTTTCTGAATAAAGTTGCCATGACTCACATGATGAAAAATTGGTCCTGTTCCCCTAGTTATAAGTGACTAAGTTACTGTTCCAAGGTCATATGCAACTATGTATGGCTTGGACACAGGGAAAGGCAAATATATGTAGCTCTGTACCTATCGCAGGTATTTGAAACTCTGCCCAACAGAAGTGACCCAGTAGTGTCTAAATTTCAAAACAAAAAAAACAAGAATTGCAGTGATAAGGAAAGTTATCTATGGAGGGAATATTAGGCTTCCTAAGAGCCTGAGTTCTCTCAACTATGTCTTTAAGTTATATGTATATATCCATCCACATATATTTCTATGAGAACCTGCATCTATATTCACAATGCAAGTAAATAGTAATACATAGTTTACTATGCAAATATCTGCTTGATTTAATATTTAGAGACAGTCTTATTATGTTGCCCAGGCTACCGTAGAGTGACTATTCACAGGCAAGATCTCACTACTAATTAGCACCAGAGTTTTGATCTGCTCCATTCTGACCTGGGCTGGTTTACCCCTCCTTGGGCACCTGGTGGCCCTCAGCTCCCAAGAAGTCACCATATTGATGAAAAACTTAGTTTTGGACACCCAATCAGCATAGCATACTACAGCCCAGAACTCCTTGGCTCAAGCAATCTTCCTGCCTCAGCCTCCCAAGTAGCTGAGAGTATAGATGCATGCTTGTGCCTATGGTGGCAGGGAAAATCAATTGGTAAATTTATTTTGATATGCAGAAAATGACCACCCCTAAAATGTCCATGTACTAATACCCAGAACTTATGAATACATTACCTTACCTAATAAAAGGGCCATTGAGGATGTGATTAAATTCAGGATCTTTAGATGGGAAGAATATCCTGAATTATCCGAATGTAATCACAAGGGTCCTTAAAAGGGGTAAAGGGAAGCGGAAAAGTCAGAGAAGGAAAACAGAAGCAGAGGTCAGAGTGATGCAAGTGCTAGAAGGGGACAATGAGCTAAGGAATGTGGGAAACCTCTAGACATTGAAAAAGGCAAAGTATAGATTCTCCCCTAGAGCCTCCAAGAAGGAATGCAACCTTGCCAACTACTTGATTTTAGCCAAGTAGACAGTGTTAGTCTTCTGACCACTAAAACAATAAAGTATAAATGTGTGTTGTTTTAAGCCACCAAGTATGTAGTATTTGCTACAGCAGTAATAAAAAACTAATATAGTATTATAATGCTGGTTATTTTTCATTTTTTTTTTTTTTTTGAGACGGAGTCTCGCTCTGTCGCCCAGGATGGAGTGCAGTGGCTGGATCTCGGCTCACTGCAAGCTCCGCCTCCTGGGTTTATGCCATTCTCCTGCCTCAGCCTCCCGAGTAGCTGGGACTACAGGCGCCCGCCACCTCGCCCGGCTAGCTTTTTTTGTATTTTTTTTAGTAGAGACGGGGTTTCACCGTGTTAGCCAGGATGGTCTCAAACTCCTGACCTCGTGATCCGCCCGTCTCGGCCTCCCAAAGTGCTGGGATTACAGGCTTGAGCCACTGCGCCCGGCCTATATTTTCATTTTTTAAAGTTAGGCCTTGCTTATGCTTTGACTAAGTTTGGTCTTTGGCAATAAAGACAAGGATATGACATTCAGATATTTTTGTGATGAAAACTACCACTTTTATTTATTAATGTTCTTTATTAGACTTTTGTCAGACCATAATCAATTGAAGAAAAAAAACACTATATTCATTTGATGGACAACAAAAGCATAATCCAATAGTTAAATTGTTATACTCCCTGCTGTACTCAAGGCTATGGACATGAATTGTTAAGATCTGAGCAATAAGTGCTTTTTAAGAACTCACATCGTAACCATAGGAAAGGAAGCTAACGTCTACCAGAAAACATGGTACTGCCCTTAGATAAAAGTACAGAGTAATGCTAGGTAGATGAGGACACAGCTTCCGACCCTTTCAGAGCAAGATCTATGATATGGTTTGGGTCTGTGTCCCCACCCAATGCTCATGTCAAATTGTAATCCCCACTGTTGAAGGTGGGGCCTGGTGGGAGGTGACTGGATCATAACGGGGTGGCTTGTAATGTTTTAGGACCATCCCCCAAGTGCTTTCTCCTGACAGAGTTCTCACGAGATCTGGTTGTTTAAAAAGGGTGTAGCACTTCCCCCTTCGCTCTGGCCATGTGAAGAAGACCAGGCTTGCTTCTCCTTCGCCTTCTGCCATGATTTTAAGTTTTTTGAGGCCTCCTTAGACACATGGAACTGTGAGTCAATTAAACCTCTTTTCTTTATAAATTACCCAGTCTGAGACAGTTCTTTACAGCAATGTGAGAATGGACTAATACAATCTACCTGTGTGTCTGGGTTGGTGAAGATAATCTGGGCAAGCTTTAGAAGAAAGGACTTAATTTACTTTGGTCTCTGATTATTATAATCAGTTTCTGTCAAAGCCTGCCTCCTTGTAATCCTGTCCTACTTCATGATCCTGATCATGAGCCAATTTCTGATCTACAGGATCTACCAAACATAAAATTCCCTTTCATAACTTGTTCTGACTACATCGAATAGGTTCCACGACCAGTTTAAATGTAGACTGTCCCCACTATATATTGACTTAAATTTGTGTCCCCTTTTACAACCTCACCTGTAACCACTTGTTACCAATTTTGACTCCTTCTTCATCTATTTCCACTATCCCTCTCTAGGCTGAACAATCAGGAATATTTTAACCATTAATCGTTAATTATATTGCAATTTATGCCACAATTTTAGGTGGCTTTTGAGCATTGTTAAAATTTACAGCAGCTGCACATAACAAATGAGGAAGCTGGAGCTCAAACCTGTTTTACCTGATTTCAAAGCTCATCTTTAAATAATATAATGTACTGTCTCCCACTCAAAATCCAAAGTAATTTCTGAATATACCATAAATAGAGAATAATTTCATCCTTGTGCCCAAATGCTGTCACCAGGACATCTCCACTACAGCTTTCTCTTAATAAACTGTTGAACTCCAGCTGTATTGCCCTCTGCCCCAAACTTGCCCCTCCACCCACATCCTAAGTTATGTTTGTTTTGTGACCAATTTTGATGTGTTAATGTTGACAATGGTTAGCATTTCATCAGAGTTTTTACTCATAACCAAAGGCAATAATGAATATGTAATTTTTAGGACCTAAAGCAGGTTTCTATTACAGCAATAATGAATATGTAAATTTTAGGACCTAAAGCAGGTTTCTATTACAGTGATGTCTTTCCATGTTCCTAAAAGAATCTTACAATGAAACTGCTTATAGGAATGGTAATGTTCATAAAACCCTTTAATTAATATCCAAGATTGAAGGAAAGCTTTTGGGGTACTATTTGTCACATCCTTAAAACAAGATTTTTGGCACTATTTGGTGCATCCTATAAACTAAAGATCAATGACTGTTTCACCAAAATAATTTGGCCCAGAAGGAGGTTCATTGCTGCACAGCCAATGCACACTTATACTACTAAAGAAGAATGATAACATTCTTCCCTGTCCCATGATAGCACTTTAGTAGCCAATAGAGATTAAAAGAAAGGGGTTGGTCAAGATGGCCAACTAGAAGCAGCTAGTGTATGTTGCTCTCACAGAGAGAAATAGAAGGGGCAAATAAATACGGCACTTTCAACTGAAACACTCACGTACATCCATTTGTATCCATCAAGATAACAACTTGACCCATAGAGAACAGAGAAAAGCAAGTCAAGACAATTGCACACCTGAGAGCAACACAGGGCCTGGAGAGCCTCCCATGCCCAGGGAAGCAGAAAGTAGGTGAGTGACCCTGGGGGCCCATGCTTTTCCCACAGATCTTTATAACCCTCAGGTCAGGAGATCCCTTCATGAACCCATTCCATGAGAGCCTTCAGTCTGACATGCAGAGCTATGTGGAGTCTTGGCAGAGCAGCCTCTCAGGCATACATGGAGCCTCAGGAGCTTTAGATACCCAGGCTTCCCAATGAAAGCAGCTACAACTCTGGCAAAGCAGGAGGTTAGACCTTCATACATATCCCTAGGAAACAGGCTGAATCAAGAGAGCTGAGCATGACAGTCTGCAGGCCCCATTTCCATGGCACCTCACAAGATAAGACCCACTGACTTGGAACTCCAGCCACTCACAGGTAGCAGCATTACACCTCTCTGAGACGAACCTCCAAAAGGGAGAGGCATGCCACTGTCTTTGCTGTTTTGCACCCTTAGCCATTGATGCCTTCAGGCTCTGAGGAATCTGAGGTGACTAGAGACTGGAGCAGCCTCCCAGAACAGTGCAGCAGCTCTATGAAAAGGCAACCAGACTGCTTTTCACACAGGTGCTGAATATCCCGTTTCTCTTCACTGGGCAGAATCCCACAACCATGGTCTACAACTACTCTCCTTGGTGTTGTGCAGCCAGCAGCAGTTTGAAACCTCTCTAGGATGGAGATTCCAGAGGGAGGGATGGACTACCATCTTTGCTGTTTTGCAGGCTTAGCCATTGTCACTCTCAGCTTTGGAGACCCAAGGTGATGGGGGTCTGGAGAGGACCCCCAACACAGCACAGATGCTCTATGAAAAGAGGTCAGACTTCTTTTTATGCAGGTCCCTGATACCATTCCTCCTCACTGGGCAGGTCTTCCCAACTGGGTACCAGCCCCCACCAGTGTGGGTTAGGGCCCATAACTGACTACAACTTGTTCTGACTACATCTAATAGGTTTTACAACCAGCTTAAATGTGGCCTGTTCCCAACTGGCTAGGTCCATACCTCCCCAGGGTGAAGCTCCCAGAGGAGGGGGCAGGCCACCAACCATCTTTGCTGTTTTGTAGCTTTCACTGTTGATACCATCGGGTACTGGAAAATCCAAGGTGACTAGGCACTGGAGCAGCTCCCCAGCATACTGCAGCAGCCCTCTGGAAAACTGGCCAGTTTTGTACATGGGTCCCTGATCCCATATCTCCTTACTGGGCAGGTCCTCTTGGCCTGGGCCTCCAGCCAGCCCCAACTGGGACTATTGAGCCAGTAGCAGCACTGCAACTTCCTGGAACAGAGCTCTCAGTGGGAGAGGCAGGTTGCCATATTGTCTTGTAGCCATTGCCCTTGCTGTCTCCAGGCTCTAGAGAGTCTGTGAGATGAAGGGCTGGTCTGGATCCCTGCCACAGAGCAACCACCTCATGAAAAAGTGGCTGAACTGTTCTCCCCACAGGTCCTAGTGCTCACTTCTCCTCACTGGGCAGGTCCACCTAACCTGGGACACCAGCACAACCACCTGGCTCCCTCCTGACCACTTTAATCAGATGCGTCTGGCAATCAAAGGAACAACCACACACAAAGATGAAAAAGAACCAACACAAGAACTCTGGCAACTCAAATAGCCAGTTTCATATATCCTCCAAATGATCACACCAGTTCTCCATTAGGGGTTCTTAACCAGGCTAAGTTGGCTGAAATAACAGAAACCAAATTCAGAATATGGATAGAAATGAAGATCATCAAGATCCAGGAGAACAGTAAAACCCAGTCCAAGGAAATTAAGTAGCACAATAAAATAACACATGAGCTAACAGACAAAAGAGCCAATATAACAAAAAAGTTAATGGGTCTGACAGAACTGAAAAACACACTACAAGAACTTCACAATGCAATTACAAGTATTAACAGCAGAATATACAATGCTGAGGAAAGAATCTAGGAACCTGAAGACTGGATCTCTGAAAAAAGAAAGTCAGACAAAAATAAAGAAAAAATAATGAAAAAGTGTGTAAGTGCCACACTTTCTTTATCTAATCTATCATTGATGGGCATTTGGGCTGGTTCCGTCTTTGCTATTGTGAATAGTGCTGCCAAAAACATATGTGTGCATGTGTCTTTATAGTAGAATGATTTATAATGCTTTGGATATATACCATAATGGATGGCTGGGTCAAAGCTATTTCTAGTTCTAGATCCTTGAGGAATCCTCACACTGTCTTACACAATGGTTGAACTAATTTACACTCCCACCAACAGTGTAAAAGTGTTCCTATTTCTCCACATCCTCTCCAGCATCTGTTGTTTCCTGACTTTTTAATGATCACCATTTTAACTGGCATGAGATGGTATGTCATTGTGGTTTTGATTTGCATTTCTCTAATGACCAGTGATGATGAGCTTTTTTTTTCATATGTTTGTTGGTCACATAAATGTCTTCTTTTGAGAAGTGTCTGTTCATATCCTTTGCCCACTTTTTGATGGTTTTTTTTTCTTGTAAATTTGTTTAAGTTCCTTATGGATTCTGGATATTAGCCCTTTGTCAGATGGGTAGATTGCAAAAATCTTCTCCCATTCTGTAGGTTGCCTGTTCACTCTGATGATAGTTTCTTTTGCTGTGAAGAAGCTCTTTAGTTTAATTAGATCTATTTGTCAATTTTGACTTTTGTTGCCATTGCTTTTGTGTTTAGTCATGAAGTCTTTGCCATGCTATGTCCTGATGGTATTGCCTAGGTTTTCTTCTAGGTTTTTCATGGTTTTAGGTCTTACACTTAAGTCTTTGATCCATCTTGAGTTAATTTTTGTATAATGTGTAAGGAAGGTTTCCAGTTTCAGTTTTCTTCATATGGCTATTCACTTTTCCCAACACCATTTATTAAACAGGGAATCTTTTCCCCATTGCTTGCTTTTGTCAGGTTTGTTGAAGATCAGATGGTTGAAAAAGGATGAGTTCATGTCCTTAGCAGGGACATGGATGAAGCTGGAATCCATCATTCTCAGCAAACTAACACAGAAACAGAAAACCAAGGACCGCATGTTCTCACTCATAAGTAGTAGTGGAACAATGAGAACACGTGGACACAGGGAGGGGAACATCACACACTGGGGCCTGTTGGGGGGTGGGAGGCTAGGGGAGGGATAGCATTCAGAGAAATACCTAATGTAGATAACAGATTGATGGGTGCAGCAAACCACCATGGCATATGTATATCTATGTAACAAACCTGCACGTTCAGCACATGTATCCCAGAACTTAAAGTCTAATAATAATTTTTAAAAATATGGTACTATACAGCATGGACTACTATGCAGCCTTAAAAAAGGATGCAATAATGTCCTTACAGCACTGTGGATGGAGCTGGAGGCCATTATCCTTAGCAAACTAATGCAGAAACAGAAAACCAAAGTCTGCATATTCTCACTTATAGGTGGGAGCTAAATGATGGGAACACACGGACACATAGAAGAAAGTAACACACACTGGGACCTATCAGAAGGTGGAGGGGTAGGAGGAGGGAGAGGATCAGGAAAAATAACTAAGGGTACTAGGCTTAATACCTGAGTGATGAAATCTGTACAATAAATCCTCATGACAGAAGTTTACCTATATAACAAACCTGTACATGTACCCTGAACTTAAAATAAAAGTTAAATTTAAAAAGAAAAAAGAAAAAATGATGAAAACGAATGAACAAAACCTCTGAAAAATATGGGATTATGTAAAGAAGCCAAATCAATGAATCATTGGCATCCCTGAAAGAGATGGGGAGAAAGCAAATAACTTGCAAAACTTAATCATCCATGAAACCGTTCCCAACCTAGACAGAGAGTCCAACAAATTCAGGAAACATAAAGAACACAAGAAAATCATCTCCAAGACATATAACCATCAGATTTCCAAGGTTGAAATGAAAAAAAGAATTTATAGGGCAGGTCACCAACAAAGGGAACACCATCAATGGACCTCTCAGCACAAATCCTATAAACTGGAAGAAATTGCAGACCTATATTCAGCATTCTTGAAGAAAAATATCTCAACCAAGAATTTCATATCCAGCTAAATGTAGCTTCCTTGGCAAAGGAGAAATGAGATCCTTTTCAGACAAGCAATACTGAAGGAGATCATGACAACCAGATCTGCCTCACAAGAGATTTTGAAAGGAACATTATGAAAGGAACAATATGGAAATGAACAATATGGAAAGGAAAGGAAAGACCAGCCAATTTTACGTTAGCAGCCATGAAAAAACACACTTAAGTACACAGACCAGTGACAATAAAGCAACCACGCAAACAAGCTGGCATAATAACGAGCTAAGAACACAATGATAGGATGAAATCCATACATACCAACAGTAAGCTGGAATGTAAATGGGCTAAGTGCTCCATTAAAAAGGCACAGAGTGGCAAGCTGGATTAAAAAAAAAGCAAGACTCCATTATATGCTGTCTTCAAAGACCTATCTTACACGCAATGACATACATAGGTTCAAAATAAAGGGACAGAGGAAAATCTACCAAGCAAATGAAAATTTTAAAAAAAGCAGGGGTTTCAATCCTAATTTCAGACAAAATAGACTACAAACCAACAAAGATCAAAAAGACAAAGGAGGGCATTACATAATGGTAAAGGGTTCAATTCAACAAGAAGAACTAACTATCCTAAATATACATGCACCCAACATAGGAGCACCCAGATTCATAAAGCAAGTTATTAGAGACCTTCAAAGAGACTTATACTCCCACACAATAATAGAGAGAGACTTTAGCACCCCACTGACAATATTACATCATAAAGGCAGAAAATTAACAAAGATGTTCAGGACCAGAATGCAACACCAGATCAAATGGACCTGATAGACATCGACATAATTCTCCACTCGAAAACAACAGAATATACATTCTTCTCATCACCACATGTCAATTGCAACAAAAACAAAAATTGACAAGTGGAACCTAATTTAACTAAACAGCAAAAGAAACTATCAACAGAGTAAACAGACAGCCTACAGAATGGGAGAAAATATTTGCCAACTGTACATCTGACAAAGGTCTAATATCCAAAAACTATAAGGAACTTAAATAAATTTACATGAAAAAACAAACAATCCCATTAAAAAGTGGGCAAAGGACATGAACACTTTTCAAAGGAAACATACAAGCAGCCAACAAGCATATGAAAAAAAACTTAATATTATTGATCATTATAAAAATACAAATCAAAAACACAATGAGATACCATCTCACACCAATCAAGATGGCCATTATTAAAATGTCAAACAGGCTGGGTGCAGTGGCTCACACCTGGAATCCCAGCACTTTGGGAGATCAAGGCAGGTGGATCACCTGAGGTCAGGAGTTTGAGACCAGCCTGACCAACATGGCGAAACCATGTCTTTACTAAAAATACAAAAGTTAGCCTGGCATGGTGTCTCACATCTGTAGTCCCAGCAACTTGGGAGGCTGAAGCACGAGAATCACTTGAACCCGGGAGGCAGAGGTTGCAGCAAGCTGAGATCATGCCACTGTATTCCAGCCTGGGCAATGAAGTGAAAAAAAAAAAAGAAGAAACGAAAAAGTCAAATATAACATATGCTGGCAAGGTTGCAGAGGAAAGGGAACGCTTATACATGGTTGGTGGGAGTGTAAATTAGTTCAACCTTTCTGGAAAACAATATGGTGATTCCTAAAAGAGCTAAAAACAGAACTACTATTTGACACAGAAATTCCATTACTGGGTATATACCCAAAGGAATATAAATTGTCTACCATAAAGACACCTGAACACATAGTTCATTGCAGCACTACTCACAATAGCAAAGACAGAATCAACCTAAATGCCCATCAATGGTAGACTGCAGAATACTTATTCTTCTTGCTGCACATGAAAAGAAAAGTTCTCCAAGATAGATCACATATTAGGCCACAAACCAAGTCACAACAAATTTAAGAAGATAGAGATTGTATCAATATATCTTTTTGACCCAATGGTATAAAACTAGATATTAATAAAAGGAAGAATTTTGGAAACTTTACAAATACAGAGAAATTAAACAACAGGCTTATAAATAACAAATAGGGCAATTAAGAAATTAAATGGCTATTTTCAAAAATTTATTGAGCTAAATAAAAGTTGAAACACAGCATAGCAAAACCTATGGGATACAGAAAAAGAGTTATAAGAAGGAAGATTATAGCAATAAATGCGTACATCAAAAAAGAAAAAAAAATCTCAAAAAACCTAATATTGCACCTCAAGGAATTAGAAAGACAGAACAATCTAAACCCAAAATTAGTATAAGGAAGGCAATAATAAATATCAGAACATTGAAAAAGAAATGGAGACTAGAAAAATAACAAAAGATCAACAAAACAAACAGTTGGCTTTGGAAAACATAAATAAAATTGACAAATCTTTACCTGGACTAAAAAAAGAGAAAATATTCAAATAAATAAAATCAGGTGAAAAAGGAGATATTACAACTGATATCACAGAAATACAAAGAATCATGAGAGACAATTATGAACAATTATACGCCAAAGAAGTGAATAACCTACAAGAAATTGAAAAGCTATTACACACATACAACCTACCAAGATTGAGTTAAGGATAAATAAAAAATCTGAACAGACCAATAATGAGTGAGAAAGTGGAATTAGTAATAAAAATTCTCCCACCAATTAAAAAAAGGCCCACAATCTGATGGCCTCACTGATGAATTTTACCAAACATTTAAAGAACTAATACCAATTCTTCTCAAACTATACCAGACAATTAAAGAAGAGGAAATACTTCCAAACTCGTTTTGAGGCCAGCATGACTCTGATATCAAAATCAAAAACACAACAAAAAAGAAAACTATAAGCCAAGATCATGATGGAAATAGATGCAAAAATCCTGAACAAAATAGTATCAAACCAAATTCAATAACACATTGAAAGTATTATTCACTATGATCAAGTAGGATTCATCCTAGGGATGCAAGAATGTTTTAAAATACACAAATCAATACATTTCCATAGGTGCAGAAAAGGCATTTGACAAAATGAAACATCCCTTTATAATAAAAATTCTCAACAAATTAAGTATAAAAGGTACATACCTCAATATAATAGAGACCATATATGGCAAACCCACAGCAAACATTATTCTAAATGGGAAAAAGTTTAAGGCTTTTCCTCTAAGATCTGGAATATGACAAGAATATTCACTTCCACCACTTCTATTCATCCTAGTACCAGAAGTCCTAGCCAGAGCAATTAGGCAAAGAAAAAATAAAGGGCATTTGAAATAGAAAAGAGGAAGTTAAATTGTCCCTGTTGTAGATGACAAAATCTTATATATAGAAAACCCTAAAGGCTTCATAAAAACTATTTGAACTAATAAACAAATTAAGTAAAGTAACAAGATACAAAATCAACATATAAAAACTGACAGTGTTTCAAGATCCTTCAACAGCTCAGTTGGTAGAGCAGAGGACTGTAGAAGATTTCATCACAAAAACATCAAAAGCAATTACAACAAAAGCAAAAATTGACAAATGGGATGTTACTAAAACTAAAAAGCTTCTGCACAGCAAAAGAAACTATTATCAGAGTGAACAGACAACCTACAGAATGGGAGAAAGTTTTTGCAATCTATCCATCTGACAAAAGTCTAATATCCAGAATCTACAAGGAACTTAATCAAATTTACAAGAAAAAAAAAAAAAAACATTAAAAAGTGGGCAAAGGACATGAACAGACACTTCTCAAAAGAAGACATTTATGTGGCCAACAAACATATGAAACAAAGCTCAGCATAACTGATCATTAGAGAAATGCAAATTAAAACCACAATGAGATACCATCTCACGCCATTCAGAATGGTAATTATTAAAAAGTCAAGAAACAACAGATGCTGGTGAGGCTGTGGAGAAATAGGAATGCTTTACACGTTGATGGGAATGTAAATTAATTCAACCATTGTGGAAGACAGTGTGGTGATTCTTCAAAGACCTAGAACCAGAAATACCATTTGACCCAGCAATCTCATTACTGGGTATATTCCCAAAGGAATAGAAATCATTCTATCACAAAGATACATGCATATGCATGCATATATCCATTGCAGCACTATTCACAATAGCAAATACATGGAATTAACCATCAATGATAGATGGGATAAAGCAAATGTGGTACATATGCACGATAGAATATTATGCAGTCATAAAAAGGAATGAGATCATGACTTTTGCAGGGACATGGATGGAGTTGGAAGCCATTATCCTCAGCAAAGTAACATGGGGGAAAAAAACCAAATGCTGCATGTTCTCACTTACAAGTGGGAGCTGAACAATGAGAACACATGAACACAGGAAGGAGAACAACACACACTGGGGCCTGTTGGGCGGTTGGGGGAGGGAGAACATCAGTATAAATAGCTTTTGCATGTGAGGCTTAATACCTAGTGATGGGTTGATAGGTGCAGCAAACTGCCATTGAACACATTTACCTATGTAACAAACCTACACGTCCCGCACGTGTATCCCAGAACTTTAAATAAAATAAGGTTAAAAATAAATAAATAGAAAGAAAAAGAAAAAAGTTCTTATATGTATTCAGATAGGTAGTAGGGGTTTTTGTTTTCTAGCTATGTCATCAATTTCTAGTTTAAATGTGTTGTGGCGGATTGAATTTTCTGTTCTATTGTTAGATTTTGGAACTTAAAATATTTTTACACCTAACATTTGTTCAGTTTTTGAGAATAGACAAGGATGTGTGAAAAGAAGGAATATTATCTATTTTATGTTGTTTGATGTATATTAGTTACATTTACTTCATTATGTTTTTAATGTCTTTTACAGCTTTAACTATTTTTGGTGATCTATCATGAAAGCAAAGTGTTGAAATGAATAAAATCTCCAGTTTCTAATGTGAAAAAAAAAATAGTAGTGTTTCCATAGATGAATAGTGAACTATCTGAAAAAGAAATCAAGAAAACAATCAAATTTATAAGTTACCAAAAAATAAGATACCTAAGAATAAATCTAGCCAAAGTGGTGAAAAATGTCTACTTTGAAAACTGTGAAACACTGATGGAAGAAACTGATAAGTACACAAATAAATAGAAATATATCCCCTGTTCATGGTTTGAAAAAATTAATTTTGTCAAAATGAACATACTACTCAAAGTGATCTACAGATTTAATGCAATCCCTATCAAAATATCAGACATTCTTCACAGAAATATAAAACATAATCCTAAAATTTGTATAGAACCACAAAAGATACCAAATAGCCATAACAACCTTGAGCTAAAACAAACCAAAGTAAACAAATGAACAAAAAACAAAGCTGGAGGCATCCCACTACCTGACTTCAAAATATACTGCAAATCTATAGCAAGCCAAACAGCATGGTATTGGCATAAAAATAGACACATAGAACAATGAAATAGAATAGGGAATACAGAAATAAATCAATGTGTCTATAGCCAACTAATTTTTTGACAATGGTACCAGGAACAAAAATTGGGAAATGACAATCTCTTCAATAAACATTGTTGGAAAAATTGGATATCCATATGCACAATAATGAAACTGGACCCCTATCATTCACCATATTTGAAAATAAACTCGAAATGGATTGACTTAAATGTAAGACCCAAAACTGTGAAAGTACTAGAAGAAAACATAGGGGAAATGCTTCATAACATTGGACTGGGAAATAATGCTTTAGCTAAGGTCTCAAAAGCAAAAGAAACAAAAACAAAAATAGACAAATGGGATTACATCAAACCAAAATGCTTCTGCACAGCATTTTCAGCACAGCAAAATGCTTCTGCACTCAGCAGAGTGAAGAGACAACCTACAAAATAGGAGAAAGTATTTCCACGCTATACATCAGACAAGGAGTCAATATCCAGAATATATTAGGAACTCAACTTAAAAGCAAAAAGCAAACAATCTGATTACAAATAGCAATAAAAACCACTGGATAGACATTTTTCAAGAAAACGTAGAAAAGGAAAACAGTATATGAAAAAACATTTAACATCACTATCATCAGGGAAATGCAAACCAAACCACAATGAAATATTACCTCACTCCAATTAGAATAGATATTATCAAAAAGACAAAATATAACAAGTGTTGGCAAGGATGTTGAGAATAGGAATCCTTTACACACTGTTGGTGAAAATGTAAATTAGTACAGCCATTTTATGAGAAACATTATGGAGGTTCCTCAAAAAACTCAAAATAGAACTGCTGTATGATTCAGCAATCCTACTTCTGGGTGTATATCCAAGGATGTTAAATCAGTATGTCAAAGAGATATCTGCATTCTCATGTTTAGTGAAGAACCATTCACATTAGCCAAAATATGGAATCAACCTAAGGCAGACACAGAAAGATGAACACCATATGATCTCACCCACATGCAAATTTTTAATAAATTGATCTCACGGAAGTAGTGAATAGGACAGTGGTTACCAGAGACTGGGAAGAGGGAGGAGGTTGATCAATGGGTATAAAGTTACAATTAGAAAAATGAGATAACTATAACAGGTGTATTGCCTGTGTAATCAGAATTCCAGAAGGAGAATAAAGAAACCAAAGAAATATTTGAAACCATAAAGACTCAGAATTTCTCCCAAATTAATGTCAGACACAGAACCACAGATCTAGAAAGCCCATAGGACACCAATCAGAATAAATGCCCCAAATCTATACCTAAGATCAGTTTCAAACTATAGAAAACTAAAGATAAAGAAAAAAAATCCCAGAAAAATCTAGAGGGTAAAAAAAAATACCTATAGAGGAACAAAGCTAAATATACATCTGACTTCTCAGAAATCATTCAAGCAAGAAGAGAATGAAGTAAAATATTTAAATTCTTGAGTGAAAAAAAATACGTACCAACCTAGAATTCTGTACCCTATTAAATCATCCTTCAAAAATGAAGAAGAAATAGACTTTCTCAGACAAACAGCAAATGAAAGAATGTGTTACTGATGGATCTGCCTTGAAATAAATGTTAAAAGTTCTTTAGAGGAAAGGAAAATATACGGCAGAAACTCAGATCATCAGAAGGAGAAATAGAGTATCAAAGAAGAAATAAATAAAGATAAAGGTTAAAACGTTTTGTGATTAGCAAGGTGACATGTACCTGTAATCCTGGCTACTCAGTGGGAGATAGGAGGATCACTTAAACCCAGAAGTTTGAGGCCAGCCTGGGAAATACAGTGAGATACTTTCTCTAAAAAATAAAATTAATATAATAAGAGCTATTTATGACAAACCCACAGCCAACATCATACTGAATGGACAAAAACTGGAAGCATTCCCTTTGAAAACTGGCACAAGACAGGGATGCCCTCTCTCACCACTCCTATTCAACATAGTGTTGGAAGTTCTGGCCATGGCAATCAGACAGGGGAAAGAAATAAAGGGTATTCAATTAGGAAAATAGGAAGTCAAATTGTCCCTGTTTGCAGACGACGTGATTGTATATTGAGAAAACCCCATTATCTCAGCCCAAAATCTCCTTAAGCTGATCAGCAACTTCAGCAAAATCTCAGGATACAAAATCAATGTGCAAAAATCACAAGCATTCTTATACACCAACAACAGACAGAGAGCCAAATCATGAGTGAACTCCCATTCGAAATTGCTTCAAAGAGAATAAAATACCTAGAAATCCAACTTACGAGGGATGTGAAGGACCTCTTCAAGGAGAACTACAAACCACTGCTCAGTGAAATCAAAGAGGACACAAACAAATGGAAGAATATTCCATGCTCATGGATAGGAAGAATCAATATCATGAAAATGACCATACTGCCCAAGGTAATTTATAGATTCAATGCCATCCCCATCAAGCTATCAATGACTGTCTTCAGAGAATTGGGAAAAACGGCTTAAAGTTCATATGGAACCAAAAAAGAGCCCGCATTGCCAAGACAATCCTAAGTCATTAGAACAAAGCTGGAGGCGTCACGCTACCTGACTTCAAACCATACTGCAAGGCTACAGTAATCAAAACAGCATGGTACTGGTACCAAAACAGAGATATAGACTAAAGGAACAGATCAGAGCCCTCAGAAATAATACCACACATCTACAGCCATCTGATCTTGACAAACCTGAGAGAAACAAGAAATGGGGAAAGGATTCCTATTTAATAAATGGTGCTGGGAAAATTGGCTAGCCATAAGTAGAAAGCTGAAACTGGATCCTTCCTTACTCCTTATACGAAGATTAATTCAAGATGGATTAGAGACTTAAATGTTAGACCTAATACCATAAAAACCCTAGAAGAAAACCTAGGTAGTACCATTCAGGACATAGGCATGGGCAAGGACTCATGTCTAAAACACCAAAAGCAACGGCAGCAAAAGCCAAAATTGACAAATGGGATCTAATTAAACTAAAGAGCTTCTGCACAGCAAAAGAAACTACCATCAGAGTGAACAGGCAACCTACAGAATGGGAGAAAATTTTTGCAATCTACTCATCTGACAAAGGGCTAATATCCAGAATCTACAAAGAACTCAAACAAATATTCAAGAAAAAACAAACAACCCATCAAAAAGTGGGGAAAGGATATAAACAGACATTTCTCAAAAGAAGACATTCATACAGCCAACAGACACATGAAAAAATGCTCATCATCACTGGTCAGTGGGGGTAGGGGTAAGGGATAGCATTAGGAGATATACCTAATGTAAATGACAAGTTAATGGGTGCAGCAAACCAACATGGCACATGTATACATATGTAACAAAACTGCACATTGTGAACATGTACCTAGAACTTAAAGTATAATAAAATTTTTTTAATTTGAAAAACTAATGAAAACTATCTTTTTCTGATTTTAAAATGATCTAACAAATAAGTTTGATCAAAGTAGTATAGTAATAATGTATTTATTTCATACGCTTATGCATATATGTTATGTTTATCCCTATATAGGTGAAATGAATGACAGCAATGATATAGGAACAGAAGGGAAGAATTAGAATTATTCTGTTATTATAAGATATGCTACCATGAAGTGGTCTGTTATTATAAGATATGCTACCCATGAAGTGGTATACTGTCACTGAAAGTGGACTTGGATTAGTTGTAAATTGCAAACTCTATGGCAACAATTAAAAGAAGTTTAAATTTGCATTTCTCTGATGGCGAGTGATGACGAGCATTTTTCATGTGTCTGTTGGCTGTATGAATGTCTTCTTTGAGAAATGTCTGTTCATATCCTTGCCACTTTTTGATGGGGTTGTTTTTTTCTTGTAAATTTGTTTGGGTTCTTTGTAGATTCTGGATATTAGCCCTTTGTCAGATGAGTAGATTGCAACCCAAATGTCCATCTGTGACAGACTGGATTAAGAAAATGTGGCACATATACACCATGGAATACTATGCAGCCATAAAAAAGGATGAGTTTGCGTCCTTTGTAGGGACATGGATGCAGCTGGAAACCATCATTCTTAGCAAACTATCACAAGAACAGAAAACCAAACACCGCATGTTCTCACTCATAGGTGGGAACTGAACAATGACATCACTTGGACTCGGGAAGGGGAACATCACACACTGGGGCATATCATGGGGAGGGGGGAGGGATTGCATTGGGAGTATACATGATATAAATGATGAATTGATGGGTGCTGACGAGTTGATGGGTGCAGCACACCAACATGGCACAAGTATACATATGTAACAAACCTGCACGTTATGCACATGTACCCTAGAACTTAAAGTATAATAATAAAAAAAAGAGCTGTATAAAATAAAATAAAATAAAAAAAGTTTAAAAAAAAACGAAGTATAACTGATATGCTAAGAAAGGAGAGAAAATGAAAGCATATAAAATGCTCAATTAGAACCACAAAAGACAGGGAAATGGTAGAAGATAAAACTAGGGACAAAAAATAAGGATACTAAATAGAAAACAGTAACAAATACGGTAGCTATCAATCTAGTTATATCAGTAATGACTTTGAATCTCATTGGCCTTAATGCTCCAATTTAAAGACAGATATCGTGACCATCAAGTCAACTTATCAAAGTTAATGAGAAGCAAGATTTTGGCTTTTCCTTTTCAAACTACTGGGGTCTGAGGGCATTATGGTTACATATTATGCCATTCTCAAGGCAAAACTCATATACATTTTGATTAGAGGTCAAGGTCTGCATTACTATGTAATATGGATACATTATCCCTATTTATTCAGTACAATTATATAGCAACGTCAGAGTCGATATGGTATAAAGCGAGAATACAGGCTTTGGAGCAGACACAGGTACTAACCCCAGATCCACAACTTATCAGATGCATGGCATGGGACAAGTTACTTAAACTTTGTAAGCCTCAGTTTCCTCATCTGTAAGTGGAGCCAATACTACTTTCCTCACTAGGTTGAAGTGAAAATAGAGACAATAATTTTATACTTGATACTAAAATCATCTATTACAATGCCTGACACATAAAAGACATTTAGTCAATGAAATTATTAATAAAAAAAAATCTTCCTGCTGAAATGTCACCACTAAAACTTCACTCCTTGGGTTAATGAGCTACTCACTTAAACAGAGTCATTCCTAGCCAAAGTTGTAAAATATTTAATTTCCCTTTAACTCTTATATTTAGACTTCCATTTTATGCCCTTCTTTTCTTAATTGGTATTTGGTTAGAGAGAAAGAGAGAGAGAGAGATCAGAGAATGCTTGGGAGAAAATAGAACTAATAAAAACTCCCATTTCTTGTCTAAATTTGTGGCTTTGGAAGTTGGGTGATGAATGTGACATATGTATGAACATATTTTTTCAGAAAATGAAGCTGGACCAGGTAGACAATATAAATTTTCCTGATGTTATGATAGAGTTAGTGCACTATCATTAAGTACTACTCTTCAAATATCACTAAAAATATATATGTCTTCCCCCAGTTTCATGTATTTCCAATTACCTTAATCATTCATTACTTTCTAAACATTACAACATAAAAATGAGGAATGGCTTTTTGTTAAGAAAATGTTCAAGTCGGTACATATAAAATGGAACAGCTGCAGCCATGAATTTTATAAACACTTTGTTGAAAATAACATTAAATGGCAATATCAGTCCACAAATAAATGGCAGTGTTGTATTCTGTGTGGAAAATTTGTCATTCTTATTTATAATGAGGAACATAGAAAATAACTTACCTTGATTTTATTGGATGGATGCCATCATCATCTTCATTGTCATTGTTGTCATCATCATCATCCCAACATTGACAGCTTGGAGTAAACAGGAACTTGAGGACACTGTTTAAGTAGCTGTGGGCATAAAGATGAAGTGCCTATGTTCAAATAACTTAAAATCAAGTTAGGAGACAGGCTGTACAAACAAACAGGAAAGCCCTATATCAGGATTAGAGCTGGTTGCTAAGTACTCTTGGTCATCAGGCACTACTTGGTTTCTGGGCTTTGCATTCCTTCTCTACACAAAGTAGACACCCCAACATATCCACTTCATTTCTGACCTTAGTAAATATAGATGTAAGGATTTTCAGGCCAAATTTTGCAAAATTATGACCAACAGGCTAAATGAGACCCAAGAATGTATTTGTCACACTGCACATATTTTTAACTTACTCTTTGAATTCGTTCCCATTTTAAAGCTTATTTGCTTTACTTTATAATTGAGATTTCCAGCTTTACTTGGCAATATCAAAAGATCTTGCAACACTAGGTCTATTTTCCACATTACAATTAGCTATTGTTAAATAATACATGCCCTCTCTAGATAAGACATAAGAACCCCATTTTTTTTTCATAGGCTTCACCAATCCTTTTTGATCCTTAAACTGGTCTTGCTTCACACTCTTTATCTCTCAGTCTCTATAGGCATTTGAGTTTATGGCCCATAGCCTAGCCACTCTTTCAGACTCAGCATGAAATACACTCTGGTTTAGTTCGATGTAAATTTCTTCCTTGTTCCTCTTGCTGCATTTCTTTTCTCAGTAATCCTTCTAGCACTGGCAAGTCCTGACTTTTGTCTTCCTGCTACTACCCCCATCCCAACAATATTTCTGTTTGACAATTATACCCCAAAGTGTTGACTCAGATCCTATTTACAATCACTTAATGACTATACCTTTATCAAGTACCACTGGACTACTGCAATCAACAATGATGAGAAGTTATAGCTGGCTGATTCATTAAGTGAAAAGAACTATTTCATTGTATGCAAGTCTAATCTGACACAGCAAGTTCATAAGCCTCTGAACCAGGAAAAGGTTTTAGCAAAACCACTGCCTCCCTTCAAAATACATAAAAGTAGGCAGCGATGGAAACCCCACTGAGGTCATTGATTTGGGCAAGGACCATCAAGGAAAACAAAAAGTTTGGGGTGATGTGTAGATAGGAAAATCGATATTCACATAGTGCCACAGTATCACCTCCGTGGATGACTACCTGAAAAGAGGGGAAAGGTTAACTTTTCAATAGAGCAAGCTAACAATCATCATCTTAACCAAGATGTCATTCACTGGGTTCAGAGTCAATCACATATTACGTGTTTCTTAACGTGATGCAATATGCAACACACAGCCTCACCTAGGACGTAGTCCCATGAAAAACATTTAATCTGAATCCAATAAGCATTAGCCCTAATTTCCAGTTTTCAGAAATATAAGTTAACATAAAAGGAGCAGCTTCAAAGAAACCAAAAAAAAAAAAATCTGGAAAATCCAAAAGGTGATTTATGTTAAAGGGCAATATTCTTGATTTCATCAATAGTCAAAATCATTGAAAGAATATAAAGAAAAGGACTGACTTCTAGATTAAAAGAAAGTTAACAGACATAATAACAATCAAATGCAATATATGGCTCTGGATAGAATCCTGGTTGGAAAGACAGTTCTACAATATATTTTTGAGTAATTGGGAAACTTTGAATATACACTGTGTATGAGATCTTATGAGAATTATTATATTTTTTAGAAATAATGGTGGTATGGTAATTATGAGAATAGGAGAATGTCCTTATTTTTAAATGCATAAAAGTTCAGTGGTGTCATGTCATGATGTCTGAAACTTAATTTCAAATAGTTCAGCCAAAAACACACACCCCCCCCACACACACACACGCACACACACATCCCTGGAGAAAGACAGATTGATTTGATTTTATTCAGAAGCATAAGAAGAAAATTCATCAATGAAGTTTTCAATATAAGCAAAAAATAGTTCAATCATTCACAAAAAGAGAAATGGTTGGCATAACATCAGAGTACAGAGGAAGCTTTGAATACAAATACAGGTGACTACTAGCTCAAACTGTTTCAACTTGTAGCTATCACCCTGGAACCAATTATTAATAGTTACTAAGCCAAGTCCTCCAGCATTGTGGATCTCCCTTATCTTTACCTTTCTTCACTAACTCCTGCTCGTCAGCTATCAGGTTAACCATTCCTCCCCCAATTTTGCTTTAGTTCTCCTCTTATGTGTTCCCACAGTTCTCTGTTCTTTTGTTATAGTATTTTTTAAATTAAATAATTTATCTGTTTCTCCCTCTGGGTGGAGAGCTAATACAGAACATGGCTAGTATTCCCCACTATTTCCCAAGCATCTAGTCCAGTGTCTGGCACAGCATAGGCATTCGATAAGCATGGCATATATTGGTATTTAAAATTGAATTTTTGCTACTTCCTCTCCAGAAATTTGGACCATAATTCTTAATCCTTCCTAATAAGTCGGGCCCAGTTATCATAAGATTCATTGTCTTAACTGCCTACAAGTCTGTCTTAACATCGCCCCCCAGTGGAATCTCATCATGCTGCTCTGTTCATCATCCCTGTTACTTTATTTTATAAAATGTCAAACTCAATGCCACTCTTCTTTCTTGTTCTAGCAAAATGCTCAGATTTTCTGTGGAAATTTTTAAACAGCTAAGATAAGAGTGAGTTGAATGGCAGTTTAGTGACACCTTAGCCCTCAAAGTCCATTATCTGAATAGTATTTAAGCTTGATGTAAGAGTGATCCAATTGAGTTGTTTCTACTGAATGTGATTTAGACAATCATTTATCCTTATTGTAACTCTTTCCTAATTGTCAGCACTTTCCTCTTGTAAAATCCCAAAGGGGCTATCAAATGCAAATCTAGTTTTAAATTTTAGTGTCTTTAAGTATTTCTGGACCTCTCTTTGACACAAAGGGCAGGTCTACAAGGATTTAGTCCCTCTAATAGAAGGCAGAAGTCAGTGAGTCTAACATGAATCCAAGGCAGAATATATTTAATAATAAGGCTTCTTTTGTAAATATTAATAGTAACGTACAGCTACAATTAGAAACCAGTTATCTTCAAATTTAACACTCATCAGGCAGCATTACAAAATAAGGCTATTTAGTACTAGCTATTACTACATTTTTGAAAGCACCATCATGTTTCATATGTGGAATAAATAAGGTCCCATAATAATCCACATATTCCATGAAACCTCTAGGAAACAATCTAGTACTCATTCTAAAAGCTAATACAAGGCAATGACTAGTTTTATGAGGCTTAAAAATCACACATATTTTGACCAGTTTTTTCTAGAACACACAAAATTAAGAAGTATAATACATCCTCCGACTTTCACAAAGTACATTACCTCCATTTGCTTCACTGTTCCCTTTGGCTAATTGTCAATGGGGCTTACTGCCAAATAATGCTGCAGTTGGCCAAGTTGTAGTGAGCACCCTCCAGTCTTTTTGATTACCTGCCATTTCAGGCTTCAAATGCAGCACACAGCACAGATGATCAGTGCTGTAATCTGCCAAACCTTTCTTTGTCCCTTCATCAGCATACTCCAATGTCACATTCAAAGTCCTTGGAGGGCACTTGCATGACCACCCTATCTCCTTCCATTTTTCTTCATAGCAATCATCACTACATCTGTATTTCCTACTAGAATGTAAGCTCCATCATGGAAGAGATTTAGTCTTATATCGGTCTTACCTTTTACCACTGTATATGTAGCACCTACAACTGTACCATGTACATAGAAAGTGCTCAATAAATATTTGTTCACTGAGTAAATAATCATAAGAGCCAACATATCTTGAAAATATATCATTATATGCACTGATAAGTGCTTTAACTGGATTTCACATAGTGATAATCCCCAGGAATATCACTATGAAGGATGTGCTATAGTTATTCCCATTTTATAGTTGAGGAAACAGGATTGGAAAAAATGCATTTTGCTCAGGAAGGTAATACTTGTGATTATTGCTAATACATCAGTCTTCTGTGAGGAACAACAATGATAATAAGGGATACTTAAGAATGTAACATAACTTGGATGCCTATGGAAATTAATAATAGCTAACATTTACTGAAAAATTCCTATGAGCCAGGCACTATAAACACTTTACATCTCTTCAATCTTGCAAAAAAACCTATGTGGTAGATACTATCATTATTCCAGTTCTACAGATTATGAAACTGAGGCACAGAGCAGCGAAGCAACTTGCATAATATCTTACAGGTAGTAAGTAACAGATCTTCAGTTCAAGCTTGGTTAGTCTGACAAATCTTGAGACAGATTTATGAAGACACCTGTGAACGGAGAGACTATAGTAGGGTAGAGAGACAGAGAAAGGAAATAAAATAATTTTAATAAATATTATAAAATGCTATGGATGATCATATTATTACCAAAATAAATTCTAGGGATTTGCACATATTTTATGTAATCCTCAAAATGAGGAACTACGTCCTATTATCTTCAGTTTATGGATGACACAAATAGAAGTTTCTAGCCGAAGATCACATGGTTTGAGAGTAATCTAATTTCAAGGTGTCTCCCATTTCCATTGT
This sequence comes from Trachypithecus francoisi, assembly GCF_009764315.1. Taxonomy (NCBI): domain Eukaryota; kingdom Metazoa; phylum Chordata; class Mammalia; order Primates; family Cercopithecidae; genus Trachypithecus; species Trachypithecus francoisi. The sequence continues at coordinate 35,213,045 of NW_022681471.1, read as the reverse complement.
CCCTGTACTGCCTGAAGAACTCAAAGAAACTTTGTTTCTGCAAGATCCAGGGGAGTAATGATATTTGGTTCAGGGATAGAAAGAATCAGGGTGGAAATGAGAAGGGCATTTTTTAAAAAATGAACCAACTTAGGGAAAGCCTAGACTGAGAAGAGCTGAACACAGGAATTGGACAGACAAAACAAGAAAAGATTAAGATTTATTTCCACAGTAACAAAAGGGGTTTTGTTTGGGATAAAGTATAATATTAGTAGCATGATGTAGTCATTAAGAGCATTGTTTAATTTCTAACTGGTTAGCTTACTAGCTTTTCATAAAGTGATTTGGGTAAATCACTTCAACTTTCAAAGCCTTAGTTTTCCAACCTGTAAGACAGATATTATAAGAATGTTTTCCTCAGAGTGTTATTGGATGTATCATCTGGTATGTAGCATGTGCTCATTAAACACCAGCAGCTGTTATTAATGATAGTGGATAAACTTCTCTTCCCCCTCACTGCACATGCCAATACACATCCAGAAGAGAAGAGAGAAAGATCAAAATGGAATGGAACTCAAATTCTTGGTGATTAACCCCATAATAGAGATAGAGATATATACCAAGCAATGGGAACATTGACACCTGGGTCCACCTTGGACAATACAAAAGCCATCTAGGAGAAAGTAATACCTGAACTAAGTCCTGAAAGTAGGCATATGAGCTTCTTGTTGCTGCTATAACAGATTACTACAATCTTAGTGCCTCAAAATAACACCAATTTATTATCTTATATTTATGGATTTCAGAAGTCTGAAATGGGTCTCACAGGGCTAAAATCAAGGTGTTAGTGTGGTTACATTCCTTATGGAAACTAAGAGATAATTTTTCCTTGGCATTTCCCAGCTTTTAATAGTGCCTGCATTCTTTGGCTCGTGACCCCTTCATCCATCTTTGAAATTTGCAGATGGCATCTTCAAATCTCTCTCTCTTACTCTGACTCTCTTGTCTCCCTCCTTTGTTGATAAAGACCTTTGTGATTGCATCAAACCCACCTAGAGAATCCAGAAACCTCTTCAAATCTCAAGATCCTTAACATAAACACATCTGAAAAGTATGACCACTGATATCATCCATTTATATGTGGATCAGAACCCACACCAAGTGGCTAAATGAAGGGAATTCAATATAGGAAACAAATTACAAAGGTATTAGAAGAATGGAAAGAGCAAATGAGGGAGAGGTGAGGCAACATAGAGATTATTAACTGCAAGAAGTGGCTACCACTCATGGGGCTGAGGGACAAAGGCAGGGGGTAATACTACCAGAGCCTGGGAACAAGGATCCAGGGCTATTAGGCAGGAACTGGAACTTTGGAAGAACAACTCAGCTGAAGCTGGGACCCCAGAGCTTCTCAATAATAACTAGAGCTACAGAGAGAATACTCCCAACTGCCCAAGACATAAACAAGCAGAGCATGGGGATGGAGAGACAGAATATCACAGCTTCTGCACTTCCCTTGACTTTCAAAATCTGAGTAGTGTCTCCTGTTGGTCTATTCTAGCCAGAAGTCATTTAGCAAGGAAGCCCAGAAAAAAAAAAATGGTATCAAGGGTCAAATGCTTACAGAACAAGGGAAGAATAAAGAATGAATCTAAAAGCAAAACTAATCTTTTTGCAGTTTCCTAAATACATCATATCCTTTTCTTATTCCCTTCACTTGAATTGCATTCCCTTTGTCCTCTTATCTCTAATATTTTCTCCTCTGTGAAGGCTTCTCTGAGTATTCCAGGCTTCTGAACTCGAGTGTCTCCTTGACCACACCGATCATTTGGTAATTCACATAATACTGAGCAGCAGCACTGTTAGTTATCTTTGTTTGCCTGTGTGACATGACCACTTAACTACCTTGTAAGCTCTTTGTAGGAGAGAGAAGACCTACACATCCACATCTACCATACAGTTCTGACATGGCAGGTTTTTGCTTGGTTGTCTGAGTCTAATTCTAACTGCAGTGTGGTATTTTCCAGCATCTTAACATTTTCTATGACATTCAAGGGTAGTGTTAAAATATTTAGCAATCAGTATGCATAGCCATCAACCAATCAGCATATACACCTGCCTCAAAAGAAGAGACCCTGGCTGTAAACAACTTGTATACCTGTACTGACTCACAACTGCTGAATATCTGGGCTGGACTACATGGAAAGGAGAACAAGAACCTGCAGTTGAGAGAAATGTTCACTATTTGCACTATGAGCCAAATTACTACATTAAAACACACAAAACAGCAGATTATAAAATAACATTCTCTTTTAAAACATAGTCAATCATGAGATACACACACATATACACACACACACATATATACACACACAGTTGTGTTCATTACAGTTTACATTTTATTTCATTATTTATAGTATATATTTATATATTATTTTTATAATCTATTTTATACACAAAATATACCAATACATATATGATAAAAAATAAAGAGTATAATGCAATGGTTACCTCTGGGTGCCCCTTAAGGATAAGCATTTTTTTCCTCTTGTTTTAGCTTATTTCCATTATCTGATTTTTCTACAATATTCAAGTATCATATATGGGATAAAGTTTATAAACTAAACAAACATATATCCTTTAAATGTTTCATTAATCTCTAGCAAGTGTGTGATGAGTGAAAGAAAGAAGAGGACATGAGGGTTATAGTACATGCTCTAACAATACATTTTAAAATACTCAATAGCATGGAAATATTTTATCCTCTATACATGCTTCCTAGCCCTCAGAGAGTCAAAGTGAAAAATTAAATTTCATCCAAAACACTCTTCCTAATCACTGTTCTGAGGAAGAATAAAAATGTAAAGAGGAAAAAAAGCTAATCAAAATACATGGCTTAAGTTTTTAAATGGAGATCAGTATTTCATAAAATGTTGGGGACACTGGTTTAGGAAATCATCATCCTTCCTTTTCACTAAGCCTGTCTGCCACCTGAAATTACACCTCAGATAGCAGCCTTTGCATTTCACTCAATGTCAAACCTGTAAACATCCTATGGCATGACTGCTCAGGTCAACCATAGTCTTCATCTCCTCCATAATCAGGCCAAGCTGGGAGTTCATGGCCAGCATTTGAAATTCACAGCAGACAAACACAGAGACAAGGCAGACAAGCCAATCAAAGATGTGGTTACACAACTGATTTCAGTTTTTACCTCTCATATGAGGTGAGCTGCTGGTTGTGGGTACCCAACAATGACAACTCAGCTTCCATGAACTAAAGTACAGCGTTTCCATTGTGACCTATTTGGTGATCTTCATATAAGTATGGCTGATTTTCTTTACCAAATCTCTTTATGGCTATTTCAGTTCTATAATTACTTCTCAAAATCTCCCGTCATGATGATGTCTCCATTCTCTCCTTCTCATCTCAGGCTATTACCAAGACAGCAACAAACCCTGTGTTTTTCCAATCCTGGTTGCTTTCCATCAACTTTCTCTTTGACTTGGACCTCTAAATTAGGTCAGCTCAGTCTGAACATTTAATTTTTTCTTTTCCAGAAATTAACATAACTTATTAATAAGCCTGTAATTTTACAAAGGTTTAGCCAAACGTCAACCACATCCCTAGTCTATGAAGACAAGAGCTATATTTAGCTAGTCCTAATTAAAAAATAGCTAAAATGCTGCTTGGTATGGGAGGAGGGGAAAATCTGTGTGATTCATGTCTCATCAAAAGCTTTGACATTTGACTTTCCTTAATGCTGTTTATGGATGAATGAATATTGTTCCATTTAGTTTGAAATATAGGAAGCATTTGAATTGTATTATTGATCCTCATAAAATATGCAAAATTTACCAGTGACATTTCTAAATATTTTAGGAGCAAGGTGCCAACTGAAATGGGGAGGAGGAAGTGGGTCATTGAACTCAACTTCACACACTAACCTTATTACCAAACCCCATGGAAGAGAGAAAGCAACAGGAGCCAGTGACTGGGTTCAGGGCTTTTGGGTGTACAAATATGTGTGTTCGTGTGTGTGTGTTTCAGGGTATATATATATGAATGTGGAGAGAGGTATGTGTGCATATTCATGTGAAGCCCTGTGGTCCTATTTGTATATATGTGTAGGTCAAGGGAAGCTTCCAAGGCCAAGAATAGAAATAGGCTTCAGATATCATCCTCTGGCCATTTTCTGTCATTATAATGCACTTTCTACTCTTTGAGAGTATAAGCTTAGCCATATTCTTAACATTATACCAGGTGGTAGGGAGAGACACCAAGGCATGGCAAGTGAAAATAATATGTGACTTTTTGGATATTACCTTATAATAGCTAATTGACACTTCTACTCTGCTTTAGTGTGCTTTTGGAATTATCAAAAGCAGCCAAAACCATGCAACAGGAAGGTAGGAAATTGGGCCCTTCAAGAATCTACTCTCATGTTAGTTATTCCCAGGGTCTAACTGGTATAAACGATGTAGAAGAGTTTTGCTTTCTGTTTCTTACTTGACACTTCTCACCTCCCTTGATCCCACATTAATAGACTGGGAGCATCTAAAGAAAGGAATTCTATCTTACTCATCTCTCTAATCTCAACACTAACGTAGCACCTGGTATGAACATTGGACTCAGTAAATGTTTACTCAATTGTAACATATTTCTCTACCACCAAATCAGCTTTCCTCTGCACTTTCAGAGCAAGATTGACCCATCATTTCAGCAGTTTCCTCAAACTCATTCATGGAAGGACTCAATACAGAAGCTCTGAGATGATTAATTGAATAGCCTTTCTAAGTGCTACCTTTGACTAACACTCTGAAGATGTCACTTCCCTTCTTACCAGCCTATAGTTAAATATATATCATATGTGATTCCGATTAATATTTTTGAGGGCCTGCTATGTTCTCAGCCCTGTATAGGTTTATGTGCATACATCAAGGGTGGGGAGGATGTAATGATATGTAAGGTATAGTCTCTGTCCTCTAGAAATTTATCCTGTAAGACAGATAAAACAAAACACAGTTACTCTGGTACAGGGTTATGTGTTACATGTACCATATTCGTGTTGTCAACAAGGTGCTAGTTTCAAGGAAGACAAGATCTCTTCCCTTTAGCATATATAATTTTAGCTTCCCTAAGAAGGAGGCATCCAAGCTGGGCCTTAAATTAATGGTGATATTTGCACAGGCAAAGAGGAAGAGCCTGAACACTCAAAGTAGAAGGGACAGAGTGATAACTATCACAGAGTTAGGAATTTCTAAGAACCCCCAACTGGGGCTTCACCGTGTATTTTTTATAAGTGGTAAAAATTTCTTGTGACTATAATATGGCAAAATCTGTAAGCTTCTGAATTACAGGCTCAAATGCTGTCCTTTATAAGTCAGACAGAGAAAAAGTAGGCTGTTTCCTAGAATGGTATGAATCCCCTGGTGCGTAGATCACAGAATGGGAATGCATATGCCTTTCCCTTCTGAATAATATGTCATTGCCTGTTTAATAGACAGCTGCATAGCAAATCTTAAGCAGTTTCTTAATAATGGCATATTTCTACCAAGATTCAATGTTCGCCAAAAAATTCCACAAGAAAGTTATGAATAGAAAATTCTCTTATCGTGAAAAGAATTTTGTCTACACAACACCAACCATCTAGCTAAGACAAACAAAAACATCCAGTAAAAGTGTTGCCTACTCAGCACTAACCATTTTGAAATATCTAGGAATACCTGGATAGTGGGCTAAATTTCTCAGTTTTCCCCAGTATAAAACAGAGAAATCAGCATTGTGTAGACATAGCCTTACTCTACCTATCGGCAGGCCAAATCATTGAGCAGGTTCCCAATCAAAACACCAGGAATTTCTGCTTGAGCTTCTAACACCTCACTGATCTTCAAAAGAAATGTGTGCTACAGTATGGATAGATTGGACTTTTTATAATAGTGACTCACTTAATTTGCCCTCAATTTGGTACTAGTCATACTGCCACGACAATTTAAAGGCACCATTCCCTCTTAACCAATCCATTTAAAGAGGATTCACATCTTGTCAGAAAATTTGACACCAAGTGCACAATAGTCCTAACTTTTCATTAGAATCCTTTACATAGTGTAGTTAATGCTAAAAATATTTAAAGTAGATTAAGAATAGAACAAAGAAATGAAGTGCAACTGTGACTGTGACAGGGTATGAATATTAATGATGCATTTTTTATTCCTTTTCTCATCTAGTACCATCCCCTATACTTTTTGATTCAAAATCTTACTTAACTTATACTGAAACATTAAATACTGGCCCTTGGTTCTCTGTGATATGCTACATATATAAAGATAGAATTAATCTTTACTCTAATATCTGTCTGAGGGATAAGGTGCTAAACCACCGTATTATGGCTCCCCACTGTCTAAGGCATAAAGTCCAATCTCCTTAGGCTGACATCTAAGACCCTCCACAGGCTGGCTTCAATAAGCTTTTTTAAAGTCATCTCTCACTACCACTTTAGACAAATCATCCACCACAGCCAGTGGGATCTCATCACTGTCCCCTGAAAATGCCACAATTAGTCTTCCCTCTGCATATTTACTCAGTCTGTGCTTCTCATTTTAATTCTCACATTTTTCAACTTCTATGCATTCCTCATAGCTCAACACAAGTTTTTCATTTGCAAAGTTTCCATCAGCCACACCAGACCCACTCTGCTTCAGATTAGTTAGTGCCTTTGCTGTGTGGCCCTAATGTTAAAGCTTGTACTTGGCTTCAAATACATCACTCATATTTGTATATATTATTTCAGTCAAGAGTAACTTTTCAGTCATGACTATCTGATCTCCCTAACTAGATTACAAGCTGTTTAAGGGCAGGGACACCCCACACAACCAAGAGAATACTAAGTACATAGTTATCAGTGTTTTTAGCACTTAAATGCACAGTATTCAAGCACTGCTATTGCCTGAAGTCCTTTACCTTTATGCATGGGTGACAAAACCATGGGGCCATCAAACAGAATCCTCATCTCAGTCCTCAAGGCAACTCACTACCTAACATTTATAACCTACCTTGTCAGACTTCACTCTGCTCCAGCCAAGATGCATTGTGTCCCACAAACTCCACCCCAATCCCTCTCTCTTTTGTGCCTTTCTACATGTCACTTCCTTCTCCTGGAATGCCTTGCTCCTCATCTCCTCACTGTAAAAATCCTAACTAGGCCCATCTCAAATTCTATTTCCTCTGTTAAGCCCTCCCCAATAAATCTAACCAACTATAGTATTTTCTCCACCTACTCATTGAATTCATCATCACTTACTCACTTTGATATTCGATATTATTTATATGTGGATACCTTTCCATTGTTCTCTATTGTTTTCATTTAGAGAATGAACTGAATAGTATTATCTGATCAAATCACACTTACCCCCAAACTGTTTAGCTGGTGTTAGAGTGCCAATAAACAAAGTTCAAAATCCTTAACATAACATTTGAAACCCTCTACAAGAGGCTCTAGCCAACCTTACCAGTTTCATTTCTGTCTTAGTCATCTTAGTCACCACAGATGGGTGGCATAAACAACAGAAATTTATTTTCTCACGATTCTGGAAACCTGAAGTCCGAAATTAAGGTGCCAGCATGGTCAGTTTCTTTTAAGGGCTCTTCCTGGCTTATAGATAGTTGCCTTTTCACAGTGTTCCACGGCAGGGATAAAGAAAGAACAAACTCCCTGTTGTGTCTCTTCTTATAAGAGCACTAATCTCATCTTGAAAACTCTACCATTATGAGCTCATCCAAACCCATTTACCTCTCAAAAGTCTCATCTCCAAATATTATCATATTGAGAGTTAAGACTCCAACATATAAATTTGAGGTAGGGGAAAAACAATTCAGTCTATAGCCATCTCCCACTATACCATGTACAGTGATCCAATTGAATGGATAGATATGTAGACTGTGTAGGCTCCAGATTCTACCTCTTCTTAGCTGCGTAGAGTTGGACAAATAATCTATTTTGAGTTTTGGTTTCCTTATCTATAAAATGGAGATAATAATATTACTCAATTCATAGTATTACCATGGAGAATAAATGAGACAATTTACATAAAATACATAGTCTCATGTCTAACACAGAGTTAAATGTTCAATAAATGGTCACTATGCTTATGACATGCCCATGCTAACTACTTTTCCTGGAATGTCTTCTCTCCAGGTCTGCTTATCTATCACTTGCTATCAATCCTTCAAGGCCCAACTCCAGATATGACTACCGTATCCTCCACAAGCTTTCTCAGATCTATTGAGTCAGAATTAAAGTCTCTATCTTCCAATGTGCTGTGTTTATGACTATATTCTGGTCTTAGTATAGATTGCCTCAGTCTACTTGAATAAGATATTTTAATCCCAAAGCATTGAATTGCAAGCTCATGACCTGAAAGGACATCTATCCCCTTGCTTACAGTAAGAGCTTCATGCAATAAACCATACTGGGGTAAGAGTCAGGGTACCATAGTTTTAGTTTCTAGTGGTGCTGTCTTTATGTAGTGGTGGTCCCTTCAAAGAATTACTCTTACAGTTTTTGCTCAATTTTCTCAGCAATAAAACAACATCCTCAGCTTATAAATTTTTTTACTAATAAACATGTATGTTGTAGGAACTTTATGGGATCTAATTATGAATCCCAGCTCTGCCACTTACTAGTAATGTGACCCTGGACAAGTCTCTTACTTCTTTGCACCTCAGTTTCTTCCCCTGAAAACAGGAAAATACATTTATTTAAAGATAAAAAGGCCGGGCGCGGTGGCTCAAGCCTGTAATCCCAGCACTTTGGGAGGCCGAGACGGGTGGATCACGAGGTCAGGAGATCGAGACCATCCTGGTCTACACGGTGAAACCCCGTCTCTACTAAAAAATACAAAAAACTAGCCGGGCGAGGTGGCGGGCGCCTGTAGTCCCAGCTACTCGGGAGGCTGAGGCAGGAGAATGGCGTAAACCCGGGAGGCGGAGCTTGCAGTGAGCTGAGATCTGGCCACTGCACTCCAGTCCGGGCGACAGAGCAAGACTCCACCTCAAAAAAAAAAAAAAAAAAAAAAAAGACTGGAAAAGTCAGTCTACAACTCAGTAAAAACTCAGTAAGTGTTCCTTCCTTCCTTTTTTCTTATGTTTTGAATGTTTGTGCCCTCCAAAACTCAATTGAAATGTACTTGTTCACATAACAATATTGGGAGGTGGGGCCTTTAAGAGGTATTGAGATCATAAGGGCTCTGCCCTCATTGGTGGCTCTAATGCCATTTAGAAGGGGCTTTAGGGAGTGAGTCCTCTCTCTCTTTGCTGTTTTGCTCTTCTGTGATGTGAAGAACAGCATTCCTGCCCTCTAGAGGATGCTGCTTTCAAGGTACCATCTTGGAAGCAGACACAGGACCCTCCCCAGACACTGAACCTACCGGCATCTTGATCCTGGACTTCCCAGCCTCCAAAACTGCAAGAAATAAATTTCTGTTATTTATAAATTACTCAGTCTCAGGTATACTGTTATAGCAGCACAAAATAGACCTAGGCAATTCTCCATTCCCACCCTGGGCAAGGATGTACTTTTCTGGCTCTGCTTTCATTCCTGTCTCCATTTTCCCTGGGGAACCTATTCCTCTCTAACATCATTGGTCACTTCCTTGTCTATATTTTATTCCCAATGCCCTTTTCCTAAAGTGCCTCCCTCTATCCCTCTCCCTGCTATATATTCTCCCCATTTCAATGAGACACTGGTAATAACCTGGAGCTGAGGAAATTCCTGGAAGCACTGATTTTCCACCTGAAGGAGTAGCAAAACAAAGCTTTCTTCACACACTGGTGAAGATTCAGTAGGAAAGAGAGTGTTTCTGGAACCCATGATTGAAATATGGAATGTATTTTCCCACAGAAGCACACCTTCAAATGATCATCAGTAGCTATGGTATTATTAATACAGCATGATCTTTTAGATTATGGGTTACAACTTTTATGGGCTGGCTTGGGAACCTAATTACCATAGAGACTATTGTTTTCTGTAGGAAAATGTATTGCACATTCCAAGGTGATTCACAAGCAATTTTGAGACATAAGCCATACATGAGTTACACATTTTCTTTACTTCTTTTCTATCTTACCCACAATCAAGCATAGAGCTAGGCACTCCAAAGTGCTAACTACTTACAGAAAGCAGATAACTAAAACAATCACTTGCAGGACCCTGTACATACACAAAATGTGGTTTCTTGCAGCAAGTCGTTAAGCTGCACCCTCTCTGTGGAATACCCTGTCTCCCCCACCTCACCTGGCTTCTACCTTCTCAGCCTTCCAAGTTTACTTCAGGCTTCGCATCCTTCTCAAACTCTGGCAAACACCTCTGAACCCCCATGGGGCTAGATGCTCTTATTCTGTGTCCCCAGAAGCCCCACATTATACCATTCCCAGAACATTTATAATGTATTTTCACTCCTTAGTTACTTGTTTGCTTGTTTATTTCATCCACTTGAAGACAGGGACTTTTATCTTGGCCCCAGTGTATAAGACAGTACCTCGTTCTCAGTAGGCAGTAAGAGGAAGTCTACTAAATGAATGAAAAACTAGGAACTACAGATGCAATGGAAAACACACAGGTGGTTATTTTCATAGGACAGAGAGGTGGGGGCTGTGGGAAAGGCACATAACTGAGCTGAAGAACAAGAACTATAAATGGCAGCACAGTAAGCTCACAGGCTACCACGGCTTAGATGCTTGGTCTCCCACATAGTCTGCATGACCATTGAGTACTCAATATTAGTGGACTAAATTTAAAAAGCAGATAATTACATAATATTGGAACTACTAGGGACATAAGAGATAAACTTATCTTCCTCTGGCATTTTCCAGAGGCAGAAATTGAGCCCCAAACAGGATCTAGGACTTGTTATTCACTCAAAGCAAACATCTAAGAGTTACTCTTACACAACAACTCCCTTCTTGAACTAACAACCAGCCAGCCAAGGTAACAATTGTGCTCAAAGGGAACTCCAAAATATTGCTTTTAACCTTCTACTTGTCTTTTAGGGTCAACTCTACATAGACTAAGGCAACCTATGGTAGTGTGAAGAATAAAATCTCTCAGAGATGGAAAGAGCCCCTCCAAAACCACTCAGCTCAAACTGTTCCCATGCAATAAAAATCTGCTTTGACATAATCTCAACAAGTGTCAACCACCCCCTGCACAAACAATTGTATTCAGGTCTTATTAGATTTCCTAGGATCTCTAGCAAAGGTATTTTGTATTGATATTGGCATATTATATACATATCCTGTACTTATGATACTATTTCACTTCATTTTTAAGAAGTATGAGTATGGTTGCAAATAAATGACACTAGAGTCAGCTGTTTGAACAACACAAATGGTCAAAAAGCATATTGGTATACGGGGGCACCTGTATATATGTACATATACGTATACCATATGTATTGGTATATTGGTATACAGGGCCACTGGTATATACTGGAAAACGTCCAACAGCAAAAAAATTAGATCCCTCTTATTGGTAATTTGTTTTTCCATCAAAAGAGTATTTGAAGATTTCAATGGGGATTTTCTAGTCAGAAATGTCAGTTGCAGAGATCATTCAGTGAAGTATCAGTTTGTTTTTCCATCCTCATCTTTTTACATGTTTTATGAATAGTAACTGGTGGAGTAAAAATAACATTGGACTAGTATTCAGGAGATGTAGCTTCTAGTCCTGGATCTGTCACTGACCAGCTGTGCTACCCTGAGTAAATTACTCCTTTTCTAGAAGCCTCAATTTCTCCATCTATAAAATGAACAGATGAAATAGATGAGTGTTCCCTCAGAGCCTTTCTTTAATATTTTTATATATCTGGGTTTGATTTCATTTGTCAAAAAGAGTTCTAGTGCTTTAAAAATATTCACCAATGATTGAACCAGACGTCTTCATGGTCATTTATTGCTTAACAATCTGTGATTCTTAATTGTTTGTTAGTGCACAAGAATCTAGGGATACAACAGTTTCAAAATGATACTATTCCCCAAAATTCCTATTAAACTAGAAATTACTTTCTGAAAATGAAAAAAGTAGTAGATAAAGAAGGCAACCTACAGAAGTCTTCCCACCCTAAAATGGTTTATAAATGTGCTACTGATGAGTTTCCAGTGTCAATTCAATTTTCATCCAGACCAAACTATGAATAATGTAAGCTAGACTGTGACAAGTAATGTCATAACAACTGGAGGCGGCAGAGTGTTTGCATGGATTCTAGAAAGAGCCAAAGTGAGAATGTGTCAGTGTGCTCTGTCCAGGAGAATCAGTGCTCTGATTCTAAAAACAAATATCAGTTCTCTAGAGATGAATATTTCTGGACCAGTATTTGTAGAACAATCTGTCATGCCACCATAGCTTGATGGAAATGTCCCCTGAGAACACCAGATTCTCTTTATTCTACATCTACATCTATGCTCACGAAGTAATACTCTGATACATCATTTAATCTCCAGAGTGAACTTCCAACCAGGAGGATGTGCTGTGTGCAAAATACTGACAGCAGCCAAATACAATTTTATAATAAATTAAGAAAATGGACCTCTGGAAGATCAGAGTTGTCTGATTTTGATTAATATGCATAAACTGACCAAATTGAGTTTCTGTTCTGAAAAACTAATATACATATGCCAAATCTGAAATGGCCTCAACAAGAAGGGCATTCATCCAGGCTGTCTATACTGAAATGGCCAGTATCTCATTAGCACTATTACCGTTCCTTAACAAAACTGCAACATAGCAGATTATCTGTTTCTTGGTTCCCAGCATTAATGACATGAAGGACATTTTCCAATCTAGACTCACTAACCCCATTATCTTTGCTCTATTTCAGGGCCATAATTTTAGTCAACCTTCCAGGAGGTCAAAGTCAATGAAAATTTAATAACTACTGTGTAAAAGGCAACAGCCATAGGGAAAACTAGGTTGGAAAAAAGTGCCTGCTATCACTGTAAACCTACAAATGAATACTGCTGAAAATAAAAGAAAAAACCCTTTCCCATTTAAGGATGGATCTGTGATTTTATTTCAAACTCCCAAGAACATCACATATGATGCTATATGATGTAACAAACTTCATTTCTATGTCTCTGACCTTATTTCCAGCCATCTTCTCAACACTCACCCTATGCCTTGTTTATATAATATATTGACAGTTCCCTATGTGCAGAATGCTGTCTTACAGGTCCATACTTTTACATATGTAGCTTCTTCTGCCTAGAGTACCCTCCTCACACTAAACTTTCCGATTCAAATCAGGTTTCATCATATTCCTTAAACCTCCACTGAGAATGAGCTGTGTCCTCCTATGTGTCTCCACAGAGGCCTGTATATATGCCACTAAAGCTCTTATGTTACTGTATTGTAATTGCTGATTTTCTTGTCTATATTTCCTCTTATAATATCAGATCCTTGAGAGAAGATATGGCATTTTGTTCATTTCTGTATCTACAGTTACCTAATAAACAGTAGCCATGTATTATATAGTCATGGTCACATATGAAGTTTCAGTCAATGACAGACTGCATATACAATAGTGGTCCCATAAGATTATAATATAACTGAAAAATGTTTTATGCTTTCATATATAAGTGCTTACCCTTGTGTTAGTTGACTACAGTATTCAGTATAGTAACATGCTGTACAGGTCTGAAGCATAGGATCAATAGGCTATGCCTTGTAGTCTAGGTATGTAGTAGGCTATGCCATCTAGGTTTGCATCAGTACACTATAATGTTTGTACAATGACACATTTCTCAGAATGTATCTCCATCATTAAGCAATGCATAACTGTATTTGTTTGCTGAATAAATGACCCAACTACTGTATAGGAAACAGTACAGAAGAACAACAGGAGTAGATCAAACCACTTGGAGCCATAAATTTGAGTTATAAACAATTTGCTTTACATAGTCACACACTGAACTTTTCAATGTGGTTTCTCCATGTTTCAAACTTCCTCTCCAGCAGTTCTGCCATAGTAAAGCCATCAAACACTGGAGATTTTGTTATTAATTGTTGATCACTTTTTTAATGAAACTCAAAATAAATCATTCTACTGGGAGCAGAGTGAGATCAACAACCAGAGCCAGAGTTAAAAGAAAGAAGAGAAAATCAACACCAGAATGGTCTTGAAAAAGGTCACAATGCCTTTCCATTCTTCCAAGAGCTCTTTGTGAATTGGATTCCACATTCATCTTTCCTTCTGGGTATTTGAAATAATGTCAGACTAAGTAATAAATGTCAGGTGAGTTGAAAAATATCTGGTTAAGAGGATAGCATTTCTGTCATAGCTTAAGAAAAGCTATTCAAAACTTCCCACATAAATGTGTTTTCAAACATTTACAGACCTAAGGCAATGTTGCACTTTCTGGGGAGGACAGAGAACATTTCTTTCCTCATTCCTCCTTCAGCTTTTTGACAAATACCTCCTTCCTCCTTTTAGTGATATCATTGCATTTCAGCTTGTCTTTTAAAAAAAAAAAAAAAAGACGATTAAAGAAAAAAAATCTATCAGTAACAGCCACACGTTATTGCTTCAAATGGCCATTTTTGTGCTAACTTCTATCATCTGGTTTATGACAGGATTGAAAAGTTAAATCTCCCTTTTTGAACATGATTCCTCTTCCCTCCAACTCACTTTTCTCTCTTCTCTTTATCTCCCTCATTCATCCCCCGCCCCCACCTTAGTTACTTCTGGGGTTGTTACTTTCCGATATCTCATACACATTATGTAATTTGGATTCAGTTAGAATTATTGAATTGATTTTGGTACTATTTTCAGTTTTTGATATATATTAATTTTAGCTTTAGGTGCTTAATTCCATGCTATTACAAATAAATTTTAGGTTTTCTACTTCAAAATCAAAGATATATGTTTTGGCTATGGTATATATTATTCATTATTTGCTTGATATTTTATTTTTATTACTTCAAAGCACAACTTTCTATTAAGAGTAAACTAAAATAATTGGTGATTAATACCCTGGGTCCTGTCACAGCCCTAGTTGGGATTTTCTCCACAAAGAAGTAAGAGCATCTAATGTTGGAAAGTCTTTGCAATGAAGACTCTGGGATTAGGTACTACAGGGATATCAGGAGACTATGGCTCAGATAATTTAATTCAGTTGAAAGCCAATTCAAGCCTCCCTCAGAATTGTGCCTAGGCCTGACTGGACCTGTGTGCCAGATGCATCCCTGTAAGAAGAAGAACATTTATTTCACTTAGTTATCACAAATGTGTCTCCTTAATGACAACAACTTCCTTTACCTTTTCATTCCTCTAAGCAATCTTGTACCCCTATTGTGATTTCCCAAGTGAGAGGTAAGAACAAGTATTCCAGTCCTTTTGGCAGAAACATTTAGCATTGTACATTTATGAATGGTTTTTAAACATTGCTCTGTGCCTTGGTGGTATAAATTTGATTTCCCAGAGCTATATCAACCTGGTACAAACACCACCAAGGTCAACCCACAAAACTGAAACCAGGCTGAAATAGAAAGACTTAAATCCTTAATATTTCCATTACTTACCTTATAATGTACAAAGTCCTTAGCATAGCATTCTACATCCTTCATAATCTGACTTCTACCCTTCTAGCTTTAGTCTTCTGCATCTCTCCTGCATTATACCACAATTTAGCTACTCATACTTCTACGCATTTTTTCATGCCCCATTCCTATACCACCCTCCACTCCCATTGTGCCTAATGAATCCAAGACCCAGTGCAAATATTAACTGGTCCATAAAGCCTTCCCCTAACTCCTTAGGCACAACTGTTATTTCCTTGATGTGGTCATAGCAGTTGATTTATATCTCTAACACAACATATAGCGCATTACATTATAGTTATGTGTCTATCTTTCTCACTCAACTGTGAGTGCCTTGAGGACAAAGAAACAGGTTTCATTTATCTTAATGCCCAATTCCCAGAATTAGAGTTAGTCATGCTCTCCTATGTACTCCCTCAGCCCTCTGGCATCTTTTGTCGCATGTACTGCACCTGTATCAAAACCATATTTTACAAGCCTCCCTTTTATATTGTGAGCTCCTGTAGATCAATGACTATGTTATAGTCATTCTTGTAACCCCAGCAACTAGCACAGGGAGACAAACAGAAAGTGCTCAATAAATATTGGCAAAATGGAGTAGAACACAGGCCTTAATATCTCTTTTTTTTTTTTTTAAACTAGTTCAACCATTGTGGAAAACAGTATGGCGATTCCTCAAGGATATAGACCTAGAAATACCATATGACCTAGCCATCCCATTACTGGGTATATACCCAAAGGATTATAAATCATGCTGCTATAAATACACATGCACACGTATGTTTATTGCAGCACTATTCACAATAGGAAAGACTTGGAATCAACCCAAATGTCCATCAGTGACAGACTGGATTAAGAAAATGTGGCACATATACACCATGGAATACTATGCAGCCATAAAAAAGGATGAGTTTGTGTCCTTTGTAGGGACATGGATGCAGCTGGAAACCATCATTCTCAGCAAACTGTCGCAAGAACAGAAAACCAAATACCGCATGTTCTCACTCATAGGTGGGAACTGAACAATGAGATCACTTGGACTTGGGAAGGGGAACATCACACACCGGGGCCTATTATGGGGAGGGGGGATGGGGAAGGGATTGCATTGGGAGTTATACCTGATGTAAATGACGAGTTGATGGGTGCTGACGAGTTGATGGGTGCAGCACACCAACATGGCACAAGTATACATATGTAACAAACCTGCACGTTATGCACATGTACCCTAGAACTTAAAGTATAATAATGAAAATAAAATAAGATAAAATAAAAACTGATGTTTTGGCATTATCAATGGTTCATGTAATCTACATAATCATTGCTGCTAATATCAGCACCATCAAGCCCGGCGAGGGTAGGTGGGCAGACAATGAGAAAGAAAAAGATGGAACAAAGTAAAGTAAAGACAATGCCTGGAGTACTCTAAGTTTGCATTTTCCCAAATATTAATTAGTCCTTGCAATCTCTATCATGGGGCTACTATGTAGGCAAATTGCTCTTATATTAAAATCCACTAGATACTATAGTACCTAAACCCAAATGGACCTAGTTTATACTAGCGTCTATACAAGAGATAAATATTTTAGCAAGATTCCAATTGTATCATTCTTCTCTACCTCCATTTCTTATCACTACAGGTGTCTTCCAATTTTTTTCCCTTATCGTAAACCATCTCCTCTCAGGCAGTAGCAATTATGTTTTTTTGAAATTCTCACTTCTTAAGAACTAATGCAAATCCGCCTTTAAAGCAGATGCCAAAGTGCTAAAATACTGTTATTCTGTGGTATTTCTGGAAAATGAAATAGTGTAGCTCTAGCTTTTAATGAAGAAATGTGGCAATGTTATTATAGGCTTAGCTACAGTTCTCAAATCTTTACAAAGACATCAGTAGACTAAGTTATTCAGCAAACAAAGAATATATGTGTTTTGAGTAGACAATAGTCAAATTGCCATGCTGATTGTTGCTACATAAATATTCTGATATTAAAACCAGATTTTCATATCTTCAGAAAAAAACAGGCATTCACTGCAGAAAAGACAATCTGGTTACTGGTGGTTATTTTTTTAAAATAACTATTTTCAAATAACAGAGAAATAATATTTTTAATAACCTAAGAATACATTTATTATCATTTGTGCCATATATTGACTTATATGTTTTTATA
This sequence comes from Trachypithecus francoisi, assembly GCF_009764315.1. Lineage (NCBI taxonomy): Eukaryota > Metazoa > Chordata > Mammalia > Primates > Cercopithecidae > Trachypithecus > Trachypithecus francoisi. The sequence goes on along the minus strand of NW_022681471.1, from coordinate 35,195,312 downwards.
AAGTTTCATTTATACAAAATGTAAAACAAGGCCCTATTTCCATGTCAATTCGGTTTAAAATGGAAAAACTGGGATCACCTTTGTCACCCTCTTTACAATTCATATCCTCATTTGCACTTCAGTGGCTTAGGGCTGAGCCCTCAGGGAAGAAATCAGCATGAAATTGTTAATTAATATTTTGTAATTACTCATTTGTTCACACTTTACTCTGCCTTCCTTCTATTCATTTAGAAACAAATTTAACACAAATATTTTGTGTTCATTTCAGAAAAATTAGAGGACACTAATAAGCAGAAACAAAATAGAAACTATGTAATTATGCCACCCAATAATAAACACAATTAATATTTTGTTATATGGTCATTCAATACTTATATATAGATAAGTATAAGCAGATATATCAAGATATACAGGTATTGCAAGTATATAATAAAATGGAATTGTACTATTTTGTAAATTATTTTTTCTCACTTAAGTCTATAGGGAATATCTTTCTATCTTAATAAATTTGGTTCTACATCATTGTTTTTTAGTAGCTGCATAATGTATCTCATTGTGTGGAAATTACATAATTTATTTTACTACTTCTCTATTATTTGATATTTAAGTTGTTTAGATTATTTTTCTATTATATTTAACCCAGCTAGGAACGTCCTCACAGTTAAATTGCTGTAAACAATCATTTATTTTTCAAATAAAATATGCTAGAAGCAAATGATCAAAGGGCATGAAAATATTTAAGGGTTTTCATACATATTTTCAAAATACGTTCCAGGAAGACTGCCCAATTTATACTAAGCTGCCGTTAAAAATAATGACAGCGACAATAACACTAGAGCCATCCAGTTTTTCTGTAGTCTCACTGATACTCAGTATTATCATTCTTCTTAATATCTCTTAATTAGGAAAAAATGTATAATGTTATCTCTTAAATTAGAGAGTCTTTGTAATTAGTGAATCAAAAAAACATTTGTTGAATAGTTACTGTGTGTTAGATACTGTGTTAAACTCTGAAGGTCACAAAACTGAATAAGATACCAACATTGCCTACAATGATCTTACAATGTAGTGGAGAATTCACACATGTACACAAATGATTAGGACCTGAGACATGCTGCCGTAAGAGCTGTAACAGAAGCATAAATAAAGTGTTATGGGAGTGCTGCACTGAAAAAAAGTGGTTTTCCTCAGTTTATTACAGCATATAAAGACATTTCTACTTTCCATAATCTGACAGATTTCACATTAAAAAGCCAATAAAAGAGAACTGAAAAGTGCACAGTCTTGAGAAGAAAGCAAATAAAATCTACCAAATTAGATATGACAGCAAAAAAGGATTAACAAAGCCTGAACAGACCAGGAAATACAGCTGCATTTCTTACAAAGAAAACCAAATAAACTTCTAAGATGCATGCTCTGCTTTTGAGAGCGTAAGTAAGTGACAGAGTTTCTAGGGGAAAGCTTCATTGTTGTTCATCTCTCCTTTATACCTAATCACACTTGTACCATTTTGGCACACACAGGAGAAAAGTATTCAGGGACAAACATAACAGTGTTTCTAAAGCGTACTATGTTTTTTCTCCCTCCCTACTTTAGTGATAGATAAGAGTAGTCTCATTTACTGAATACTACTCTGTACCAGAGGTTTTCAGATATTATCTCATTTAATTCTCCACATTCCCCATAACATCATCCTCATGTATACAATTGAAGACTCTTAAATTCAGAGAGGTTAAGACACCTTGTTGCATAATGAAGAACGCACAAGGTTTTCCCTTTTTCCATAGACAAATCCTGAGTCCTATCTTTACTATATTTCTGAAACAATTTCTAGTTTCATGTAGCAGCCTGGAAGTTGTCTCTAACTCAGAAAATATTGATCTGAATTTCAATTGCCATAATTATTTTATATAAATAAAATGAGAGTAAGTTATGTGATATTATTTTTTAGTCTTTGGAGTTAGAATTTTTGATAGCACTCTAATAAAAACATCAGATGACATTTTTATGTAAAATATACAAACGTATATTCCAAGTCCACTGATAGTTCCAGAAATGTATTTTGTACAGCTGTGTAAGGCTGTCTACACATGGTAAAATGGAGATCTGAAGCAATTATTAATATCAGTCTAATCCAATTTTTTTTGCCACAATTTTTTTAGACTTCATATGACCCTTTAGTTCCTGAATAACCCAGGCATTTTGTATATTTTTTGAAGTGCAGGGAGATACAGTTAACTATAAACCATTATTTACACTCCTAAAGAGCCACTAGGTTAATAGAAAATTAATGACTCTTGCTCTTTATATCTATGTTGAGAACAGTATATATGTTCTATATCATTACTACAAACACTTTCAAATAAAACTAGGTCATCTTCACAGCCATTTTTTTTTTTTTTTTTTTTTTGGTCTTTGCTTATAGTAAGGTCTTTGTGTTCTGCTTGTTTAAAAATTGTCAGTGATTCATTTTATTTACAATGAAATCTTCTTATATAAGATTTTTCTACTCCAACTGAACTGTACTGTGAGTGAAAAGGCGTTAGACCCAGATTTTCCATTTGTATTTTTAGAGGAAGTGGAACACTTTGGGACTCTTCCCTTTTCTTTTACTGAAATAGGAGTGTTTAGGGCCATTATAAGCACATGAGGGTGCCACTCTGTATTTGCACTTGGAAAGCTTTTCAAATCTCATGCTGCTTGCAAAGCCTTATATTTGCATTTTAAAAATTTAAATGCAAGTAACCACCCCCTTGGCTATTATGTCCTGTGAATCAGAGCCAATCTGTGTAAATGGCAATGCTGTTTGCAAAATGAAATAATAAATTTACCTGACAACCTGGGCAAATGTCACTGGTTACCCCACTGGCTGGGATGGAGGAACTTGACTGTCTATACCACCGAGCAAATCCTATATGAAATAAAGTGATATACAGTACTGTTACCTAATGGAGTTGAATGAGAAGAAGAAATAGAAATTATAAGTTTTTGGTTAAAAATCATTGTTAACTTATGCCTTGCCCGCCAGTATGAGACTAGATTATGTAAAGACAGGTAGAGTTGGTAACATTAAATGATTTAGAAATGCCATATTGAAAAAGAAAGAAAAGTTAAGTGAAATTGAGATTTTTTAAAATGTCCTAGAAAGGCACCCAACGTATTCCTTAATACATTTATTTATATGTGCGTGTTGCGGGGAAGGCCCCTAAATGCCAATAGTTTATACTAGATAGTATATTTCATCTCTATTCCTGTTGACAGCAACAGATGAAATGATTTGATGGTTTTGATGAAGTAAACAAAATTCAATGAATAGAGAAAGGCAAATGATCAGAAAAGAATAAAACCAATGGAAATTTCCAGATAGCTAGAGGCAGCAAAGGAAGAACTTGTAGTTTTAATAGCAGAGCAGATGAAAGAGGTCATATAACTAATAGAGGCAGAAACTTCAGAGGAGGAGACAACAAAGACAGAGTAAATAGAAGGGAGGTTAGAAACACCACCCCCATACAGGCTTGTAGGAAGCTTAGGGACCTAAGTGAAAAAAAAAAAAAAAAAAAAAAAACCTTACTTTAGAACAACTGACCAAAGAGCAGCACTGCAATACAAGCAAAGAAAGAACTATTTAGAAAATAAACAAAAACAAAATTGTGCAAAGGAGGAAGTACTAAACAAGAAACCAGGAGACCTGTTGTGGCTCCTTGTACAACCAAACTTTTCTTGAGTATTAACTAAAGGCAGGATATTGTGGAGAACATGGTGAGAGACATTGAGATAAGGGAAAACAGAGTCTCTGTTGTTCACTCTGGTGAGGATGCTTGTCCCTTTCTCTGGAATTCTTTGCTCTGAAATCTACTTTGTCTGACATTAATACATCCACTGAGCTATCAATTGATTAGCATGTTTTATTGTTAGCAAGGTGTTCCTTTCATATAATTTCGTTATAATCTATTTGTGTCTTTATATTTAAAATGTATTTCTTATAGGCAGCCAGTAGTTGGGTCTTGCTTTCTTATCCAATCTAACAATACTCATCTTTAAATTGTAGTGCTTGAAATATCACCATTCAATGTGATAATGTGATATCATTAGGTTTGAGTCTGTCATCTTGCTATTTCTTCTTCATTTGTTCATCTGTTCTTTGTTTTCTTTCTCTTTTTCTGCCTTCCTTTGGATTCATTGAATATTTTTGATGATTCTATTTTATCTCCTTTTTTGGCTTCACAGATTTAATTCTTTTTGTTATTTTAGTGATTGATTTACATTTTGTATCATACATCTTTGAACTTAACACAGTCTATCATCAGGTAATATCATGTCACTTTGTGTAGAACGTAATAACTTTATAATTACATACCTCCTGATCTTTGTGTTAGTGTCATACATTTCACTTTTATATATGTTATAAACTCCACAGTACATTTTGTTATTATTTTTGTTTAAATAGTTATATTTAAAAGATATTGGAATAATTAAAAAATATTTTCTATTTACCTGTGTAGTTGCCATTTCTGGTGCTCTTCATTCCTTGTGGTAGATACAGATTTCCATCTAGTATCATATGTTTCTCTGCTTGCAGTACTTTCTTCAATATTTCTTAGAGTGAGCATTTGCTGGGGATGAATTATTTGAACTTTTGTATATCTGAAAGAGCATCTTGCCTTAATTTTTGAAAGCTATTTTCACTGGACATAGAGATCTAGATCATCATGTTGTTGTTATATTTTTGTAGTTTAAATATGTTTTCCTGCTGTCTTCTTGCTTTTATGATTTTTGATTAGAAATCTGCTGCCATCCTTATCTTTGTTCCTCCATATATAATGTATTTCTTTCCCTTTGGCTAGTTTCAAGATTCTCTCTTTATCACTGACCTTAAGCAATTTGATTATGATACATGTTGGTGTTTTCTAAATGCTCCTTGCGCTTGAGATTTGCTGAACGTCTTGGACCTGAATGCTTATACTTTTCATCAAATTTGAAACACTTTTGGTTATTATTTCTTCAAATGCTTTTGGCTATTATTTCTTCAAATGCTCATTCAGACACTAATTATATGTGTGTTAGGCTGCCTAAAGTGGTCTTACAACTCACGGATATGGTGTTCTTTTTTATATTATTATTTTTCTTGCTGTGTTTTATTCTGGATAGTTAGTATAACTATGTCTTCAAGTTCACTATTTTTTTGTTTCTGCAATCTCTGTCATTAATCCCACCTAGTGCATTTTAAAACCCAGAGAGCTGTTTTCATTTCTATAAGTTCAATTTGGACCTATTTGTTTTTTACTTCCCATGTCTCTAAGTTTTTGAACATAGTTCAAATATAGTTATATAGGAATATAGCTGTAACAACTATTTTAATGCCTGATATGGTTTGACTGTGTCCCCAGCCAAATCTCATCTTGAACTGTTGTTCCCATAACCCCCACGTGTCATGGGAGGAACCCAGTGGGAGGTAATTGTATGATGGGGCAGTTACCCCCATACTGTTTTCATGATAGTGAGTGAGTTTTCACGAGATCTGGTGGATTTATAAGGGGCTTTTCCCTATTTGCTTGGCACTTTTCCTTCCTGCCGCTCTTTGAAGAAGGTGCCTTTCTTCCCCTTCATCTTCTGCCATGATTTTAAGGCTCCTGAGTCTTTCCCAGCCATGTGGAACTGTGAGTCAATTAAACCTCTTTTCTTTATAAATGACCCAGTCTTGGGTATTTCTTCATAGCAGCAAGAGAACGGATTAACACAATGCCTTTGCCTGCGAATTCTACTATCTGTGTCAATTCTGGTTCAGATTTGATTGACTGATTTTACCATTTTCAATGGAATTGTCCTATTTTTTGTATGGCTAGTAATTTTTTAGTGGATTCCAAGCATTGTAATTTCTTCTTGTTGAGTGCTTGATATATTTGTATTTCTTTAAATCTTCTTGAGGTTTATTTTGGAATGTAGTTAAATTATCTGAAAATAGTTTGATACTAGAGAGGGTCTTTCTCTCAAGATTTGTTAGATAGAGTCAGAGCAGTGGCCTGTGTGGGGATACTTACTTGCCACTGTTCAGTCAAAACCCTTATGTTTATTCTACCCAACGCTTTATAGATCTTGAGGTTTTACAGCCTACCTGGTAGAACTCGCACTATTCCCAACCAGTGTTTTCAGATGTTTCTTTCCCTCAGCTTGGGGTAATTTTTTCATATATGAGTGTGGATCAGTATTCATCTGAATACTTAGTGGGGGCCCTCTGTAAATCTCTAGCTCTCTCTGTACACAGCTCCTTACTTTTCATTACTCTGTGCTGTGAACCCTAGCTGTCTTGGTCTCCCTGGAATTCCAGCTCCATCTTCTCAACACAGAGAGTTAGTTCATTAGGCTCTGCCTACGTTGCTTCTCCCTGCAGCATGACTTGGAGCTCTCTCCAGGCCGTAAGTTTGGGCAATCATAGGGGTCACCTTAGTTGCCTCAGGGACTACTGTGTTGTCTGATATCCAGTCTCATAGAAACCATTATTTCATTTACTTTGTCAATTGTTTTGTTGTTTCAAGTGGGAGTGTCAATCTGGTCCCTGTTACTCCATCTTTTCCTGAGACAGAAGTCTTTCCCCCTCCCCTTTCCAAAAAAAAAAAAAAAAAATAAGAAGAAAACAATATTATTGGGGAAGTGGTACTGAGAAAAGCTGCAATTACTCAGTCATCAATTAAAACCTAAGATCTGATTCTACCTACTTTAGATATCAGAATAAGCCTGCAAATACATAAAACAACAGAAGAGCGTAGCCATTGCTACTTGAGAGGGTAATAATTTACAAGTGCTGACAGCATTGTCCTTTTCTTTGCTTCTGTATGTAAGCCATTTATCGACGATATTATCCACTAATTTGGAAGATCTTTTGTTTGAGACTGAGACAGACCTAATACAGATGGGAAGGCCTTATCAATGATAACTATCACCCCCTGCACGTGTATAGATTTATATATTTTTAAAGGCTTTCATAGTCATTCACATCTCATTTGACTCTTAGTGTGTCTATAAAGCACAAGAAGATTAGATATCTTTATACTCATTCACACAGAGGTTAAATGATCTACCTGATCACATCACTAGCTACTGTCAAAAAAATGACTGGCACTCAAGCCACTCAATTTCCAGTCCATGGCTCTGGCCTCAGACCTATACCTTACTAATGGCCTGTAAATATAGGATTGGTATATCTGGGCTAAGTCAGAGAGGGCTCTGCCTATTAAATAGGAAGTTGAACAAAACAGAGACTAGAAGAGCCACTGTAGCAGCAATCCCTTGGAAGTATAAGGGAGCGATTCTCTCCTAATATATTGTAATATAATGCAAAATCTCAGTCCCCAGCTGGATGTGAAAGCTTGTTTTCCTCCCTCTTAGCCATCATGCATTATTCATGTGAAGTGACCTCACTTACATGTTACAAGCAGATTGTGATGACAGAAGCTCCTTTGATGCTGGCATACAGAAGGCCTGCTTTCCTGTTGCTCTAACTTGGTCTACTTTCCCTGCTTTATATGCTGTCACTGGAACTGTCACTCTCCTGTGCTAATGAGCTAAAATGAGTGTTTAATCACTGCAGTTATTCCTCATTTTCAGCAAAGCTCTTATGTACTCAGCCTTTGTCTTCTGTCTTCGTGAGGAATGCTGCTTAATTCCCTGAACCCAAAGGTTCCATTCCTCATTGTCCTGCCCTAAAGGCTCTGCCTGATGTTGAATTGAGGTTCTGGAGATGGTCACAGGCTGATTGACTGATTTCTGCATTAATGGGTGCTCCTACCTGGCTGACCCAAGTCTGTGCTCCTGGACTTACCAATAGGAAGTCCGATAGGATTACCTCAGAACCAATCCTTGCCTTTTTTTTTTCATCCCTCCTATCCCATATCTCTATTTCTCTCAAAACAAGGATGATTACACAACAAAACATCTAAATATCCTTATAGTGTCATAAAAATGTCCAGCTGCCAAAGAAGTCATGTTATGAAAAAAAATTCTTAAGAGGAAGTAGGAAATGATTGATGAAAACAAGTTCTTGGCTGGGAGTGGTAGCTTATGCCTATAATCCCATCACCTTGAGAGGCCAAAGTGGACAGACTGCTTGAGCTCAGGAGTTCAAGACCAGCCTGGGCAATATAATGAAACTCCATCTCTACAAAAAAATACAAAATTTAGCTGGGCATGGTGGCAATCACAAGACTGCACTCCAACCTGGGCAACAGAGCCAGACTTTGAAAAGAAAGAAAGAGAGAAAGAAAGAAGAGAGAGGGGGATTCCCTCTTTTTCTATTGATTGGAATAGTTTCAGAAGGAATGGTACCAGCTCCTCCTTGTACCTCTGGTAGAATTCAGCTGTGAATCCATCTGGTCCTGGACTTTTTTTGGTGGGTAGGCTATTAATTGTTGCTTCTGAAACTATTCCAATCAATAGAAAAAGAGGGAATCCTCCCTAACTCATTTTATGAGGCCAACATCATCCTGATACCAAAGCCTGGCAGAGACACAACAAAAAAAGAGAATTTTAGACCAATATCCCTGATGAACATCGATGCAAAAATCCTCAATAAAATACTGGCAAACCGGATTCAGCAGCACATCAAAAAGCTTATCCACCATGATCAAGTGGGCTTCATCCCTGGGATGCAAGGCTGGTTCAACATTCACAAATCAATAAATGTAATCCAGCATAAAACAGAACCAAAGACAAGAACCACATGATTATCTCAATAGATGCAGAAAAGGCTTTTGACAAAATTCAACAGCCCTTTATGCTAAAAACGCTCAATAAATTTGGTATTGATGGAACGTACCTCAAAATAATAAGAGCTATTTATGACAAACCCACAGCTAATATCATACTGAATGGGCAAAAACTGGAAAAATTCCCTTTGAAAACTGGCACAAGACAGGGATGCCCTCTCTCACCACTCCTATTCAACATAGTGTTGGAAGTTCTGGCTAGGGCAATCAGGCAAGAGAAAGAAATCAAGGGTATCCAGTTAGGAAAAGAAGAAGTCAAATTGTCCCTGTTTGCAGATGACATGATTGTATATTTAGAAAACCCCATTGTCTCAGCCCAAAATCTCCTTAAGCTGATAAGCAACTTCAGCAAAGTCTCAGGATACAAAATTAATGTGCAAAAATCACAAGCATTCTTATACACCAGTAACAGACAAGCAGAGAGCCAAATCAGGAATGAACTTCCATTCACAATTGCTTCAAAGAGAATCAAATACCTAGGAATCCAGCTTACAAGGGATGTAAAGGACCTCTTCAAGGAGAACTACAAACCACTGCTCAGTGAAATCAAAGAGGACACAAACAAATGGAAGAACATACCATGCTCATGGATAGGAAGAATCAATATCGTGAAAATGGCCATACTGCCCAAGGTGATTTATAGATTCAATGCCATCCCCATCAAGCTACCAATGACTTTCTTCACAGAATTGGAAAAAACGGCTTTAAAGTTCATATGGAACCAAAAAAAGAGCCGCATTGCCAAGACAATCCTAAGTCAAAAGGACAAAGCTGGAGGCGTCACGCTACCTGACTTCAAACTATACTACAAGGCTACAGTAACCAAAACAGCATGGTACTGGTACCACAACAGAGATATAGACCAATGGAACAGAACAGAGTCCTCAGAAATAATACCACACATCTATAGCCATCTGATCTTTGACAAACCTGACAAAAACAAGAAATGGGGAAAGGATTCCCTATTTAATAAATGGTGCTGGGAAAATTGGCTAGCCATAAGTAGAAAGCTGAAAATGGATCCTTTCCTTACCCCTTATACGAAAATTAATTCAAGATGGATTAGAGACTTAAATGTTAGACCTAATACCATAAAAACCCTAGAAGAAAATCTAGGTAGTACCATTCAGGACATAGGCATGGGCAAGGACTTCATGTCTAAAACACCAAAAGCAACGGCAGCAAAAGCAAAAATTGACACATGGGATCTAATTAAACTAAAGAGCTTTTGCACAGCTAAAGAAACTACCATCAGAGTGAACAGACAACCTACAGAATGGGAAAAAATTTTTGCAACCTACTCATCTGACAAAGGGCTAATATCCAGAATCTACAAAGAACTCAAACAAATTTACAAGAAAAAACAAACAACCCCATCAAAAAGTGGGGAAAGGATATGAACAGACATTTCTCAAAAGAAGACATCCATACAGCCAACAGACACATGAAAAAATGCTCATCATCACTGGCCATCAGAGAAATGCAAATCAAAACCACAATGAGATACCATCTCACACCAGTTAGAATGGCAATCATTAAGAAGTCAGGAAACAACAGGTGTTGGAGAGGATGTGGAGAAATAGGAACACTTTTACACTGTTGGTGGGATTGTAAACTAGTTCAACCATTATGGAAAACAGTATGGCGATTCCTCAAGGATCTAGAACTAGATGTACCATATGACCCAGCCATCCCACTACTGGGTATATACCCAAAGGATTATAAATTACTCTACTACAAAGATACATGCACACGTATGTTTATTGCGGCACTATTCACAATAGCAAAGACTTGGAATCAACCAAATGTCCATCTGTGACAGACTGGATTAAGAAAATGTGGCACATATACACCATGGAATACTATGCAGCCATCAAAAAGGATGAGTTTGCGTCCTTTGTAGGGACATGGATGCAGCTGGAAACCATCATTCTTAGCAAACTATCACAAGAAGAGAAAACCAAACACCGCATGTTCTCACTCATAGGTGGGAACTGAACAATGAGATCACATGGACTCGGGAAGGGGAACATCACACACTGGGGCCTATCATGGGGAGGGGGAGGAGGGAGGGATTGCATTGGGGAGTTATACATGATATAAACGTCATGCACATGTACCCTAGAACTTAAAGTATAATAAAAAATAATAATAAAAAAATAATAAATAAATAAATAAATAAATAAAAAGAAAAAAATAAATAAAATAAAATAAAAAAAAAAAAAAAAGAAGAGAGAGGGAGGCCGGGCGCGGTGGCTCAAGCCTGTAATCCCAGCACTTTGGGAGGCCGAGGCGGGCGGATCACAGGTCAGGAGATCGAGACCATCCTGGCTAACACGGTGAAACCCCGTCTCTACTAAAAAATACAAAAAAAACTAGCCGGGCGAGGTGGCGGGCGCCTGTTGTCCCAGCTACTCGGGGAGGCTGAGGCAGGAGAATGGCGTGAACCCAGGAGGCGGAGCTTGCAGTGAGCTGAGATCTGGCCAGTGCACTCCAGCTTGGGTGACAGAGCGAGACTCCGTCTCAAAAAAAAAAAAAAAAAAAAAAAAGAAGAGAGAGGGAGACAGAGAGAGAGAGAGAAAGAGAGGGAGGGAGGGGGAGAGAGAGAGAAAGAGAGAGAGAGAAAGAAAGAGAGGGAGGGAGGGGGAGAGAGAGAGAGAGAAAGAAAGAAAGAAGGAAGGAAGGAAGGAAGGAAGGAAGGAAGGAAGGAAGGAGGAAGGAAAGAAAAGAGAAAACAAGCCAAAAACTGAATATTGCTAAAGAAAAAATGTATTTGGGAATTGTCCTGGGAAGAATTCAATATTAATAACCACCCAGGGTTACCGGATGGACTAAAAGATGTACAAGACAGGAACTTTGTAGAACACTATGCTAATGGTTCCCCAAATAATAATATTCTAATGATTTTAGTGGGGTTCCAAGACTGAGAATACATATAAATTATTCACCCATAATTTTGAAAATACACCTTGTCCTAAAAAATACTATAAAGCAAGGCAACATAATTTGCTTTATGCAAAACAATGAGAAAAAATCGTAATTACATACTACTAAAAACTTTCTGCAGCATTGTTGGTAGGAGCAGACAGGCAGCTCCTACTCAAGGGGTTCTTTTGCTAGTTTTTAAAGACTGAACACAAAACAACTAGGTTACAAGTTCAAGACTTCTGAGCCCGTATCTCACACTCATTCTTCTTCATCTTGATTTCCACAGCTCTAACTGAAGGACTCCCTTGTTTGGCTCTTCTCATCTGGATGAACATTTGGGGAGTGACTACAATAATCTTTAAAAGGAGGAGCACATTAAAATCAGCTTTAAGAAATAAGATAGCAGGATCCTATCTCAGTTCTACAGCATCTAAATTTCTGGGAATGGGGTTCAGTTTTTTTTTTTTTTTTTTTTGCAAGCAACACATGATTAAGATGTGCATCTCCATTAATAACTTTTAGATAAGGGATATTTGAGGAAATTAGGTGATTAAGTCTGTAATCATTTCCTGTTGTTGCTGCAACAAATTATCACAAGCTTAGTGACTTAACAACAGCATGAGAGCATTATCTAACAGTTCTGGAGGTCAGAAGTGTAAAATGGGTCTTATTGGGCTGAAACCAAGGTTTTAACAGAACTGTATTCCTTTCTGGAGGTTCTAGGGGAGAATCTCTTACCTTGCTTTTTCCAGCTTCTAGAGGCTGCCGGTATGCCTTTCCTTTTGGTCCCCTTCTGTCTTCAAAGCCAGCAATGTGTGGTGAAGTATTTTTATGAAGCCATCTCTCTGATTCTGCCTCTTCTGCTTCCCTTTTCCTCATTTAAAGATCCTTTTGATGATATTGGGCCCACCCAGAAAATCCAGGAAAGTCTCTTTAAGGTCATCTGGTTAGTAATGTGAATCCCACCTGCAACCTTTATTCCCTCTTCCTATGTAGATTCTGAGGATTAGGATGTGGACATGTTTGGGGAATCATTATTCTGTCTTCCACAGAGTTGATCTATTTCAACTATGTCATTTGACAAATGAGTCAAAAGAGATACAAATCAGTAGAAAGACTTGACTAGTTAGTGGTATTAATGGCCTCAAAAATACCCTTCCCTTTATATCACCCCTGAATCTAATGGCCAAATTCTGTCAATTTGGCAGCTATGAATCTAAAACCAATTAACACTGCCCTTCTCCTTAGTTCACGCCCAACTTGTCACACCTCACCCTGAGCCCTGATATTCCACAGGTTGCATGCAGATATGCAAAAGTTATGCTTCTCTTTCCAGCAGCCAGTCAAAGGCAACTAGGACGTAGCCACCAATGTAAGTGAAGCCATTCCCAGAGTCCCAGTGGAATTTGAAATGAGTCCCATTTGCCCTATACTTTAAGAGTACATCCTGTAGGCTTTCTGTGTCCTCTGAGGCTACAAGATGTGAAAGGAAGTTCTGATCATTATCCCCAAACCATTGCCTAGCCCCTGCTGCATGGTTTGCTCTGACAGAGGTCATCAATATCCCACAGAAAGCATCTCACTCTTATTCTTGCACCCCAATCACTTTTTCAGAATGATACAAGATGGAAATCTGGAATTGACTCAGTTTATACCTTCATAACATTGAAATTGCATCCTTGTTCTTGATTTCTGTCTTCAGTTTTTCCATCTTCCCACTGACTCTTCTCAGTTTAGCCTTCCTTTACCTTGCCATTTCTCCTCCAGGCCAGAATAGGTCCTTGCCTAAATGGAACCTCTTTCAATACTTGTTGAATGAATTAATGAATGTGTGAAGGAATGAATTCGCTATTGAGATAGCCTTATTATTAGACTCCTCTGTCTCCAGTCTCTCTCTTTTCAAACACATCCTTAATACTTATGCCAGAATGATCCTCTCAAACCAAGTATCAAATTGAGTCCTTTCACAGCTCCCAGATGCTTGCCAGATAAAGCCCATTTTTCTTAGCCTAGCATTTGAGGCCATCCAAAATTAAACCCCTGCCTAGCTTTGTCTCCTACTGCATTACCTCTCTTCAAATGTATTCAACCCATTATATCTCCATTCTGTAGCTACATCTCATACTCTTCAATCCCTGAGTGTAATCTATTATTTATGCCTTGCTGCATCACTCTTTATGTTTTGCACAACTTAGAATATATATCTGTGTCCCTTCCATTCTCCATGACCAAAGCCTCAAGAGTTCTTCAAGTTCCAGCATTTGAACTATTTCCTTCATGAATTCCTCCCAGACCACTCTGCAGGCTCCTGTCCATTCTGCAGGTCTTATTCACTTGTATCTTCCACAGGGCTTTGTGCTAGGTATAGACTAATATATGTTTGCTAAATAATTGCCAATTTTATAAAAGAGTGGTCTTTCCAGGCTATTATGATTGAGTGTTCTAAAGAGATTTGTTTGTTATTATATTGCACCAAAAATAGTATTTGATATATTTTAGAGAGGGCTTTTTTTTTTCTGAAAGAAGAAAGCTTTCCAGTCAACTACTAGTTAATCAGAAAAGCCAATTAACCAAAAGATCTATTTCTTGCTCTCATTATACACACCAATGGAGGGAAGCAGTGAGGCAGATGATGTAAAAGAGTAGATAATCAAAAATTCTGCCCATTGACTCGCAGACTTTCCCCTCTATCTTCCCTTTCACTGCCTACTGCGCTTTGCCCCGCCCCTGGCCTCTAGCAGACTCATTATCCTGATTCTGCTTGGCTTGGACTATGGAAAAATCAGTTTGAATTCTCTGTACACAAATTCATTCACCATTAATCTAAATTGTAATGGCCACCTCCTATCTGCCAGCCACTTAGATAGGCCCTAGATGGAAGAAGAGAGATAGAGACATATCATACATGGTTCCTGCCAGGAAATAATTTATAATTTTTGAACAAAAGGAGTTTGCAATCTGGTTCAACACAGAATGCTTTCAGTCTCAACATACTTAAAAGATTTGAAACATCCTCATCAGTTGCAATGTGATGCAAAACCACAGAGACATGAAGTAGCATGGTATACTAAGAGAAAGTTATAATTACAAAGTCAAGATGGATTTGTAGCCTGGATAGTGTACCAAGGGAAGTTAGAGGTGGAATATATGGGGTGGGGGAGAGCTCAGAGATAGAATAAACCAGACTAAAAGTCTGGTTAAAGCCAGATTTGTGAAGAGCCTGGTAAGCCAAGCTAAGGTATTTGGACTTGATCCTTGAGGCAATGGTGAACTGGCAAAGGGAACAACATTGTTTGATGACAGAGGTGGCTGCAGAGTCATGGAAAGGATCTAGCAGCCTGGGTTGATCATCTGAACCGCGAAACAAATAATCCACAGAGGAAAAAACTAAATCTGAGCATTTAAAGGTATGATTCCCTATTCAAGATAATTTTATTTTTTTTGAAATTCCTACTGGCTAAGAATTCAGACGTGAGATCTCTATGAAACAACAAACAGGTACCTAGCTCAGTGATACCAAATTTAATAGAAAGAGAAATTAGGCTTAACACATGTTAAGCAACCACCAGGGCTGAGCTATAAAAGGCCCACTGAGGAAGTTTGTCTCCTTGGTTCTCACCATAAGTAAAGTAATATCCTACTCAGGAAATTGAAAGAAAGGCATGTTCAAAATCCCCTGCTTAAAACCCTCAAGTGGCTCCATGCTGCAATCAGGGTTAAGTCTGAACTCATTAATTAAGGCCAAAAAGCTTTCCATGATTTAGCCCCCACCCTACTTTGCCAGTCTCCACTCATAATCCTTGACACAAACCATGTACTGCAGCTGAATGATCTCCTGAACATCTTGCTAGAGAAATGCCAATCTTAGTCTGACCAAAGACTTGCTCTGTAATCTGGATATTCTTTATTTTTCTCCCAGGAAGACTGTGTGGTTTCCTATGATGACCAATTTTTAAAGTAGTCTTTAAAACTGCAAACTGAGAATCACATCGCCTAGTGTGATAGTGATTAGCCTTCAGGACTAAGCCAACATTTGGATTCATCCTTATATAAACAATCTAGTTTGTCCACTTATAATGAATGAGTAATGCCTCAATGCCAGAGGCAAAAAGCTTGCAATACTCTTTAAACATGAAAGTACAGATTTACAAATGGGCAGAGACCTTGGTGCACCTGCTACAGCATGCATACATGATCGGAATCAATTTTAATGATTTTGTGTATGCGTGCTTATCCCTTATAAGACAACCATGTGGAAAGATGCCTGGGCTGGAAATGAGTTTGCAGTTATTTTAGTGATTTGGAATGCATCCATTAATCTGAAACAGTACATGTAATGGTTGTAGCTAATATCTATGGTCTTTCAAAGTATCCCATAACAATAAGTCAACTATTCACCGTCTTAGTTAAACTTTAAGACACCTAAGACACTTTTTAATTAAGCGCCTGCTATGTGGCAAGTGCTTTTATATAGGTCATTTCCTTAGCACATAGTTATCCAACAGTTATGTATTAGCAACTAACATTTTAATTATGTGCTTATTTATTTTTATTAAATCAATTTTCCTTCCACTTAAGCAGTAGTAACATTTATATGGTATCATAGAATTAAGTTGGAATAGCCCTCAAATACATTTACTTCTCTCCATCTCCATTACTACCACAAGAGTAGTCATGATGTATCACCATCATCTTTCACATAGTATATTGCAACATTTTCTTTTGTCTCTCTCAGTTTCTATTTTGTCCCCTCCAATCTATCACACACATAATAGTAAGAGTTCTCATCTTCAAATGTAAATCACATCACTTCATCTCCTGTTTAAAATCATTTAGTGTCCTCCCACAGCATTTAAAATAAAAACCAAACTCCCAAACTCTTTACCATGTCTATGAGGCCTCACATGTTCTTCTTCAAGCTCTAGGATATTTTTTCCCTTATCCAAAAAAAATTTTGTATCTCCATTTATTTTTTCCTTCATTACTGATATTTTTAGTGCTTGTTATGTGCTAGGAATTGTTACGGGCACTGGGAATATAGCATCAAACAAGGAAAACCATGCTTCTGTTCTAGAATAAGGAATTTTAACAGAAGTAAATTTTTTTCTCGAACAGAAAACAGGAGAAGGATTGGAAATATGGTGACAAAAGTAGGGACAAATAAAAGAAAGAAGCATAAATAATTCACCATACCAATATCAACAAGATTTTTAAGAATTATAGAGAATAATTATAACTTTTTTCCTTTATAATTTTCCCTTTTTGTTTTCCTAGTATTGGAGATAAAAGCCTTAAAAGAACTGGGTCTGTGGACTTGTCTTTGAGGTCAATAGGTGAGACTGTCTCATTTCCTAGCCAGTCTTTCAGAGAGAGAAGAATCCCATAAGATAACTCTTGTGGTGATAGCTACTATGAGGCAAAGAAAACATAAAGTGCCAGTGGACAGAAGCATAGAAAAAGAGGGAAAGCATAGGGACCTAATATTTGAAAAGTTGCTTTGGGAGAAAGTTTTCTGACACAGGGACAGAAGAATGAAACAGCTGGTTGAGGTAAGCAGAAGGTCAGCTTAAGGATCATTTAGAATTAGGAAGACAATTAGTCTGGCAGATAAAAGGGTCACAGCATTACCTATCCAGCAACTGTTTTTCTGGTAGCTATTAGCAGAGAATAACTCAATGAACTAAAGTAAGAACAGAGATCTAATTTCTAAGAAGGACAGGGGAAGAATAAGGCTGGCACCCAGTTCCAAAGGATTCAAGGCAGGATGTCTAACATAGAAACCCAGTTATAAGGACTTGTATCCCAAAACAGATCTTTGTTACAAGAACAACAACAACAACAAACCCACCTCAATTCACCTCAATGTTTGATAAGCAAGGTCAAATCATAATCAAATATAATGCCTAGGATGCTAAACTACTGTCCTGAGGCACTTCAAAATCCTACTATCTCAAACAAGACTGGCACCAAAATCCAGGGCCAGGTTGAACTTGCAGGTAATTAAAAATGCCCTTAGTTGTGAAGGCTGAGAGCTCTGGGGACAGAAAGTCCAGCAGGTTACTACTGAATGTGATGCAAGACACATCTTTGTGGCCAAGGCTTTCTTGGATGATTTAAATAGCCCAACATGAGTGTGAGATTCATTAGTGGTTGAAGGCACCTAATTACATTGGTGAGAGGCCACCAGGAATCAGACCTTAATTACTCCCAACCACCTGCTCTCCCACAAGTCTGGCCAAAATGGGAGAATCTCTGTGGATTCTCTTGATTGTCCTACTGCTTCTGGGAACCCAATAGCCAATTTCCAACATCAACAGAAGATGGACTGCCTCCAGAGTAGGTAGAGTGTTAGTCTCCAAAGGTTTGGAAGTGTGAGCTCAGGTTTCCTGACCCTGCAACTAGACCCCAAAATGTCACTTTCTTAGCACTGCTTCTAAGAATCCATCTGTTATAAATTGAACAGTTTCTCCACACACTAACACACAGAGAATATTGGAAGGTATACAACCAATAAATAAGTTAGGAATTTAATAGAGTTTTGTGTTATTTCAGCTTGGAAGTGGCACGTGGAAGTTTGCTAAGCCAACTTCATTCCCTTACCTTGTATAGTCAATAATTGCCCTTATTCATAGATGAAGGAGTGATTATGATTACTTAACACTATGGATGTTTGATACAGGTAACGAAGTGTAGCCAAGTATAGGAAATTCAGATGCTGAATACATTGTAGTCAACCTACCACTTTGTAGACTTCAAGCAGTTACTATGTTAACTGGCACCTAATCAAAAGGGCCCTGTTCTGCCAAGAAGTGCCAGGTTGCCTAGATTCTAAAAATGCCAAAAACTTTCTGGCTGCTCAGTGCTTTCCTAAACTGTAGGTGCTAAAAGGCCTAAGAGGTACCTAAATACATCAATAAAGAAAGCAGATTTCTCCCATCATCTTGGAGTTATATGTATCTACATTTGGTTTGGCCAAAACTCTCACAATTATTGGCATGCAATGTATCCAATAGGCCAAATATCGCTTCCATCATATGCTTCCTTCAAAAGTCAGCTCAAGCCTTACTTCCTCTGTGAAGTATTCCCTGACCATACTCAGACACATTTGAGGCCAACCTTCCTGTACTGTCATAAGACCTCCATGACATACCTCAACTATAACAATTATCACAAATTAGTGCATTTATTTGCTAACTTCTATGTTGTCTGACCAGATCATATTATTGAAGACAAGGGACCATTTTTATTCATCTATACACCACCAGAATTTCACACAGCACCTGTCCCATAGAGGTGATTCACAAATGTTTGTTGAATGTTGAATGAAATAAAATCTTACAAAAACATACGCTTAGCCTAATTTGTTTTACTCAGGCATCTCCCACACATTTGTCTGTCCACAAACAGCATTGAAATGATGCTGCTGTAAATTAGTCAAGTTCCCAATTGATATCCTGCTCTGCGCCTACAATTATGAGGATAAAAGACATTGAATCATCCCCCCAGGGTTTACAGTCTGATTGGGGAGAGAATACCAGTAATCCTGAAACAGATGTCTGCACTTGCTCATAAATTGGGTTCAAAGATGAATGCAAGGGGAGAAGATCAGAGTAACATTGAGGAGGTAGGATTGGAGCTAACCCTTGAAAAATCAGTTTGGCAAGAATCAACAAAAGATAACAAACTGAAGGCATAGCACAACCAAAGAAAGACCAAGTGACGGTAATAAATGTAGCATGCAATTTTGACAATGAGGAGTTAATTTTCATAGGCAACAGAAGGGTACTGAATTTCTGAGTGAAACATGAAATCAATAAAGGACACTGAATAAAGATGGTAAAATGGCATCACAACACAATGTGGTTTTGTGGGAAAAAATTTAGTGGGAGTCCTAAGCGAATATATTCTGTACCTCTACATACTATGATAGATACTTCAAGAGAATGATTTTCTTTCTTTTTGCAGAGCCCCACAAGAAAGGTGTCCACCAATGCCTTTCATCTGGTAGGTTTTAATGCAAGGCCTCACAGTAAAGTCTGTCCTTGGGTAGAGTGATTGAAAGGTTCTTGTGTTCTAGTGGAGCAGGAGGAAGAGCCTTACCATCACTGCCTATAGGAAAACTCATTGCTGTGAAATGGCTAGACTGAAATGTCCATGATAGTAGGGACAATGTCTGTCTTATTCACAGTCTATTAACAGCATCTAGCACAGTGACTACAGAAACTAGGTACTCATTAAATGTACTGGGTAACTGATTGAAATAAATAGTATTGTAGAACTTAACATAGTCATCTAAATAAATATTGGCCATATCTATCTAACTACTATTATAAAATCTAGTGTTTTGATTTACCATACATATAGCCAGATGTGGGTGCTAGGTACAGGAGATAAAGGCAGAATGAGATACAGTCTTTGACCCAAAGGGGAATGGTGGTATAATGTAATGGGGTTGGATAGGGCACATGTGCACATACATCTGTGGACTAAAGAAGAAATCTCCCTTTCCACAGTTGCCTCATGCAATATCTATAGCACTGTTGTCTGAAAGTCTACGAGCATGTCCATTTCTTACTATATGTCTAGTGGGAGAGAAAAATGATAGACATTATTTTCACCTTACAAACAATAAACAAATAATTATTTAAAATAATTAGAATACTAGCAATCATGTGGATCTTCTATTATCTTACACACAGAATGGAGACTAGGAAAGTAAGGCTATCAAAGAGGCTCACGAAGAGGCTGGGTACAGCAAATGGAAGTACACTGGTTTATGAATACAGGTGAAGAAATGATAATCTCAGGATGGTGGTACCTTCAAAAGCATGCTCAAATGACTGTAACAGTTCTTCTCAAGCCACAAATGTGCAGAAACAGTGTCCCAGGCTAAAGGTTCAGAGGGTCACTGCAGGACTGCTGTGATAATCAGATTAAGCCCAGATTGAAAAAGAGGGGTAAGGAAGCCTTTGAGGCAGTGAATAAGTCCTTGTTTCAATGAGAGCACTCAGACTCATTCATTTCACAAATATTTATTAAGCACTATTTATTAAGTATTATATATGCCAGGCTCTGTCTAGGTCTAAGAATATACAAACACAGTTCATTCCCATGGGGAACTTGTGAACTTGAGAGATAAACAAGTAAATGAACAATGTCCATTATGGAAACCAATTGTCAATGTCACTGGAATACTATGTACTGATGTCTACCATAAAGAAACTCTTGCACATGTTCACAACATGGCATTTTTACAAGAATAATCCCTATAGCAGTGCTCATAAAAATCAGGAGACAACCTAAATGTCTTTCAATATTTAAATGTTTACATAAACCTATAGTATAGTAATACTATGTAATAAAGGGAAGCAATTAAAAAGAATAAGTGGCTGGGCGCGGTGGCTCAAGCTGTAATCCCAGCACTTTGGAGGCTGAGATGGGCGGATCACGAGGTCAGGAGATCGAGACCATCCTGGCTAACACGGTGAACCCCGTCTCTACTAAAAATACAAAAAACTAGCCGGGCAAGGTGACGGGCGCCTGTAGTCCAGCTACTCGGGAGGCTGAGCAGGAGAATGGCATAAACCCGGGAGGCGGAGCTTGCAGTGAGCTGAGATCCGGTCACTGCACTCCAGCCCGGGCGACAGAGCGAGACTCTGTCTCAAAAAAATAAAATAAAATAAAAAAATAAAAAGTAAAAAAAAAAAGAATAAGATACTTTTTTTTTTTTTTTTTTTTTTTTGAGACGGAGTCTCGCTTTGTCACCCAGGGTGGAGCGCAGTGGCATGATCTCCACTCATTGCAAGCTCCGCCTCCTGGGTTCACACCATTCTCTCCTGCCTCAGCCTTCTGAGTGGCTGGGACTACAGGCGTCTGCCACCATGCCCGGCTAATGTTTTGTATTTTTAGTTGAGACAGGGTTTCACCGTGTTAGTCAGGATGGTCTCGATCTCCTGACCTCGTGATCCACTGGCCTCAGCCTCCCAAAGTGCTGGGATTACAGGCGTGAGCCACTGCGCCCGGCCAAGAATAAGATACATTTTTATCTTCTGACATGGATAGCTCTTCAAGACATAGAGCTAAATAATACATATTGTGGGAGTGTATAATCATTGAGAACTTTAGCTTTATTAGTGAGGACTTAAATTTTTAAATAATTTTTCAATAAGAAGAATATATACTATAGTATTATTTGAGTAATTAAAATAATTTTAAAATATATGTATATATGGTGAAAATTACTTTAATCATTGTACCTCACTTCTCCTTCCTAATACTATTTGCATCCTTTTTTTTTTTTTTTTGTAAGTGGGTAAGAATGGGGGATGTGGAAGAATGAACATTCTCAGGAAGAAGAGCAACATGTGCTAAGTTATAGAAGCCTGGGAAAATATAGAATAGTCCTAGATCATAGGGCATGTAAGGTGATGGGTGCAGGGTGAGTGATGGGATAAGTACACACTGAGTTGAAAACGGAATTATAAGGCCAGACTGTAAAGGTATCTATATGTCCAGCTAACAAGCTGGATTGTATTCTGAAGGTACTGGGAAACCATGGAATGAACTTTAGAAAGTTTTAAAGAGGTCTTTCTAGCTGTGGTATGGGGAAACGATTGAGAGGACAGGAGAGTACCACAAAGGTCTTTACATGAATCTTACGAGACAAATGTTGAGGTCAAAAACTGAGACAATGGCAATAGAAATGGAAGAGAAAGAAATCCTGAGAGAAAGCAGCATATATAGTTGCTGATTAGAGGTAGTTGGTGCTAGCCAGGGAGAGAATGCTACCAAAAATGTTGTGAAATTTTATGGTAAGAGCAATTTGACAGATAGTGATACCACTGACTAAAATAAGAAATCAGGAGAAGTAACTGATCTGAAGTAATAAGGGAGAGGACTGACGAGTTCCCTTTTGAACATGCTAAATTTGAGGTATCTATGGGACATCTATATAAAAATATAACTAGAAGCAGTCATCATGTAAGAATGTAAGTGTGGATTGAAGAGGAAGCAGTTTAAGTCATGGAAATGGATAAGATAATTGAAGTTTGCACAAATAGAATTGGGTTGAAGATTGAATTCAGGAGAACATCAGCGTTTGAAGGAGAAAGTAGAAAAAGCTCAGGAAGGTAGAGGAAAATGGTCATAAAAGTAAGGAAAGAAAATAAGAGAGAGTGTCAAGAAAGAAGAGCCTATCAACATTGTCATATGTAGACAAGAGGTATAGTGAGATAAGGACTGAAAAAAAACCATTAGATTTCTCAGCAATGATGTCTTTGGTGATTTTAGCAAGAACAGTTTGGAGGAGGGGTGGTAGATAGGATCATGTCTCCCAAATATGTCCACATATTAATTTCTGGAACCTGTGAATATGTTAGGTTACATAGTAAGGGGGACATTATAAGTGTGATTAAATTAACTTGAGATAGGGAGAGTGCCCCAGATTAGCCAGATGAACCTAATCTAATCACATGGGTTCTAAGTGAAAAACCTTTCATGGCTGTAGTCAGACAGAGAGATAACTACAGGAGAGAGAACCAGAAGATTACAACAAACACTGTTGACTTCAAAGATGGAGGAAGTGAGAGATATGAACCAAGGAATACAAGAAGCCTCTGGAAGCTAGAAAAAAAAGAAGAAAACAGATTATCCCATAGAGCTTCCAGAAGGGAATGCAGTCCTGCCCACACCTCAATTTTAGCCCAGTGAGACCATGTCAGACTTGTAACATATGGAACTGTAAGATAATAAATGAGTGTTGTTTTAAGCCATTAAACTTTTGCTAATTTGTTACAGAAGCCACGGGAAATTGATACAGGGGGTGAGAATAGTAGTTAGGGCAAAAGCCTGATCACAGTGGAATGAATGGTGACTGGAAGGTGAGAAAATGGAGATGAATGAAGTCAACTCATTCCAACATTTTATTTCTAAGTGAAAAGAGAGCACTAACACAAAGAGCACAGAAGTTTGAGGGAGGAATCTTGTTACAGTTTTTAAGAGAAGGAATGCATGAGCATATTTAAATGCTGATAAGAAAGAAAAGAGGTAGGAGACATAGACAAGAGAGAGGATAACAATGGAGGGGAGGTTCTTGGGAAGGCAGCCTGTGTATAATAGAGGAAACAGAAACACAAGAACAAGAGCAATATCAAATATCACTGAATTTCAGAGGCAAAAGGGAAATAGGTGAGGGAGAGGGGATTTGTGGACCCAGGGTTCTGATGGCAGGAACTCAATATTATCATCCCATATAATCCCTGATTATCTGCCCTTGGGCAATTAAGACTTTTTAAAATGCCTAGGGAAAGAAGAGACCATTGAGGTCCAGAGAAATGAAGTGACTTGCTCACGATTACAAAGAGATCTACTAAAGTTTTCATTTCCTTAACTGTGACATATTCACTGTGATAATGCATGTAAAACACACCGTGTGGCATACGGCAAATGTTCAATACCTTGTGACAGTTATTATTATAGGATAAGGTATGATACCTTTGATAGCCTATATAGCTAAAGTTTAGAAGCACAGGATATCTAGTAAGACAGACCTAGATTTGAGTTTGGGTCTATCATTATTATCAGTTTTGCTACTTACTAGCTGTGTGGCTTTGAGCACAGTGATTAATTATACCTACTAGACAGATATTCTGGCCTCAGATTCTGTATCATTTCTACTATGCCACATTATTTACCTTTAAATAATTATACAAATGCCCACTGTGGGGGCTGATAATCGAACCATGTGTTCTGCCAAGCTTTACTATTCGGGGGTGACAAATTCCGTGGAACCTATAATATTTGTACCTTACAACCTGCAAAAAGAATTGAACTATTGCCTGCTGTTTGATTATGCGAACTTGATGGAAATAGCATAACAGTCCACAGCTTAGTTTCAGTTATCAAAGGACTCAAACAAAACCCAACAGAAAAAAATCCAAATCCTTTTCTTTACCTTGATGAGTATGTAAATATTCATGATAACATTTGATGATGGTACTGTATTTGAATAAGAAAACACTAAATATTTTAATCAAGTCAACCATCATGTGCGACAGAAGTAATCTTACCATTTAGAGGTTCCTGAGTGGATGATGGGATGTTGTCTAATGTATCAGTGATTGGCTATTTACTTGTATAGTTAAAATTCATCTCTTCCTTTCATCATTTTGAAGGGACACTGATTTCAATAAAGACCTCTAAATGAGGAGAACAAGAAATTAAATCCACACAGTGAAAATGAATGAAGGTTGGCACATAAAGTTCAAGGGAAGTCAAAAGAGGAAATGGCAAAGAGATTTTAGCTGCAATGCTTGCCAGCAGGCTCTGTACAGGTTATGGAGATTTTGCCTGATTCTAAGAGCTCATCCAAGTACTCAATTTAAGGGTGAGAGCAGGGTAGGGAAGAGAGTCGTTACTCGAACAGGGCCAATAATGGGATCAGAGCCCCACAAGGTCATCTCTCCACTGCTGCCAAACCACCTCTACTCCCACTCCCTGCCCAACAGACATACTTTGCCACAGGGAATATCAGACGGAATATGAGCTTCTTATGACATATTATCATAGGGGCCAGAAAGAGCCTCACCGTCTGTGAAGAATTCTTCAACCCTGGCTTGGTATCTTCTCTTTCCTGTTTTGTTGAGGTGTCAAAAAAACTGCCTGAGAATATGTAGTCCCTTTAGCCTCCATTTCACCCTCCACTGTCAGTTTTGTCTAGATATGTGGCCTAGTCCGTAGCTTTTTGCTTCTTATTTTTAAATAAAATGGATGGAGTTTTGTACCTTCCTCAATAGACAATAAAAGAAAGAAAAGAAACAGACATACCTCTCTTGTTAGACTTTTAAGACTCCTTTCCCTGTTACATGTTCCTAAAGTCGTTTTTGTCTTGCTATCATAGTTTGCATGATTTTTTAGCCTGAGATGTAGTCAGTGACTCAGGATGACATTGTAAAGTAATGTGCTCCAATAATCAATTATTTTAATGACACTACTTACAGCGAGATCCCATATTTTACTAAAATTAATATCAGCATATGCCTGAAAACTCTCTTAATGGCTTTGAAGAGATCTACATACAACAGCCTCTGAAACCTGTACAAACACTAAAAAATACTTTGCGTAAGCTTCAGTTGAGATTATCCAAGTCTAAATAATTTATATGTGTTTCTCAGAGTCATACTTTCCTGATATCACTGCCTTGAATTAATAGAGTGTCATTTTCCCCCAAGGTCCCATAGGACTCCACAGCAGAACACATTCATCTTCCTGCTACCCTTATGGCAAGGAAGGCACAAGAATGATTATCCCCATTTTACAGTCTGAGAAAATGAGGAACTAGGACATGAATGATATGCTGCACAGAATGGTGGAGGCAGAGATATAAGACTTACTGAAAGTAGGGTAGAAGAAACAGTTCAGGAACCTAATGACCCTGACAGATTTGTGACTCTGGAGCTAATTTAGAGACACTATTAATCAAAATCTGGCATGAATCCTGTGAATCCAGACTGTTACCATAAAATGCCATGATATCAAAACAAGACATCTATATAGGCCCAGGTACCACATTAAAGATATGCAGTGGCTCTTTAGCTGAAATAGTTTGTTGCTCTAGAAATCCAGCTTCATAAGGTATAGTGCCCCTGTAGGCCTAAGGGACATGGCAGCAATCTCTCAGCCTACCCAAAAAGTAGGAACTGGACAAGGAGGGCTTATCTGAAACAAAAGCAACAATGATGTTGTCTCAAATAGACAAGTAATAAAACCTGGAAGGCAACATTGCTTGAGTGCTATTTTTAATCATGCCTGCGGTCAGCTGAAGATGAAGAGTTAACAAATAATGGTCCAATAATGGAATAATTAATTACATTAAGAAATCACACCACAGGGAGAAATAGGAACACTTTTACCTGTTTCTGGGAGTGTAAATTAGTTCAACCATTGTGGAGACAGTGTGGCAATTCCTCAAGGATCTAGAACTAAAAATACCATTTGACCCAGTAACCTCATTACTGGGTATATACCCAAAGGATTATAAATCATTCTACCATAAAGACACATGCACATATATGTTTATTGCAGCACTGTTTACAATAGCAAAGACTTGGAACCAACCCAAATGCCCATCAATGATAGACTGGATAAAGAAAATGTGCACATATACACCATGGAATACTATGCAGCCATAAAAAAGAATGAGTTTAAGTCCTTTGCAGGGACGTGAACGAAGCTGGAAACCATCATTCTCAGCAAACTAACACAGGAACAGAAAACCAAACAGCACATGTTCTCACTCATAAGTGGGAGTTGAACAATGAGAACACATGGACACAGGGAGGGGAATATCACACACCAGGGCCTGTCGAGGGGTGGGGGGCTAAGAGAGGGATAGCATTAGGGGAAATACCTAATGTAGATGGCAGGATGATGGGTGAAGCAAACTACCATGTCATGTGTACACCTATGTAACAAACCTGCACATTTTGCACATGTATCCTAGAACTTAAAGTATATATATAACAGAAATCACACCACTGAGTCACTGAGTTAGGTATAATCTACTGACTTAAATACTACTACTTTTGTCTGTTTTCATTTTCATGATAATATGTGTGACACATAACCCCAGATAGCCCTGTGTAATACTAGGCAGGGAGTAGGTCCCCAGAAGATGTCTGCTGAGTTGACCAATGGAGTCAACTGAAAGATTCTCAGGGAGGTATCAAGAGAAATAGCAGAAAAGAGAGTCAGAGCATTAGTTAAATTAGCCACTTTATCATGTTTACTATGGTCCTTTCTGTCCATGAGGCTCTTCATTTCTTATATGGGTAAGTGGTACCATGATGGTAATATAAACCTATACAATCCAAATCAAAAAAGGCAGTGTAGGCACTTTGGATCTGATCTTTGCAACTATTACTTGATTGATCTCAGAGAAAATTATTGAAGTTTGCTGAGCCTCCATTTTCCCATTTGCAAAAATGGGTATATAAATACTACTTACACACAAAGTTGCTGTAAGGATGAAAGGAAATGAAGTATGTCAATACTTATTAAATACTTAATAAATATTTGCTATTATTATTATAATTGTCAGGATGATCATTCTACCCCAGTTTTCACTGGACTTAAGATTCTCTCTGGATCCATCCAACTTCTCCTAGTCCTTCCCTAGCCAAGTGAAAACATATTTTTAGCTACTTAACCATATTCATGGATTGGAGGATACCTCCACTCAATCAGAAGTTCCACACTCAATCCAGAAGGTAAACAATCCCTGATTTAGAATAGGACTTACCTCTGTGCTTCTGTAGCTGGTTCCTGTTCACAAACTACCTAAATTTCTGGATTTCTGACTGTCTTGACCTCAGAGAATTTATTTCTTCTCTGCATCATGCCCATATTCGTGGATATCAGACCTTTAGCTTAGTTTTGACCATTCATAACCCTAGACTCCTTCTCGTTGCCACAGTTTCTTGGTTTCCAAATATTGGCCCACTTTAACCTTCTGGCAATCACTTAATATAGGAGAACTTCTGATTTCCAACCTAGATTGAAATTCTTATTTAGGGTTGTCAGTCTGATAATTCCTGTTATAATCTTGTGTCTAGGCAGTCTTTTTTTCCTTTTCTTTTTTCTTTTTTATTATACTTTAAGTTCTGGGGTACACGTGCAGAACACGGAGATTTGTTACACAGGTATATATGTGCTGTGGTGGTTTGCTGAACCCATCAACCTGTCACCTACATTAGGTATTTCTCCTAATGTTATGCCTCCCCTACCCCCTTACCCCCCGACAGGCCCTGGTGTGTGATGTTCCCCTCCCTGTGTCCATATGTTCTCATTGTTCAACTCCCACTTATGAGTGAGAACATGCAGTGTTGGTTTTCTAGTTTTGTGTTAGTTTGCTGAGAATGATGGTTTCCAGCTTCATTCATGTCCCTGCAAAGGACATGAACTCATTCTTTTTTATGACTGCATAGTATTCCATGGTGTATATATGCCACATTTTCTTTATCCAGTCTATCATTGATGGGCATTTGGGTTGGTTCCAAGTCTTTACTATTGTGAATAGTGCCACCATAAACATATGTGTGCATATGTCCTTATAACAGAATTATTTATAATCCTTGGGTATACACCCAGATACAGAATTGGTGGTTCAAATGGTATTTCTAGTTCTAGATCCTTGAGGAATTGCCACACTATCTTCCACAATGGTTGAACTTATTTACACTCCCAGAAACAGTGTAAAACTGTTCCTATTTCACCACATCCTCTCCAGCATCTGTTGTTTACTGACTTTTTACTGATTGCCATTCTAACTGGCATGAGATGGTATCTCCTTGTGGTTTTGATTTGCATTTCTCTAATGACCAGTGATGATGACAATTTTGTCATATGTTTGTTGGTTGCATAAATGTCTTCTTTTGAGAAGTGTCTGTTCATATCCTTTGCCCCCTTTCTGATGGGGTTGTTTTGTTTTTTCTTGTAAATTTGTTTAAGTCTTTGTAGATTCTGACTATTAGCCCTTTGTCAGATAGATAGATTGCAAAATTTTCTCCCATTCTGTAGGTTGCCTGTTCACTCTGATTATCGGGGGAACCAACCCCCAATATTTCAACATAGGTTCTTTCTATTTTCCCTAAGTGTCAGCTGGTCTGAGAAATAAAGAGAAAGAGTACAAAGGGAGGAATTTTACAGCTGGACCTCCGGGGATGACATCACATATCAATAGGTCCGTGATGTCACCTGAGCCGCAAACCCAGCACGTTTTTATTAGGGATTTCAAAAGGGGAGGTGTACGAATGGGAGTAGGTCACAAAGATCACATGCTTCAAAGGGCAAAGCAATATCACAAGGCAAGGGCAAAATTAGAATTACTGATGAGGTCTATGTTCGGCTGTGCACATATTTTCTTGATAAACATCTTAAACAACAGAAAACAGGGTTTGAGAGCAGAGAACTGGTCTGACCTCAAATTCACCACGGCAGGATTTTTTCCCCACCCTAATAAGCCTGAGGGTACTACAGGAGACCAGGACATATTTCAGTCCTTATCTCAACTGCATAAGACAGACACTCCCAAAGTGGCCATTTATAGACCTCCTCCGCAGGAATGCATTCCTTCCCCAGGGTATTAATATTCCTTGCTGGGAAAATAATTCACCAGTATCTCTCCTGCTTGCACATCCATTTATAGGCTCTCTGCAAGAAGAAAAATATGGCTATATTCTGCCCAACCCCACAGGCAGTCAGACCTTATGGTTGTCTTCCCTTGTTCCCTAAAATCCCTGCTATTCTGTTTGTTTTCAAGGTGCACTGATTTCATATTGTTCAAACACCCATGTTTTACAATCAATTTGTACAATAGTGGTCCTGAGGTGACGTACATCCTCAGCTTACAAAGATAACAGGATTAAGAGATTAAAGTAAGACAGGCTTAAGAAATTATAAGAGTATTATTAGGGAAGTGATGAATGTCCGTATTAACATGAAGTCTCCACAATTTATGTTCAAGATTGCAGTAAAGACAGGTGTAAGAAATTATAAAAGTATTAATTCTGGGAACTGATAAATGTTCATGAAATCTTCACAATTTATGTTCCTCTGCCACAGCTCCAGCCGGTCCCTCCGTTTGGGTTCCCTGACTTCCTGCAACATCTAATGATAGTTTCTTTTGCTGTACAGAAGTGGTTTAGTTTAATTAGATCCCATTTGTCAATTTTGGCTCTGGTTGCAATTGCTTTTGGTGTTTTTGTCATGAAGTCTTTGCCCATGCCTATGTCCTGAATGGTATTGCCTAGGTTTTCTTCTAGGGTTTTTATGGTTCAGGGTTTTACATTTAAGTATTTAATCCTTCTTGAGTTAATTTTTGTATAAGGTGTAAGGAAGGGATACAGTTTCAGTTTTCTGCATATGACTAGACAGTTTTCCCAACACCATTTATTAAATAGGGAATCTTTCCCCCATTGCTTGTTTTTGCCAGGTTTGTCAAAGATCAGATGGTTGTAGATTTGTGGTATTATTTCTGAGGCCTCTGTTCTGTTCCATTGGTCTATATATCTGTTTTGGTACTAGTACCATGCTGTTTTTGTTACTGTAAGCTTGTAGTATAGTTTGAAGTCAGGTAGCATGATGCCTCCAGCTTTGTTCTGTTTGCTTAGGATTGTCTTGGGTATGCAGGCTCTTTTTTGGTTCCGTATGAATTTTAAAGTAGTTTTTTTCCCAATTCTGTGAAGAAAGTCAGTGGTAGCTTGATGGGGATAGCATTGAATCTATAAATTACTTTGGGCAGTATGGCCATTTTCACAATATTGATTCTTCCTATCTATGAGCATAGAATGTTTTTCCATTTATTTGTGTGCTCTCTTATTTCCTTGAGCAGTGGTTTGTAGTTCTCCTTGAAAAGGTCCTTCACATCCATTATAAGTTGTATTCCTAGGTATTTTATTCTCTTTGTAGCAATTGTAAATGAAAGTTCACTAATGATTTGCTTCTCTGTCTGTTATTGGTATATAGGAATGCTTGTGATTTTTACACATTGATTTTGTATCCTGAGACTTTGCTGAAGTTGCTTATCAGCTTTAGGATATTTGGGGCTGAGACAATGAGGTTTTCTAAATATATAATCATGTTGTCTACAAACAGAGACAATTTGATTTCCTCTTTTCTTAATTGAATATCCTTTATTTCTTTCTCTTGCCTG
Source organism: Trachypithecus francoisi (assembly GCF_009764315.1). Taxonomy (NCBI): domain Eukaryota; kingdom Metazoa; phylum Chordata; class Mammalia; order Primates; family Cercopithecidae; genus Trachypithecus; species Trachypithecus francoisi. The sequence goes on along the minus strand of NW_022681471.1, from coordinate 35,163,917 downwards.
ATTGCCCTGGCCAGAATTTCCAATACTATGTTGAATAGAAGTGTTGAGAGAGGGTATCCTTGTCTGTAAAACCATGGCAGTTTTCAAAGGGAATGCTTCCAGTTTTTGCCCATTCAGTATGATATTGGCTGTGGGTTTTTCATAAATAGTTCTTACTATTTTGAGATATGTTCCATCAATACCTAGTTTATTGAGAGTTTTTAGCATGAGGGGCTGTTGAATTTTGTCGAATGCCTTTTCTGCATCATTGGTTCTGTTTATGTGATGGATTACGTTCATTGATTTATGTACGTTAAACCAGCCTTGTATCCCAGGGATGAAGTCATCTTGACCATGGTGGGTAAGCTTTTTGATGTGCTGCTGGTTTTGGTTTGCCAGTATTTTATTAAGGGTTTTTGCATCTTTGTTCATCAAGGATATTGGCCTAAAATTTTCTTTTTTTGTTGTGTCTCTGCCAGGTTTTGGTATCAGGATGATGCTGGCCTCATAAAATGAGTTAGGGAGGAGTCCCTCTTTTTCTATTGTTTGGAATAGTTTCAGAAGGAATGGTACCAGCTCCTCTTTATACCTCTGGTAGAATTTGGCTGTGAATCTGTCTTGTCCTGGACTTTTTTTGGTTGGTAGGCTATTGATTACTGCCTCAATTTCAGAATTTGTTATTGGTCTATCAGGGATTCAACTTCTTCCTGGTATCATCTTTGGCAGGTGTATGTGTCCATGAATTTGTCAGTTTCTTCTAGTTTTTCTAGTTTATTTGCGTAGAGTTGTTTATAGTATTCTTTGATGGTAGTTATTTCTGTGGGATCAGTGGTGATATCCCCTTTATTATTTTTTATTGTGTCTATTTGATTCTTCTCTCTTTTCTTCTTGATTAGTCTGTCTAGCATTCTATCTATTTTGTTGACCTCTGTTGCCAGGCTGGAGTGCAGTGGTGCGATCTCAGCTCACTGCAACCACTGCCTCCTCGGTTCAAGCAATTCTCCTGCCTCAGCCTCCGAGTAGTGGGAACTACAGGCAAGTGCCACCACACTCAGCTAATTTTTGCATTTTTAGTAGAGATAGGGTTTCACCGTGTTGGTCAGGATGGTCTTGATCTCTTGACCTAGTGATTCGCCTGCATCAGCCTCCCAAAGTGCTGGGATTACATGTGTGAGCCACTGTGCCTGGCTTAGGCAGTCTTATATCACTGGGTCATGATACTGAAAGACAACAGAATATGGTTCACCCTAAAGAAGCCAGTTGGTAGCAGCAATTGAAATCACCGCTTTCAGTTTCTGATTGTGCTAGCCAAGTCTAGTAATGGTGCCAAATACATGAGCAAATAACACACGTGGCTGCACCAGCCCTGCCAACTATGTGTGTCTCTTGAGCCATCCATGTTCAACAATCCATTTTGCACCAGTAAGAAGGCAAGGTTGTGAGTAATTCCACCAAAGAAATACAGTTTACACTAAATGCCATGCTAGAAGATTTCCAGAGCTGGAAATTATAGTCGCAGATATGCAAAGCAACACTAAATGTAAGCACAGGCTAAACCCGGATGTTCCAATAAGGAGTTTGTTTACTATGATTAATGAATAAATCAGGGGATGAGGGAGTGCCAGCAAGTTTCATGACTCTGACAGTTTATGAAGAGAAGGAAATCTGAGGTCAGATTTACCACCTGAGAAAAAAATTAACCTTTCAAAAGTCTGCACCTCACACTTTTTTCACAAGATTTCTGGGAAATGAAACTCAAAACTCAGGCACATTACCTCCTGAACTTATTGGGTATCCACCAAATAATAGTTTCTGGGGAATGTGAGTTTTTCAAGCAGTTACACAAATGAGCAAAGATGATGGTGAGAGAGACAGGAAGAGACATTTGGTGCAAAGCCTATATGGCATGTGTGAATTAAAATGGCTCAAACAAACAAGTGACAGGATAAAGGGGAAGAAACCACTTCCTTCAGACAAAGTGTAATGAGGATTCATGGATAAATGGAGTCAGATTGAGCCATGTTTGGTTTTTGTTGTTAATGTGAGTTTCTTAATGGATAATCTTTAAAAAGAATATATGATGAATTTCTACATTAAAATATAACTTGATATAACAGAATATGATTAATATTTTATACATATTGTTTTTTCTCCCCAATTTTATGATGTCTCAAACACTGGCCAAGCAAAGAGTTAAATGAGAAAACCCAGGCAGGGAACAGAAAGCTATGCCCCCAGGCAGTGTGATGGTGAGAGCGCCCCCAAGTGGAGATCTTGATAAGCAGGCTGAGAGTGAGTGCCCTGAAATTTTTAGAGTATGTTCTAAGGGGTATCAAAAAAGAAACTTCAACAACCCTATCCAAAATATCTCCACTTTTTGCTGCTGCCTAAATATCTCAATATTCAAGACTCATTACCTGTACTGTCCCTCTTGTAAAAGCTATCATGATTATAATTGTTCGTTGTTCATCTCCCCTACTAGACTGTAAATACCATAAAAATGGAGACCATGCTTGGGTGCCAAATGATACTGATCTGTGAACTTCATTGGATTAAGTCACTATTAAAAATCAAATACTCCTCTTAGTATTTGTTATTTACACATTTAAAGGGATAATCCACCCCAAATTTCTGTTAGTTGTTTACAGCACAATGGGAACACATTTCTGTTAAACGCAAGTTATGATTCAGGGGCAGGGGTTGCGTAGGGGCAAGATGTAACAAATTGGTACTAGGCAGGTGAGGCAGAAAACTGATGCCACAAAGAAGAACCTGGAGAAAACTGCCATTTTGCTAAGTTAAGTCCGGCACCAACAGACTACTTCAGGTGCCTCAAATATTGCCTCCCTGACAGTCTGCATTACCTCACAGAATAACCCCATCTTTCCCTAAAGTGAGCATTCTTCCCACTCCATTTCCAGATAGATACTGCATTTGCTATCTTACTTGCTACACTCTATGGAAGTTTTATAACAACAACCAGCTCAAAATTCACATCTGCATGAAAGTAATTAGTCATCTTTTATTTACTTCTATCTAGATTGAGGATTTGTTCCATGCTTTTTCCCTTAATGCTCTCCCCATGGGTCAACTTTCTCCCAATGAGTTGATTTGTATTTATCAAAAATGCATTTAAAATCACAGTATCACATAGAAGAAAACTAGAGTGTAATGATGCCACTTTTTATTAATCTCTAACTAGGGGCTGTTTTAGTCAAAGCCTAGGTACACTCTCTGTGTGAATATGAATTCATTTGCCAGCTATGTGTATGTGAGTTTGTGTGTGTGTGTGTGTGTGTGTGTGTGTGTTCTCTCACCATTGCTGAAAATACACCAACGATTCTCAAATGTGTGTGTTTGGAGAAATGATACATAGCAGAATTCCCTGAGGGGCTTTTTCAAACTATGCATGCTCCTTGGAAGATTCTATAAATTCCCTCATACTGACCCCCCCCCCCCACTCCTCCATGTTTAAAATTGCACAAGGTAATGAGTGGTATTACTGATGGGTATCAATTTCACAATGTGAAGGCAGACAACAAGTTGAGAACCAGTATATTAAGCTCAAGATTAATAACTGAGTGCTTCCCACTCCTGTCCCACCAGTTTTACAAATTCACTCCATTAGAAATCACAGGGGAAATTGCATTATCAGACCCATTAAAAACTGCCTCAGGAGAAACAATTAATCAAAATTCACATCTTCTATAAATTATGTACAGTTTAGATTTTTCCGAATTTTTCCCATATTGTCTTCACTTTCTTTCCTTGCCCAAACACAGGCTCTCATTACTTCTTCCTGTTGCCTACTAACTCGTGACACTGACTAGTCTAACACCCTTCCAAAGTGGCTTATTTTGCCAAGCTTCAAGCTAATTAGCTACTTTGATTAAAATCATTCAATGGGCCAGGCAGGGTGGCTTATGACTGTAATTCCAGCACTTTGGGAGGCCAAGGTGGGAGGATCACATGAGCTCAGGGGTTCAAGACCAACCTGGGCAACATGGCGAGACCCCATCTCTACAAAAAATAGAAAATAAAATAGGCAGGCATGGTGGTGCATGCCTGTAGTCCCAACTACTCAGAAGTCTAAAATGGGAGGATCACCTGAGTCCAGGAGGTCGAGGCTGCAGTGAGCCATGTTCACACCACTGAACTCCAGCCTGGGCAACAGAGTGAGACCCTGTCTCAAAAAATAAAATAAAATAAATAAAAATAAAATTCTCCAATGGTTTCAAGCTCCAAGATGTTTGGCAAGGCATACAAAGCTCTCCCTTCCCGTCCTTTTGTTTGCCATTTCAGTCACATCTTCTGTTATTCCCCCTAATGGTTTAAATTGTCACACTCAGCTACTAACACTCACAAGTCTCTTTAAACACACCACTGTGTTCCAGACCTCTGTGCCTTTGTAATGCTATTCACACTTCTGGAAATATTATTTCCCTTTCTTTCACTTGGCAAACTCTTGTTTGTCCTTTATAAATGTGCTCACATATACCATCCTCTATGATACCCTACCTGACAACCCCAGGCAAAGTTTTCCTTTCTCCTTTGCACTCCCTTTGCATCTTGTGCATACTTCTCTTGCTGTACTTGGCACACTGAAATGCAATATTTGGATTACATGTATGTCTGCCTTCCCTACTAGACTGCGAATTCCCTGAGGCCAGAGTCCATGTGTATCTTTATATCTCCATCTCCAAGCACGGGGACCATCATATAGCAGCTCACAGTAAATGTTCGCTAAATTGAACTAAGCAGGAAAAAATGCACGTATATTCCAAATCAAGAAACAGTCCCCATTTCATTTAATGTAATCACATACCTTTAAGTTCAGAATAATCAGTAACTCCACTGTCACCAAGACTAGTCACCACATTCTATCAATAATTCCTGAATGTCTCTTAAAATCTTTCCAAACCCACCACAGCTCTACCAGATGAGACTTTTGTCCCAGTGAACATGACTAATAATGCAATAGCCTCCTAACTAATCTTCCTGATCCTGTTCTTTCTTTCCTTCTAGTAGCCACTCCTCCCAATGTCAAACTTGTTTTCTTGAAACCCTAGCAATCCCTTTCTCCAATAGTAGCTTCTCACTGACAGCATGATAAAGTCAAACTCCTAAATTAGATATGTAAGTTCTGGCCTACAATCTCAACTCATATTTCCTGATATGAACCCTCCTCATTCAAGTCTTGCCCAAAAAGCAAGAATATTTATTAGAGAGTTCAAAGATTGATAGTGTATAAAACATCTATATGGCAAAAAAAAATTCAGATCATCAATAGACAAAAACAAATTGGAAAATGTATTTTCAACACATAGAAAATTAAGCTCTGCAATGTACAAAGAGATCACAAAAACCATCAGCTCAATAGTTGAATGCTCAACAGAAAGTAAAGTTTGCTGAAAAAGTAATAAAAATGGCCTATAAATATGTAAGATGCTACTTCGTTCATAAATAAATACAAAGTAAAACAATGATATAGTATACTTCACATATCAAACTGGCAAACAGTAAAACTTAGAATACATGTGTTGGGAAAAATGTGGCTAAAATGTAACTTGCATAAACAATTGCTGAGAATATAAATGATTATACCCTATGCACAGGTAAATATGACAATACCTAACAAAATCCAAATCGCCCATACTTGTAGACCTGGAAACTGCACTTCAAAGGATTCTCTTCTACAGAATCACCCACAGTAAAGTACAAAACTAAAAATACAAACGTGTTTTAGCAGCACTGTTGATGATAGTAATAAACTCACCAAAAATATCTAAATATCTACCAGTGAAGGGATTAGTTCAATAACGTATCATATAGCCATACAAAAAGTTCTATAAAGTTGCTTAAGAGATTTATTTATACATATATGTAAATATATATGTATTTACATGATTCAGCTGACAATTCATTGAAGAAAAGAAAGAAATATATAGACATGAAAATGTGTCCACAATATTTTTAAATGAAGTTGCGCAGCATTATATATACATGACAATCTTTATGAAAATTCTATATGCCTATAATGTATATGTATATATAAAATGTATGTGTGTAATGTATGTATGCATGTAAGTGCTATTCATTTTTAACATGTGTTTTTACTTTATAACTTTGTTTCTTCTTCAAGGTTCAGCAAAAGCTAGCTCCTCCACAACGTTTTCCTAATCACTTCAACTGCAAGTAAACTCATCATCCCTTGAATTCTAATGGAACATACACAGGTTTAGTATCCCTTGTTAGAACTGCTTGGGATCAGAAGTATTTCAGATGGTAAAGTTTTTTGGATTTTGGAATGTTTGCATATACATAATGAGATATCTTGGGGATTGGACCCAAGTCTAAACAAGAAAATCATTTATGTTTCATATGTATCTTATACAGATAGCCTGAAGATAATTCTGCAGAATATTTTTAGTAATTCTATATATGAAACAAAGTTTGGACTGCAACTCATCACATGAGGTTGGGTATGGAATTTTCCACTTGTAGGGTCATATTAGCACTCAGAAAGTTTTAGATTTTGAAGCATTTTGGATTTCAGATTTTCACATTGGGGATGCTCAACCTATGTCTACACAATTTACTTAACACTTAAAACATTCTCTAATGTGGGCCAGACGTGGTGGCTGACACCTGTAATCCCAGCACTTTGGGATGCTGAGGCAGGAGGATTGCTTGAACTCAGGAGTTCAAAACCAGCCTGGGCAACATAGCAAGACCCTGTCTCTAGTAAGAAGAAATAATTTTCTAATGTGGCAGTTTTATGCATATATCTAAGCTCTTTAACTAGATTATAAACTAAAGGCATAGAACTATGTGTCAGTCCTTTGTATATGTCCAAGAGCATCTTAGAATATCATCTTCTATAGATAATGTACTCAACAGATTGTCATATTTTAATGTGATACTTTTTTTATAAAGCAAACCCTTTCATATCATGTATTTCCGCTTCCTCTACCATTCCCAATCCCATGAGGTAATCAATGTTGAGTAGCCTATTGTAAATTCAATACCTTCTCCTTGTTCTTAAAAATATACAAGCATAGAGATACATATCTAAGTGTTTTTTGTTGAGCAAGAAACCTGCTTTCTTCAACAATATGTCAAAATGACTGCCTCTTACGTACCTGGATATAACATGAGGTCAAAAAATATGCTTCGGACAATAAAACACATGTTTCCATGTAGTATTATATTAGAAAAAGTAATATTATTGTTAGTCCTGTTCTATAACCCTAGCATCACAATGAAGGTTCACTCAGTTAAAGCAGGCAGTAAAACCATCAACCACCAGCTATCTTACTAAACTGTAAGGTTAATCAGTTACTCTCTAGCTAAAACCTTTCAAAGGCTTCAAGCTTCACAATCTGGGATACTCTAAAACATATCCTAATTTTCTTGGCTACTTTTTAAACATGACAAGGAAACACGGCAATTCTGTGTGTTAGAAAACACCTGGACTAGGAGTCGTAAGACCAGGATTCTAATCTCTCTCAGCTGCTAAGTAACAATACGCATTTAGACAAACTCCTTTCTAACATTACTCCCTTATGTGTTAAATGATGGAGTTAGGCTTTATGAACTAAAGATTGTTTCAGGTTTGGTATTCTAACCCATGTTTTTAACTTTCGTATCTGGTAAAATCATGGGAAAAATCTTGATGTTACTCAATGAGCTTGGTTTATCACACACATAGCATGGCTCTTTTTTCTACACATCATCTGCTTCACTCTTTGGAAAGCCAGAGAAAAGGCCAGCTCATCCTATAACCTAATCTTCAGGTTATTCATTGTCTTGTCTTTCTAATTCCCTTTTGCCTTTCTACACCTTCAATATTGAAGAACCATTTATTTCAGCTCTTTTGGTTATTAAGAAAATCTCTGTGTCTCAGATTCACTCTGTCTTCAGTTTTCAGTTCCACAAAGCCCATGATTCCTTATTTAAAGGTACTTGTCTGGGCTTTAGGGAGTCTTTGAATCCCCTGACATTGTAGACAAAATTTTACAGGCAGATATACACATGTATCTTTCTAGGGAAAGCATCTTCACTTTCAATATATTTCTATAGGAATCTGGGATCCAAAAATGATTGAGAATCTCAAGTCCTAAATTCTATCCTGGGAAATTTCCTACCCCTCTTTCTTTCTGAGCACACAGTTCAGTCTCAGTCTTCTTTTGTGAGTTGCAACAACCATCCTCAACCCTTCTTGCTTTTGTTTGTTTTCTCTCTCTCCCTAGTAGACTGACAACGTGGGCCAACTCATCTGAATCAGTATATCTAGATCTAAGGGTTTTTTTCTATTTTTTTTTTTTTTTCTTTTTGAGACAGAGTCTCGCCCTGTCACCCAGGCTGGAGTACAATGGCAGAATCTCGGCTCATTGCAACCTCCGATCCCCGGGTTCAAGCAATTCTCCTGCCTCAGCCTCAGCCTCTGGAGTAGCTGGGATTACAGGTGCACACCACCATGCCCAGGTAATTTTTTGTATCTTTAGTAGAGATGGGGTTTCACCGTGTTGTCTAGGATGGTCTTGAACGCCTGACCTCGTGATCCGCCCGCCTTGGCCTCACAAAGTGATGAGATTACAGGCGTGAGCCACTGCGCCTAGGGTTCTTAAATTAGCTGTGTCCTTTGCTTCTATGGCCCAGGACATTTAACAGTCCTATTTTATTATACTCACCATTTGTCTCCTAACTTCCCATATTGTGATTTCCCAACTTCTCATTCCATTTAGTGTTCCACATTTCTGAATCACAATCTCTAATTAAACTGCCCATAAAATAAAAGCACATTACATTTATAATTCAATAATAATAGCAACAATAATAATAGTTAAAACTTATTGAGTGCTTACCATATGTTAAGTTATATGCAAGGTATTTTACCCACATTATCACATATACTTTTCACAATAATTCTATGAGCTTACTACTATTACTATTTCCATTTTATAGCTGAGGAAACTGAGGAACAGACATTAAGTAACTTGTCCAAGGCCACATAGCTATTAAGTAGCAGAGTCAAGACTTGTATTTAAGTCTGTTAACCTCAAAGCCCATGTTCTTAGCCACTTATATATTTCCTTTTTCCACTGAGTTTCTCAGGTCTCCATTTTAGTCATCCAGATAGATTTCATGACAGAGACTGACTTCCTCTGTGGACTACAAGGTAATTATTTAATCCTGTAAAATATTGTAAAGACATGATATGACACAAGAATTCTACTAATAGGTATATATGCAAAAATAATGAGTATATACACCATGAAAAGAGTTCTACATGAATGTTCATAGCAGGTATATTTACAATAGTGAAAAATCACAGATAACTGAAGTGTCCAACAACACACGAATGGGTAAAAAATTGTGTTCTATAATACACAATTGTATATGTTATATATTACATGTTATAATTATATTATATAGTATATAAGACACAATTATATACTATACTATATGTAAAATAGTATATAATATAGCTATATATAATTATGTGTTATCTATTATAATATATAACTATATATTATAATTATATAATTTATATTATGTGTGTATATATATCCCTTCAAGCATTTATCTTTTGTGTTACAAATAATCCAACTACATTCTTTCCATTATTTTAAAATGTACAATTAAGTTATTATTGACTATAGTCACTTATTAAAATAGTAAAATAGTAGGTCTTATTCATTCTTTCTAACTATTTTTGGTATCCATTAACCACCCCTACCACCCGCCCAAGGCCCCCACTTCCCTTTCCAGCCTCTGGTAATCATCCTTCTACTATGTTCATGAATCCAGTTGTTTTCATTTTTAGATACCACAAATAAGTGAGAACATGTGATGTTTGTCTTTCTTTGCCTGGCCTATTTCACTTAACATAATTATCTCCAGTTCCATCCATGTTTTTGCAAATGAATGGATATTATTATTTGTTATGGCTGAATACTACTCCATTTTGTATATTTACCACATTTTGTTTATCTATTCATCTGTTGAGGGACACTTAGGTTGCTTCAAATCTTAGCTATTATAAGCAGTGCTGCAAAAAACATAGGATTCCCGATATCCCTTCCATATATTGACTTATTTTCTTTTGGGTATATGCCCGGGCGGGGGGGGGGGGGGCAGCTGGATCATATGGTAGCTTTATTTTTAGTTTTTTGAGGAACCTCCAAACTGTTCTCTATAGTGGCTGTATTAATGTACATTCCCACCAACAGTGTACAAGGTTTCCTTTTTCTCCACATCCTTGCCAGCATATATTATTGCCTGTCTTTTGGATATAAGCCATTTTATCTGGGGTGAGATGATATCTCTTTGTAGTTTTGAACTGCATTTATCTGATGATCAATGATGTTGAGCACTTTGGCATATGCCTGTTTGCCATTTGTCTTCTTTTGAGAATTTCTATTCAAATATTTCACCCATTTTTAAACTGGATGATTATTTTTTCCTATAGAACTGTTTGAGTTTCTTATATATTCTAGTTATTAATCCCTTGTCAGATGGGTAGTTTGCAAATATCTTCTCACGTTCTGTGGGTTGTCACTTCACTTTGTTGACTGTATCCTTTGCTATCTAGAAGCTTTTTAACTTGATGTGATCCCATTTGTCCATGTTTGCTTTGGTTGTCTGTGTTTGTGGGGTATTCAAGAAATCTTCGCCCAGACCAAAGTCCTAGAGATTTTTCCTAATGTTTACTTGTACTAGTTTCATAGTTTGAGGTATTAGATTTAAGTTTTTAATCCCTGTTGATTTGATTTTTGTATATAGTGAAAGGTAGGGGTCTATTTCCATTCTTTTGCATATGATATCCAGTTTTCCAAGCACCATTTATTGAAGAGACTGTCTTTTCCCCAGTGTATGTTCTTGAACTCTTTGTTGAAAATGAATCCACTGTAGGTATGTGGATTTGTTTCTGTATTATCTATTCTGTTCTGTTGGTCTATGTGTCTATTGTTATGCCAGTACCTTGCTGTTTTGGTTACTATAGCTCTCTAGTATAATTTTTAATCAGGTAATCAGATTCCTCCAGTTTTGTTCCTTTTGCTTAGGATAACTCTGGCTAGTCTGGGTCTTTGTGATTCCATATACATTTTAGAATTGTTTTTTTTTCTATTTCTGTGAATAATATTGTTGGTATTTTTATTATAATTTATTTATTATTTTTAAATTTTTAAAAATATTTACATAGTTTTTGGGTACCAGTCATTTCTAGTTACATGAGTGACTTCCATAGTGGTGAATGCTGAGATTTTAGTCCACGTGTCACCCAAGTAGTGTACACTGTACCCAATATATAGCATTTTTTTATTCCTCACCTGGTTCCCAACCTCCCCCACATCGAGTCTCCAAGCTCCATTATATCACTCTGTATGTCTTTGTGTACTAATAGCTTAGCTCCTACTTGTAAGTGGGAACTAAGTAACTCAGAAATGGAAAACCAATACTGTATGTTCTCATATGAGAACAGCTCCATCCAAGTTCCTGACAAAGATATTATTTTGTTTCTTTTTTTAGCTATTATTCCATGGTGTATATATTCCACATTTTCTTTGTCCACTCTTATTGGCTGGTGGGCACTTAGTTTGGTTCCATGTCTTTGCAATTGCGAATTTTGCTGCTATAAATATGCGTGTGTGTGTGTTCATATAATAGCTATTTTCCCTTTGGGTAGACACCCAGTCATGGGATTGCTGGATCAAATGGTAAATCTACTTTCAGCTATTTAAGGAATCTCCATGCTGTTTTCCATAGTGATTGTACTAATTTACATTCCCACCAGCAGTGTAAAAGTGTTCCCTTTTCACCACATCCACTCCAACATCTATCATACTTTGACTTTTTAATTATGGCCATGCTTGCAGAAGGTGGTATCTCATTGTAACTTTAATTTGCATATCTCTGATGATTAGTGATGTTGAGCATTTTTTAATTTGTTGTTCACTGTTTGCATATCTTCTTTTGATAAATGTCTATTCATGACTTTTGCCCACTTTTTGACGGAATTATTATTATTATTTGCTAATTTGTTTGAGTTCCCGGTAGATTCTGGATAATAGTAATTTCTCTGAAGCAAAGTTTGCAAATATTTTCTCCCACTCTGTGGGTTGTCTGTTTACTCTGCTGATTATTTCTTTTGCTATGCAGAAACGTTTTCAGTTTAATTCGGTTCCCTTATTTATTTTTGGTCTTGTATTTGCTTTTGAGGTCTTAGTCATGAATTCTTTGCCTAGGCCAATGTCCAGAACAGATTTTCCGATGTTATCTTCTAGAATTTTTATGGTTTCCAGTCTTAGATTTGAGTTTTTAATCCACCTTGAATATATTTTTATAGAAGGTAACAGATAAGGATCTAATTTCATTCTTCTACATCTGGCTTTCCAGTTTTCCCAGCATCATGTATTGAATAGGGTGTTCTTTCCCCAATTTATGTTTTTGTATGCTTTGTCAAAGATCATTTAGTTGTATTTGGCTTTATTTCTGGGTTATCTATTGTGTTCATTGTTCTAAGTGCCTATTTTTATACAAGTACCATGCTGCTTTGTTAACTATAGCTTTGTAGTATTATTTGAAGTCCAGTAATGTAATACCTCCAGATTTTTTTCTGCTTAGTATTGCTTTGGCTACGAGGGCTCTTTATTGGCTCCATATGAATTCTAGAATTGTTTTTCTATTTCTGTGAAAATGATAGTGATATTTTGATGGGAATTGCATTGAATCTGTAGATTACTTTGGGCAGTATGTTCATTTTCACAATATTGATTCTTCTTATTCATGAGCATGGGATCTGTTTCCATTTGTTTGTGTCATCTATGATTTCTTTCAGCAGTGATTTGTCATTTTCCTGGTAGAGATCTTTCTCACCTTCTTGGTCAAGTATATGCCTAAGTATTTTATGGTTTGCAGCTGTTGTAAAAGGGATTGAGTTCCTGATGTGTTTCTCAGCTTGGTTGTTCCTGGTGTGTAGCAGTATGTACATTGATTTTATATCCTGAGACTTTATTGAATTTTCTTATCAGATCTAGGACCTTTTCAGGTGAGTCTTTAGGGTTTTTTAGGTATATGATCACATCATCAGTGAACGGTGCCAGTTTGACTTCCTTTTCCAATTTGGATGTCCTTTATTTTTTTCTCTTATCTAATTGCTCTGGCTAGGACTTCCAGTACTATGTTCAATAGAAGTGGTTAAAGTAGGCATCTTTGTCTTGTTCCAGTTCTCAGAAGGAATGCTTTCAACATTTTCCCATTTAGTATGATATTGGCTGTGGGTTTGGCATATTGTTAATTTGAAGTAAGTACATTCTACACCTAGTTTGTTGAAGGTTTTTATCATAGTGGGATGCTGGGTTTTGTCAAATGCTTTTTCTCCATCTATTAATATGGTCATAAGGTTTTTGTTTTTAATTCTGTTTATGTTACATATCACATTTACTGACTTGTGTATGTTAAACCATTCCTGCATTTCTGGGATGAAATCCACTTGCTCTGTTAGAATTGGTTACCTCTTATTCTGTTGATAATTTTTTCATCTATGTTCATCACAAATATTGGTCTGTAGTTTTCTTTTTTTGTTGTGTCCTTTCCTGATTTTGATATTAGGATGGTACTGGCTTCATAGAATGAGTTAGGGAGAATTCTCTCTTTATATTTGGAATAGCTTCAATAGGATTGGTAACAGTTCTTATTTGAATGTCTGGTAGAATTCAGCTGTGAATCCATCCGGTCTTGAGCTTTATTTGTTGGCATTTTTTTTATTTCTAATTGTGCTGTTTCTTATTGGTCTGTTCAGGGTTTCTATTTCTTCCCAACTTAATCTGAGAGGATTGTGTGTTTCCAGGAATTTGTCCATTACCTCTAGATTTTCTAGTTTGTCTATGTACAGGTGTTCACAGTAGCCTCAAGTAAGCTTTTGGACTTCTGTGACATTGGTTGTAATGTCTCTAGTTTCATTTCTAATTGAACTTATTTGGATCTTCAATCTTCTATTCTTGATTAATCTCATGGTTTATCAGTTCTTTTTATATTTTCAAAGAACCAACTTTTTCTTTCACTTATCTTTTGTATTTTTGGTTGTTTCAATTTCATTTAGTTCTGCTCTTATCTTTCTTATTTCTTATCTTCCACTTGATTTGGGTTTGGTTTGTTCTTGTTTCTCTGGTTATTTGAGGTGTGACATTAGATGATCAGTTTGTGTTCTTTCAGACTGTTCAATGTAGGCATTTGATGCTATGAAAGTTCCTCGTAGCACTGCGTTTGCTGTATCTCATAGGTTTTCATAACTTATGTCACTATTATGATTCATTTCAAATATTGTTTTAAATTTCCATTTTAATTTCGTTGTTAATCCAAAAATCATTCAAGAGCAGATTATTTAATTTCCATGTATTTGTATGGTTTTGATGGTTCCCTTTGGAGTTGACTTCCAGTTTTATTCCACTGTGGTCTGAGAAGATATTTGATATGATTTTTATTTTGAATTTATTGAGACTTGTTTTGTGACCTATCATATGGTCTATCTTGGAGAATGTTCCATGTGCTGATGAGAAGAATGTGTATTCTGCATTTGTTGGGAAGAATGCTCTGTAAATATCTGTTAAGTCTATATGTTCTAGGATATAGTATGGTTTAACTGTATTATTTCTTTGTTGACTTTCTTTCTTGATTATCCATCTGGTGTTGTCTGTGGCATATTGAAATCCCCCCACTTTTATTGTATTGCCATCTACCTCATTTCTTAGGTCCAGTAGTAATTGATTTTATAAAGCTGAGAGCTTTAATGTTAGGTGCATATAAGTTTAGGATAGTAATATCTTCTGGCTGAACTGATCATTTTATCACTATATAATATTCTTCTGCCTTTTTTTTTTTTTTTTACTGTTGATGCTTTAAAGTCTGTTTCATCTGATATAAGAATAGCTACTCCTACTTGCTTTTTGTTTCCATTTATGTGGAATTCTTTTTCTACCCCTTTACATTGAGTTTATATGAGTCTTTATGTGTTAGGTGAGTCTCTTGAAGACAGCAGATATTTGGTTTGTGATTTCTTTTATCCATTCTGCCATTATGTACCTTTTAAGTAGAGCATTTAGGAAATTTATATTCAGTGTTAATATTGAGATGTGAGGTACTGTTTCTATTCATCTTGGTAGTTGTTACCTAGATACTTTCTTTTTTCCATTGCCTTATGGGCCTTATGGGTTTTATTATTTTAGGAGATGTTATTTTGGTGCATTTTGAGCTTTTCTTTCAAGTTTTAGAATTTCTTACAGCATTTTATTTAGTGCTGGTATGGTAGTGGCAAATTCCTTCTGCATTTGTCTGAAAAATAGTTTCTCTCTCCTTCATTTATGAAGCTTAGTTTTGCTGGATGTAAAATTCTTGGCTGACAATTATTCTGTTTAAAGAGGCTAAAGATAGGACTTCAGTCCCTTCTAGCTTGTAAGGTTTCTGCTTAGAAGTCTGCTATTAGTCTGATAGGTTTTCCTTTATAGATTACCTGATGCTTTTGTCTCGCAACTCTTAGAATTCTTTCCTTTGTGTTGACTTTAGGTAGTCTGATGACTATGTGCCTTGGCGATTATTTTTTTGCAATGAATTTCTCAGAAATTCTTTGAGCTCTTGTCTTTGGACATCTAAATCTCTAGTAAGACCAGGGATGTTTATCTCAATTATTTCCTCAAATACATTTTCTTAATTTTAAGCCTTCTCTTCTCCCTCAGGAACACCAGCTATTCTTAGGTTTGGCTATAGATACAGATTGAATCTGTGTCCATAAAAAATATCATGTCAAATTGTAATCCACAATGTTGGAGGTGGGGCCTGTTGGGAGGTGACTGGATCATAGGGACAGAGTTCTCATAAATAGGTTAGCACCATCCCGTTGATGCTATTCTCATGATAGTGAGTGAGTTATCATGAGATCTGGTTGCTTAAAAATATGCAGCACCTCCTCCCCTCTCCTGGTCTGGCCATGTAAGATGTGCCTCCTCTTTTGCTTTCTCCCATGATTGTAATTTTCTGAGGCTTCCCCAGAAGAATCCATTATGCTTACTGTGCAGCCTGCAGAACTGTGAGCAAATTAAACCTCTTTTCTTTAGAAATTACCCAGTCTCAGGTATTTCTTTATAGCAATGCAAGAACAAACTAATACAGCCATTTTACATAATCCCATATTTCTTGGAACCAGTGTACATTTCTTTTGCTTCTTTTTTTGTTATCTTTGTCTGACTGGGTTAATTCAAAAATCCTGTCTTCAAGTTCTGATGTTCTTTCTTCTAGTCTTTTTAGTCTATTATTGAAAATTTCCACTACATTTTGTATTTCCCTAAGTGTGTCTTTCATTTTTAGAAGTTCTGATTGTCTTTACTTTTTAATATCTATCTCTCTGGAAAATTATTCATCTTATCCAGAATTGTATTTTTAGTTTCTTTATCTTGGTTTTCACCTTTGTCTGGTATCTCCTTGAGTGGCTTAAGAATCAACCTTCTAAATTCTTTATCTAGAATTTCAAATGTTTCATCTTGGTTTGGCTCTATTGCTGATGAGCTAATGTGATCTCTTGGGGGTGTTATAGGACCCTGTTTTGTCATATTACCAGAATTATTTTTCTGGTTCCTTCTTATTTGGGTAGACTATATCTTCAAATTATTCTTGAATTTATTTTTGATCTGTGATTTTTTCCTCTTAAAAATGTACCTTTAATGTTTATAGCTTATTATAGTCTAATTTGGTTCTTGGTGCTTTTAAGGGAAAAGACTCTGTATGAGTTTCTTGGTTTTAGAGAGTCTTTGTGTGCTGGCTGTCTCAGATGTTGATTGTAGTAGTTATGCATTTGGTGTGTGGGCAAGTTCACTGTCTCATATGGGGTTGGAATGGCAAGGATCTCGAAGCTTATCTCATTCACCTATGGTGTGTGCTTTTTAATTTATTTGATTTCTCCCCAGTATTTTATTTACTGAGTTGATGGTTCAGGCTTCAGGCTATTAGGGGAGGTATCCCTGGGTAGAAACAACTTGTAGCTAAAGCAGGTGGGTAGATGCAATACCCAATGGTGGGCAGAGGTTCCTGCCTTGATGAAGGTCACTGACAGAGGTCTAAATTAGATGCACTGAGTTTATATTAGCTTGAAGGTTGGGAACTGCCTCAGCTTCCCTGCCAGGTCAACAGAAAAGCTATCCTCCTCCAAACTTCACTGCTGTCCCAGTGTTCCAGCTATTCAGATCAACAGGCAAGTCTTTTCATTTGTAGGGATGTTTATGTTCCAAGTAATAAGGAATTGTGACTCTGCCTCTCATGCAAGCCTAAACCTGAAAAGTGCTCCTCCTGTAGGGATGCAACCACTGTGAATTGTTCCAGGAAGGTTGTCTATAGATGCATCCACGCTGAGTTACTGTGGGAGAAGCCCCAGCTGTGTCTGCAGTGGTGGACAAGGGGGGAACCAGGACCTTTTCTCCAAGACCCTTCATGAAAACAAAGGCTGCCTGATTATTTGGGTAGAGGTGCAGAATTTCTCTGCTGTGCCCAGCACCACAATTGTGTCTTTGCTGAAAGAAAGTTCCCACCAGTGGAAAGATCTAAGACAGAAGACCTGCTGGGCAGATTCCTTTGTCCCACAGGGTGTTCTCTTGATGGGGTGATCTCCCCCTTCCCCTAAGAGTAGGAATTTCTGAGAGCCAGACTACAATGATTGCTATTGCTCTCCTGGATCTAGCCACCCAGTGGGGCTGCCACACTCTGGGCTGGTGCTGGGGAATGTCTGCAAGGGATCTGGTGATGTGACTGGTCTTCAAGTCTCCCAGCAGTGGGTACCAGCACCAGCTCTGATGAG
Organism: Trachypithecus francoisi; assembly: GCF_009764315.1. NCBI lineage: Eukaryota > Metazoa > Chordata > Mammalia > Primates > Cercopithecidae > Trachypithecus > Trachypithecus francoisi. Next base: position 35,146,093 of record NW_022681471.1, on the reverse strand, counting down.
GGTAACAGGGAGTGACATCTACTCTGTGAGATTCCTTCATTGGAGATAGGCTCAGTGTGCTGGTTTTCTTGAATGTTGGTTATGAAAGTAGTCAACTTGTCATATAGACAGATTCAGGGCCTCTGGTTAGCCAGGGTGTTGCAGGCAGTGGTGATAGCTGAAGTCACACAGCTGTTTCTGTTTCCTGGGTGCAGTGTTATTCTACCTAGACATGCTATAATGGACTGTGTTGGTTGGCCTCCAGCCAGGAGATGGCACTTGCAAAACAGCACCAGCTGTGGTAGTAGCAGTGGGATTAGAGCTTGCCCTAAATTTCCCAGAAGTATTCTGGTTTCTTAGGCAATAGGTGGAGCTATAAATCTCTCAAATATTTATCTACTTTGTGTTAAGCAACTAGGGCAGGTAGAGGGGCACAACCAGGTGGTGCAGGTTTAGGTGAGTCTGCACTCTGACTCTTCACGAGAGGGGAAAGTTGTGGCCCCTGTGAGGGTCAAAGGGTGGCTCTCAGGCTGCTGGGGTAATACTCCAGATGGGGTGTATAACTGCCTCTACTGCACAGAAGAATTCACAATGGGAGTGAAGAGTAGCAATGGCAGTAAGTGTCACCCAGCTCCCATGCAGTTGGCAAGGCAGATTTCACAGTGCTCCACTACAGCACCAGGTTAAGATCCAGACAGTATGTGTACAGAATGCAGACCTGCCCCAGGGCATAACATTTCCCCACAGAAATATCAACCGCAACTTTCAGGCCATGCCCCTCCTGCATACTCCCACACAGGGAGGGGTTGCAGGGTGTAAGAAGCTCTCCCACAGGACTGGGCACACAGCTCCTGTGCTGGTGTCTGCAGCACACTTTCAGCTTACCCCCAGGTTCTGGTAAAGGGAGTTCAGCTACAATTGTAATTATATCACAAAATTTAGCTGAGAGCTTCTTTCACCCTTTAACCCCTCCCTGAGCTAGTTGGTTGACTTCCCTGAGGTCTTCTGTGAGATAAAATCAAGAATGGCTTCCTTTGGTCAATGCCAGAGACTGGGAATGCGTGCAAGGCACTTTCCTCTGCTGCTTCTACTTTTATGTTTCTCACCACTCCCTAAATCAGTTCCAGCTATGGGTAGGGTTAAGGTCTTCTCCCATGGCCTGGAGTTTCAGATTCCACAGTCTAGATGTGTATCCTGGAGGCAATCTCTTCACTGATCTCACACAGGAAACTTGCAGTTTTTCACCTGTCTCATGGAGTACACCACATCCTGCTGCTTTGTTCAAAGGGTCTGTGGATACATTCTTTTGAGTGTATGGACATTTTAATGATATTAATTCTTCCAATCCATGAACATGGAATATTTTTCCATTTTGGGGTGTCCCTTCAATTTCTTTCATCAGTGTTTTACAGTTTTCATTGTAGAGATCTTTCGTGTATTTGGTTAAGTTAATTGTAGGCATTTCATTTTATATGTGGCTATTGTAAATGGGATTACTTTTAAAATTTATTTATCATACTGTTCACTGTTGGCATATAAAAATGCTACCAATTTTTGTATGTTGATCTTGTATCCTGCCACATTGCTGAATTTGTTTTTCAGTTCTAATAGTTTTCTTGTGAAGTCTTCAGGTTTTTACAAGATCATCTATCTGCAAGCAAGGATAATTTGACTTCTTCCTTTTCGGTTTGGATGCCCTTTATATCTCTCTGTTGTCTGATTGCTCTAGCTAGGACTTCCAGTACTATCTTGAATAACCGTAGTGACAGTGAGCATTCTCGTTCTGTTCCAGATCTTAGAGAAAAGGCTTTCAGTTTTTCCACATCAGTATGATACTAGCTGCAGACCTGTCATATATGAATTTTACTATGTTGAGGTATGTTTCTTCTATCCCCAGATTTTTGAGAATTTTTATCATGAAGGATGTTAAATTTTATCAAATGCTTTTACAGCATCAATTGAAATTACAATATGGTTTTCATTCTCCCTTCCATTGATATGATGTATCACATTGGTTCATTTGCATATGTTGAACTAAACTTGCATCCTAGGGATAAATCACACTTGGTCATGACGAATGATCTATGTAATGTATTATTGAATTTGGATCGCTAGTATTTTGTTGAGGATTTTTAAAATCACTTTCATCAGTAAGGTTGGCCTGTAGTTTTCTTTTTTTGAAGTGTCTTTGTCTGATTTTCCTTTCTTAAAATGTCATTGTCTGATTTTGGTATCAGGATAATACTGGTCTCACAGAATGAGTTTGAAAGTACTCCCTCCTCATCTGTTTTTTGAGATAGTTTGAGTAGGATTAGTATTAGTTCTTATTTAAATGTTTGGTAGAATTCAGTAGTGAAGACTTTGGGTCCTGAGCTTTTGTTTTTGTTTTTTGTTTTTTTTTAATTTTTTTATTATTTATTTATTTATTTTTACTGGGAGACTTTATTATTGTTTCTGATATGGTTTGGCTCTGTGTACCCACCAAAATGTCAAGTCACTTGTAATCCCCACATGTCAGGGGCCTGGTGGGAGGTAACTGGATCATGGGGGTGGATTCCCCCTTGCTGTTCTCATGATATTGAGTGAGTTCTCACAAGATCTGATTGTTTAAAAGTGTGCAGCACTTCTCCCTTCACTACCTCTCTCTCCTGCCACCATATGAAGAGAGTGCTTGCTTCCTCTTTACCTTCCACCATGATTGTAAGTTTCCTGACACCTTCCAGTCATGCTTCCTGTTAATCCTGCAGAATTGTGAGTCAATTAAACATCTTTTCTTCACAAATGGCCCAGTCTCAGGTAGTCCTTTATAGAAGTGTGAGAACAAATACAGTTTCAATCTTGTTACTTATTACTGGTCTGTTCAGGTTCTAGATTTCTTCATGGTTCAATATTGGTAGGTTGTATGTATCTACAAATTTGACTATTTTGTCTAGATTTTCCAATTTATTGGCGTAAAGTTCTTCATAGTAGCCAATAACAAAACCTTGAATTTCTGCAATATCAGTTGTAAGGTTTCCTTTTTCATTCCTAATTTTATTGATTTGCATCTTCTCTTTTTCTTATTCTGGCTAAAGTTTGTTATATTTTGTTTAACTTTTCAAAAAACCAACTTTTTGCTTCATTGATCTTTTGTATTTTTTTCATTTAAATTTCATTGATTTCTGCTCCATATTCTTATCTCTTTTTCTCTTCTAATTTCGGTTTTGGTTAGCTCTCACTTTGCTAAGTTCTTTAAGATTCATGTTAGATTGTTCATTGAAGTTTTACTCTTTTTTGATGTAAGCACTTGTACCTATATGGTTACTCTTAGTACTGCTTTTGCTGTATCCCATAGGTAGTTTTAGTATGTGTATGTTTCCATTATCAGTTGCTTCAGTAAATTTTTTCTTAATTTCTTTATTGACCTACTGGTCAGTCAGGAGCATATTGCTTAATTTTCATGTGTTTATATAGTTTCCAAAATTCTTATTATTATTAATTTCTCATTTTATTCCATTGTGATCAGATAATATGCTTGATAGTATTTCTAATTTTTGAATATTTTAAGGCTTTTTTGAAACCTAAAATGTCATCTATATGATCCATGTGTTGAGAAGAAGAATGTTTATTCTACAGCTATTGGATGAAATGTTCTGTAAATATGTATTAGGTCAGTTGGTCTACAGTGCCAAGTAAGTCTTATGTTTCCTTGTTGATTTTCTATCTGGAAGATCTCTCTGCTGCTCAAAGTGGGGTGTGGGAGTCTCCAGCTATAACCATATTGTGGCTTATCTCTCTCTTTAGCTCTAATAATATTTCCTTTATATAATGGGTGATCCTATGTTTGTGCCTATATATTTAAAATTGTTATATCCTCTTGCTGAATTGACCCCTTTATCATAATATAGTGACCTTCTTTGTCTCTTTGTATTCTTTTATATTAAAATCTATTTTCCTGATATAAGTTAGTGACAACTGCTTTTTCCTGTTTTCCATTAGCAAGGAATACCTTTTTCCTATCCCTTTATTTTCAGTCTATGTGTGTCTTTATAGATAAAGTGTGTTTCTTGTAGGCAACAGATCAATGCATCTTTTTTGTGTTGTTTTTGATCCATTTAGCCAGTCTATGTCTTTTGATTTGGGAGTTTAATCCATTTGCATTCATTGTTAGTATTGGTAAGAACTTACTCTTTCTATTTTGTTACTTGTTTCCTGGTTGTTTTGTGATCTTCCTTTTCTTCTTTCTTTCCTTCTTGCCTTCCTCTAGTGAGGGTGATTTTATCTGGTGATATGATCTAGTTTCTTACTTTTTATTTTTTGTGTATCCATTGTATTTTTTATTTTACATGCAAATACTATCTTACAACCCATTATTTTAACCTGATAACAATGTAACACTATTTGCATAAGCAAACAAAAAAGGGAAAATAATACTAAGGGGAGGGGCCAAGATGGCTGACTTGAAACAGCTGCGGTCAGAGGCTCCAACCAAGAAGAACAAAAATGGCCAATAAATCCGCACTGGAAACTAAGGTATTCAGGTTCTCTCATTGGGACTGACTGGTGGTTGGTGTGACCCACAGAGAATGAGGAAAATCAGGGTGGTGAGACAGCCCACCTAGCAGCCACATGGGGCAAGGGGAACTCCCACTCCCAACCAAGGGAGGTGGTGAGTGATTGTGCTACCCTGCCTGAGAAACCATACTTTTTCCACTGATCTGTGCAACCTATGGATCACAATATGGTTATAGCTGGAGACTCCCACACCCCACTTTGAGCATCAGAGAGATCTTCCAGATAGAAAATCAACAAAGGAGACCTCCTATGAGCCCACACCACCAGGATCTTGGGTCCCAAGCACAGAGATGTGCAGATTCTCAGTGGTCACTTGGCTTGAGACTGCCTAAGACTACTGAGTCCCTGGGGGAGGGGCAGCCATCATCAAAGCAGCTGCCTGCTAAGACAACTGAGCTCCTGGGAGGAAGGGTGGCAGCCATCAATGCAGCTGCAGTCTGCCATTTTTCCCCTGCTGGTGCTGGGGAGACTGGATGGTTTGGACCCAGGAGAAATTCTCCACAGCACAGCACAGTGTCTGTGGCAGATCACGACTAGACTGCCTCTTTAAGCTGGACCCTGACCCATCCCTCCTCACTGGGCAGGGCCTCCCTGCAGGAAGTTTTACAACTCCAACCAGGGGCTTAGGGACAGAACTCTGATGTCCTTGGAACTGAGCCCCTGGGAGGTTGGGATGCCATGGCCTCCATGGATCCAGCCAACTTAGTCTTTCCCCTTGCTGGCTCTGAGGGATCCAGGCAGTCCAGATGAGTGGGATTACCCAGGGGTCAGCACACATCCTCCACCAAGGGGCAGCCAAACTGCTTTGTTTGTCCTGGATCCCATGCCTCCTAACTGAGTGAGACCTCCAACAGGGGTCACCAGACACCTTATACAGTAGCATTTCCACTGGCATCAGGTCAATGCCTCCCTGGGAGAGACATCCCAGAGGAAGGAATAGGCAGTCATCTTTGCTGTTCTGCAGCCTCTATTGTTGACAACTCCAGGTATAGCAGGGACCCAGGTGAATAGGGTCTGGAGTGGACCCCCTAGCAAACAGCAACAGCCCTACAGAGCAGGGGCCTGACTATTACAAGAAAAACAAACAGAAAGAAGCAACAACAACAGTGTCAACAAAAAAGTCCCTACAAAAACCCCATCCAAAGGTCAGCAACCTCAAAGATCAAAGCTAGATAAACTCATGAATATGAGAAAGAATCAGTAACAACAACAACAAAACGCTGAAAACTAAAAAAGCCAGAGTGCCTCTTCTCCCCCAAATGATCAAAACACATCTCCAGCAAGGGGAACAGAACTAGGAGGAGGCTGAGATGGATGAATTGACAGAAGTAGGTTTCAGAAGGTGGGTAATAAGAAATTTCACTGAGCTAAAGGAGCATGTTCTAACCCAATGCAAATAAGCTAAGAACCATGATAAAACATTACAGGAGCTGTTAACAAGAATAACCATTTTAGAGAGGACCATAAATGACCCGATACAGCTGAAATACCCAACACAAGAACTTCACAATGCAAACACAAATATCAATAACTGAATAGACCAAGCAGAGGAACGAATTTCAGAGCTTGAAGACTGTATCTTTCAGAAATATGACAGGCAGACAAGACTAGAGAAAAAAGAATGAAAAGGAATGAACAAAAACCCTGACAACTATGGGATTATGTAAAAACATCAAACCACGACTGCTCAGGGTACCTGAAAGAGAAAAGGTGAACAGAACTAAGTTGGAAAACGTACTTCAGAATATCATCCAGGAGAACATCCCGAACCTAACAAGACAGGCCAACATTCAAATTCAGGAAATCCATAAAACCCCAGTAAAATCCTCCTTGAGAAGATCAACCCCAAGACACATAATCATCAGATTCTCCAAGGTTGAAATGAAGGAAAAAATGTTAAGTGCAGTCAGAGAGAAAGGCCAGGTCACCTACAAAGGGAAGCCCATCAGACTAACAGTGGACCTCTCAGCAGAAACCCTACAAGCCAGAAGAGAATGGGGGCCAATAGTCAACATTCTTACAGATAAGAATTTCCAACCAAGAATTTCATATCTTGCTAAACTAAGCTTCATAAGTGAAGGAGAAATAAAATCCATTTCAGACAAGCAAATGCTGAAAGCATTCATCACCACCAGGCCTACTTTGCAAGAGCTCCTGAAGGAAGCACTAACCATGGAAAGAAAAAACCATTACCAGCCACTGAAAAAATACAATGAAGTACAAAGTCCAATGACACTATGAAGCAACTACATCAACAAGTCTGCTAAATAACCAGCTAGCATCATGATGATAGGATCACATTCACACATAACAATATTAGCCTTAAATGTAAATGGACTAAATGCCCCAATTAAAAGGCATGTAATGTTAAACTGGATAAAGAATCAAGACCCATTGGTGTGCTGTATTCAAGACAGGGCCATCTCATGTGCAAAGACTCACATAGGCTCAAAATAAAGGGATGGAAGAAAACTTATCAAGCAAATGGAAAGCAGAGAAAAAGCAGGGGTTGCAATCCTAGTTTCTGACAAAACAGACTTTAAACCAACAAAGATCAAAAAAGAAAAATAAGCACATTACATAATGGTAAAGGCATCAATTCAACAAGAAGAGCTAACTATCCTAAATATATGTGCACCCAATACAAGAGCACCCAAATTCATAAAACAAATTCTTAGAGACCTACAAAGAGACTAAGACTACACATAATAATAGTGGGAGACTTTAACATTCTACAGTCAATATTAGATTACTAAGACAGAAAGTTAACAAGGATATTTAGGACTTCAACTCAGCTCTGGAACAAATGGACCTGATAGATACCTAAAGAACTCTCAACCCCAAAACAACAGAATATACGTTATTTTCAGTATCACATGGTACTTACTCTAAAACCAATGATTTTAAAATCACATGATTGAAAGTAAAACACTCCTGAGCAAATGAAAAAGAACAGAAATCATAACAAACAGTCTCTCAGACCACAGTGCATCAAATTATAACTGAAGATTAAGAAACTCAGTCAAAACCACACAACTACCTGGAAATTGAACAACTTGCTTCTCAATGACTACTGGGTATATAATGAAATTAAGACAGAAATCAAGAAGTTCTTTGAAACCAATGAGAACAAGGAGACAACTTACCAGAATCTCTGGGACACAGCTGCACCAGAGTTAAGAGGGAAATTTATAGCACTAAATGTTCACATCTAAAAGCTAGACAGGGCCGGGTGTGGTGGCTCACGCCTGTAACCCCAGCACTTTGGGAGGCCGAGGCAGGCGGATCATGAGGTCAGGAGATCAAAACCATCCTGGCTAACACGGTGAAACCCCATCTCTAGTAAAAATACAGAAAGTTAGCCGGGCGTGGTGGCAGGCGCCTGTAGTCCCAGCTGCTCGGGAGGCTGAGGCAGGAGAATGGCGTGAACCTGGAAGGCAGAGGTTGCAGTGAGCCGAGAGTGCACCACTGTACTCCAGCCTGGGTGACAGAGTGAGACTCCATCTCAAAAGAAAAAAAAAAAAAAAAAAACAACTAGACAGATCTCAAATTGACACATTAACATCAAAACTAAAATAACTAGAGAATCAAGAGCAAACAAATCCCAAAGCTAGCAGAAGATAAGAAATAACCAAGATAGGAGTGGAACTGAAAGAGATAGAGACATGAAGCCCCTTCAAAAACTCAATGAATCTAGGAGCTGGTTTTTTGAAAAAATAAAATAAAATAGATAGACTGCTAACTAGCCTAATAAGGAAGAAATGAGAGAGGAATCAAATAGACACAGTAAAAATGATAAGGGTGATATCACCACTGACCCCACAGAAATACAAAACATTATCAGAGAACACTATAAACACCTCTATGCAAAAGTAATAAATAGTCTACCAACCAAAAGAAGCCCAGGACCAGATGGATTTACAGCTGAATTCCATCAGAGGTACAAAGAGGTGCTAGTTCCATTTCTTCTGACATTATTCCAAACAATTGAAAAGGAGAGACTTCTTCCTAACTCATTTTAGGAGGCCAGCATCATCCTGATACCAAAATCTGGCAGAGATACAACAAGAAAGGAAAACTTCAGGCTAATATCTCTGATAAATTTGATGCAAAAATCCTCAGTAAAATACTGGCAAACCAAATCCAGCAGCACATCACAAAGCTTATCCACCACAATCAAGTCGGCTTTATCCCTTGGATGAAAGGCTTGTTCAACATACACAAATCAATAAATGAAATTCATCAGATAAACAGAACTAAAGAAAAAAACATAATTATCTCAATAGACACAGAAAAGGCCTATAATAATATCCAACTCCTTTCATTTTAAAAACTCAAGAAACTAGGTATTGAAGGAACATACCTCAAAATAATAAGAGTCATTTAAAATAAACCCACAGCCAATATCATACTGAATGGGCAAAAGCTGGAAGCATTTTCGTTGAAAACCCACACAAGACAAGGATGTTCCCTCTCACCACTCCTAATCAACATAGCATTGAAAGTTCTGGCCAGGGCAATCAAGCAAGAGAAAGAAATAAAGGTGTTCAAATAGGAACAGAGGAAATCAAAGTGTCTCTGTTTGCAGATGACATGATCCTATATCTAGAAAACCCCATCATATCAGCCCCAAAGTGTCTTAAGCTGATAAACAATATCAGCAGTATCAGGATACAAAATTAACGTGCAAATGTCACAAGCAATCCTATACATCAACAACCGGCAAGCAGAGAGCCAAATCATGCATGAACTCCCATTCACAATTGCAACACAGAGAATGAAATACCTAGGAATATAGCTAAAATGGGAAGCTAAGGATCTCTTCAAGGAGAACTACAAACCACTGTTCAAAGAAATCAGAAAATACACACACACAAAAATGAAAACACATTCCATGCTTATGGATAGAGAGAATCAATATCATGAAAATGGCCATACTGCCTAAAGTAATTTATGGATTCAGTTATATTCCCATTAAACTACTAGTGACACTCTTCACAGAATTAGAAGAACAGCTACTTTAAAATCCATATGGAGCCAAAAAGGAATCTGTATAGTCAAGACAATCCTAGAGAAAAAGAACAAAGATGGAGGCCTCATGCTACCTGACTTCAAACTATACTACAAGGCTACAGTAACCATAACAGCATGGTACTGGTACAAAACCGAAACACAGACAAATGGAACAGAATAGAGATCTCAGAAATAAGACTGCATATCTACAAGCATCTGATCTTCAACAAACCTGACAAAGCAACGGGGAAAGAATCTCCTATTTAATAAACGGTGCTGGGATAACTGGCTAGCCATATGCAGAAAATTGAAACTGATTGCCTTCCTTACACCTTATACAAAAATTAACTAAAGATGGATTAAAAACTTAAATGGAAAGCCCAAATTTATAAAAACCCTAGAAGAAAATCTAGCCAATGCCATTCAGAACATAAGCACAGGCAAAGATTTCATGACAAAAACGTCAAAGCAATTGCAACAAAAGCAAAAATTGACAAATGGGATCTAATTAAACTAAAGAGCTTCTGCACACCAAAAGAAACTATCATCATAGTGAACAGACAACCTAAACAATGAGAGAAAATTTTTACAATCTATCCATCTGACCAAGGTCTAATACCCAGAATCTACAAAGAACTTAAGCAAATTTACAAGAAAAAAAAAGAACCCCATTAAAAAGTGGGCAAAGGAAATGAACAGACATTTCTCAAAAGAAGACATTTATGTGGCCAACAAACATATGAAAAAAAGCTCAACATCACTCATCATTAGAAAATGCAAGTCACAACCACAATGAGATACTATCTTAACGCAGTCAGAATGGTGATTATTAAAATCAAGAAACAGGCCGGGCGCGGTGGCTCAAGCCTGTAATCCCAGCACTTTGGGAGGCCGAGACGGGCGGATCACGAGGTCAGGAGATCGAGACCATCCTGGCTAACACTGTGAAACCCCGTCTCTACTAAAAAATACAAAAAACTAGCCGGGCGAGGTGGCGGGCGCCTGTAGTCCCAGCTACTCAGGAGGCTGAGGCAGGAGAATGGCGTGAACCCGGGAGGCGGAGCTTGCAGTGAGCTGAGATCCGGCCACTGCACTCCAGCCTGGGCGACAGAGCGAGACTCCGTCTCAAAAAAAAATAATAAATAAATAAATAAAAAATAAAAAATAAAATCAAGAAACAACAAATGCTGGCAGGGTTGCGGAGAAATAGGAACACTTTCACACTGTTGGTGGGAATGTAAATTAGTTCAACCATTGTGGAAGGCAGTGTGGTGATTACTCAAAGACCTGGAATCAGAAATACCATTTGACCCAGAAATCTCATTACTGGGTATATACCCAAAGGAATATAAATCATTCTATTATAAAGTTACTTGTACACATATGTTCATTGCAGCATTATTCACAATAGCAAGACATGGAATCAACCCAAATGCCCATCAGTGATAGACTGGATAAAGAAAATTTGGCACATATACACCATGGAATACTATGCACCTCAAAAAAGGAATGAGATCATGTCCTTTGCAGGGACAAGGATGGAGCTGGAAGCCATTATTCTCAGCAAACTAACACGAAAACAGAAAACCAAACACCAGATGTTCTCACTTATAAATGGGAGCTGAACAATAAGAAAACATGGCCACAGAGAGGGAAACAACACACATTGGGCCCTGTTGGGGGATGGGAGAGGGAGAGCATCAGGATAAATAGCTAATGCATGTAGGGCTTAATACCTAGGTGATGGGTTGATAGGTGCAGCAAACCACCATGGCACACGTTTACCTATGTAACAAACCTGCATATCCTGCACATGTATCCCAGAGCTTAAAATAAATTACAAAAAAAAATGAAAACTAAGGAAAACCTGATACCCTAATTTCATCTCCCTGCTTTTTACCTTTTTGTTTTTGCTTATATTTTATTTTACTATGGGTTGAAAAGTTTTTGTAATTATTATTTTTATTGGTTCATTATTCTTTCTACTTAAGAGTAACTTGCACACCAGTTACAGTGTCATAATATTCTGTGATTTTGTGGGTACTTACTATTACCAGTGAGTTTTGGACCTTTAGGTGATTATTTATTTCTCATTAATGTCCTTTTATTTCTTTTTTTATATTCTTTTATTTCTGATTAAAGTAGTCCTTCTAGCATTTCTTGTAGGACAGGCTTGGTATTGATGAAAACTTTCAGCTTTTGTTTGTCTGAAAAAGCCTTGCTTTCTCCACCATGTTTTTATAATATTTTTACCAGATATACTTTTCTAGAATAAAAAATGGTTTGTTTTTTTTTTGTTCAGCACTTTAAATATGACATGCCTCTCTCTCCTGGCTTGTAAGGTTTCCATGAAAAGTCTGCCACCAGACATATTGGAGCTCCACTGTATGGTATGTATTTCTTTTCTCTTTCTGCTTTTAGGATTTCTTTATCTTTGACCTTTGAGAGTTTGATTATTAAATGCTGTAAGGTAGGCTTTTTTGGATTGAATCTGCTTGGTGTTCTATATCCTTCTTGCACTTGGATTTTGATATCTTTCTCTAGGTTTGGGAAGTTCTCTGTTATTATCCCTTTGAATATACTTTCTACCCCTATCTCTTTCACTACCTCCTCTTTAAGCCCAATAATTCTTAGATTTGACCTTTTGAGGCTATTTTCTAGATCCTGTAGGCATGCTACATTGTTTTTTATTCTTTTTCTTTATTGTCTTGTCTGACTGTATTTTTGAACTTCTTGTATTTAAGCTCAGTAATCCTTTCTTCTGCTTGATCAGTTCTGCTATTAAGGGACTCTGGTGCATTCTTCAGTATGCCAATTGCATTTTTAGGCTCCAGAATTTTTGCTTGATTATTTTAAGTTATTTCAACCTCTTTCCTAAATTTATGTGATAGAATTCTGAATCTTTCTCTGTCTTTTCTTGAATTTCTGTACTTTCTCAACATAATTATTTTGAATTCTCTGTCTGAAAGTTCACATATCTCTGTTCCTATGGGATTGGTCCCTAGTTGCTTATTTAGTTCATTTGATGTTGTTATTTTTCCTGGATGATGTTGATGCTAGTAAATGTTCTTCCAGCATCTGATCTGGGCATTGAAAGGTTAGCTATTTATTGTAGTATTGTCTGGTTTTCTTTATACCTGTCTTCCTTGGAAAGGCCTTCCAGATATTTGACAGGTCATGGGTGTTGTCATCTAAGCTGTATCTTCTTTAGGAAGCTCCCCAAGCCCAGTAATGCCGTGGTTCTTGCAGATTCATAGAGGAACCACCTTGATGGTCTTGGACACAATCTGGGAGACTTCTCTGTTTACCAGACATTTTTGTTCTCTTTCCTTACTTTCTCCCAAACAGAACCTCTCTCTCTCTCTCTCTCTCTCTCTCTCTCTCCCTCTCTCTCTCTCTCCTCTCGCTCTCTCCCTCTCTCTCCCTCTCTCTCTCTCTCTGTTCTGAGCTACCTAAATCTTGGTGCAGAGGGACACAAACCCCTGTGGCCACCACCACTATGACTACACTGGGTCAGAACTGAAGCCAGCACGGAACTTGGTCTCACCCAAAGCCTGCTGTAACCACTCTCTGCCTACTGTCAATGATATCTCAAGCCCCTGGGGCTCTACAATTAGCAGGGGGCAAAGACACCCTGGCCCTTGTCTTTCTCCTCAGGTCACTGAGTTCTCTCAGGCCCCTAGATTGGTCCAGAGTTACCATCCAGGAGTCAAGGACTAGATAGAATCAAATACCTTAGAAGTCCACCTACTGTGTCACTGTACTGCAACTGAGATTGCACTAAAACCACAAGACACAATTCTTTTCGCTCTTACCCCCCTTTCCTAAGGCAGATGAGGCTCACCCCATAGCTGCCAGCACCCCAAGCCACAAGGAGTACTTCCTGATAAATATTTATGCTACAATCCTCAACAAAATACTAACAACCTGAATTCAATAACCCATCAAAAAGATCATTCATCATCGCCAAGTTGGATTAATCCCAGAGATGCAAATATGGTTGAACATACAGAAAGCAATTAATGTGATTCATCATATCAACAGAATGGAGGACAAGAAAACATATTAGCATTTCAATTGATGCTAAAAAATGAATTCGATAAAATTCAACATCCCTTCAACATAATAAAAGCCATATATGACTGACTCACAGCTAGTACCATGTGGAACAAGCAAAAACAGAAAGCCTTTCTTCTAAGATCTGGAACAAGACATGGATGCCCACTTTCACCACTGTTATTAAAATAGTACTGGAAGTTCTAGCTAGAGCCATCAGACAAGAGTAGGAAATAAAGGGCATCTGTATTGTTCCATATTCATGCTGCTGATAAAGACATACCCATGACTGGACAATATACAAAAGAAAGAGGTTTAATTGGACTTACAGTTCCACATGGCTGGGGAAGCCTCACAATCATGGCAGAAGGCAAGGAGGAGAAAGTCACATCTTACATGGATGGCAGCAGGAAAAGAGAGTTTGTGCGAGGAACTCCTCTTTTTTTCCCCTTTTTTATTTTTTATTTTACTTTAAGTTCTGGGATACATGTGAAGAACATCCAGGTTTCTTAAATAGGTATACATGTGCCATGGTGGTTTGCTGCACTTCACATGTTTGGTTTTCCATTCCTGTGTTAGTGCTAAGAATGGTGGCTTCCAGCTTCATCCATGTCCCTGCAAAAGACATGTCCCTGCAAAAGAAGATCTCATTCTTTTTTATGGCTGCATAGTATTCCATGGTGTATATGTGCTACATTTTCTTTATCCAGTCAATCATTGATGGGCATTTTGGTTGGTTCTAAGTCTTTGCTATTGTAATAGTGTTCTGATAAACATACATGTGCATGTGTCTTTATAGTAGAATGATTTATAATACTTTGGGTATATACCCAGTAATGGGATTGCTGGGTCAAATGGCATTTCTTGTTCTAGATCCTTGAGGAATCACCGCACTGTCTTCCACAATGGTTGAACTAATTTACACTCCCACCAACAGCGTAAAAGAAGGGAACTCCTCTTTTTAAAACCCTCAGATCTCATGAGACTTATTCACTATCACAAGAACAGTGCAGGAAAGACCTACCTCCATAATTCAATCACCTCCCACTGGGTTCCTCTCATGACATGTGAGAATTGTGGGAGTTACCATTCAAGATGAGATTTTTGTAGGGTGGGGGAGGACACCACCAAACCATATCAGCATCCAAAATGGAAAGGAAAAAGTCAAATTATCCTTATTTGGACATTATATGATCCTATATTTGGAAAACCTAAAACCTCCATGAAAAAACTATGAGAACTGATAAGTGAATTCAGTAATGTTACAGGATACAAAAGCAACATATATAAATTAGTAGCATTTATATATGCCAATAGTGAACAATCTGAAAAAGAAATTAAAAAGTAATCTCATTTACAATAGCTGTAAATGAAATAAAATACCTTGAAATTAACCAAACAAGTGAAAGATATTTACAATAGAAACTATCAAATATTGATGCAAGAAATTGAAGGAAACACAAAAAATGGAGATATGTCATGTTCTTGGATTGGAAGAAAAAATATTGTTAAAATGTCCATACTACTCAAAGCAATCCAGAGGTTCAATGTAATCCTTATCAAAGTACCAGTGACATTCTTCACAGAAGTAAAAAAAAAAAAAAATCCTAAAATTTATATGGAACCACAATATACCTAGAATAGTCAAAGCTATTCTAAGCAAAAAGAACAAAACTGGGAGGCTGGAAGTAGCAAGTGTATACCACTCTCATGGAGAGAAATAGAAGGGGTGAGTAAATACAGCATCTTCAACTGAAACATCTAGGTACACACATTGAGATTCATCAAGAAAACAACTCACACAGAACAGAGAAAAACAAGGCAGGACAACCACCCACCTGGAAGCAACACAGAGCCAGGGGAGTATACCTTGCCCAGGGAAGTGGTGAGTGAATGAATAACCCTGGGACCCATGCTTTTTCCATGGATCTTCACAACCATGGGTCAGGAGATCCTTTCATGAACCCACTCCAACAGCATCTTCAGTCTGACATGCATAATTACATGTAGTTTGGGCAGAGCAGCTGCTCAGACACACACAGAGCACTGGGTATCCAGGGTATCCAACTAAAGCAGCTCCAACTGTGGCTAAGCGAGAGGTTAGACCCCCCTTACATACTCCTAAGAAAGGGGCTTAATTCAGGAGACTGAGCATTGATGGAATGCAGGCTCTGCTTCCACAGGACCTTGCAAGATAAGATGCACTGGTTTGGAATTCCAGCCAGCCACTGATAGCAGCATTACACCTCCCTGGATGGAACTCCCAGAGGAAGGGGCAGGCCACTATCTTTACTGTTTTGCCATCTTCACTGTTGATACCTTCAGGAGTTGGAAAATCTGAGGAGATTAGGAAATGAAGCAGACCCCCAGTGTACCACAGCAGCCCTGCAGAAAAGTGTCCAGACCATTTGTTATGTAGGTACCCAATCCTGTATCTCATCATTGAGAGGGTCTATTCCTGCCCTAGATACTCGCCCACACCCTGTGAAGGATATCAAACTGGTAGCAACTCTGTGACTCCCTGAGACAGAGCTCCCAAAGGGAAGAGCGGTTTGCCATCCTTACTGTCTCATAGCACACATTCTTACTGACTTCAGCCTCTGGAAATTCCATGGGACCAGGGGCTGGTCTAGATAGCCATCACTGAGCACCCATTGATCAGAAAAGTGGCTGAAAAGTTCTCCATGCAGGTCCCAGTCCTTTCTTCTCTTCACTGGGCAAGGCTGTATGACCTGTGACTCCAACACAACCACCATGCACCTGCCTGAACTCTTCTATTAGAGGCAGCCCCACATATAAAGAAACACCAACATGCAGAGATCAGAAAGAACCAATGCAAGAACTCTGGCAACTCAAATGGCCAGAGTGTATTATGTCCTTCAAATGATCTCACTAGTTCTCCCATGAGGGTTCTTAACTAGGCTGAGGGAGCTGAAATGACAGAAATAGAATTCAAAATATGTATAGGAATAAAGATCATCAGGATTCAGGAGAATGGAAAAATCCAATATAAGAACCACAATAAAATGATACAGGAGCTGACAGACCAAATAGCCAGTATAAAAAAATAATTTAACTGATCTGATAGAGCTGGAAAACATATTACAAGAATTTCACAGTGCAATCACAAGTATTAACAGCAGAATAGACCAAGCTGAGGAAATAATCTCAGAACTTGAGGCTGGGCTCCCTGAAATAAGACAGCCAGACAAAATGTCTTTTACAAAATGAAAAGGAATGGCCAAAACCTCCAAGAAATATAGGATTATGTAAAGAGGCCAAATATATTATGTAAAGAGGCCATTGGCATACCTGAAGGGATGTGGAGAAAGCAAACAACTTAGAAAACATATTTATCAGGATATTACCTATGAAAACCTTCCCTACCTCACTAGAGAGTCCAACAGTCAAATTCAGGAAATACAAAGAACCCCTGTAATATTCTACAGAAGATTATCCCCAAGACACATGATATGGTTTGGGTCTTTGTCCCTGCCCAAATCTCATGTAGAATTATAATTCCCAATGTTGGAGGTGGGGCCCGGTGGGAGGTGACTAGATCATAGGAGCAGAGTTCTCATAAATGGTTTAGCACCATTCCCCTAGTACAGCTCTCATGATAGAGTTCTCACAAGATCTGGTTATTTAAAAGTGTGTACCACCTCCCTCCTCTCTCTCTTTCTGCTCCAGCCATATGAGATGCTTGCTCCCCCTTTGCCTTCTGCCATGATTGTAAGTTTCCTCACACCTCTCCAGAAGCCGATGAAATGCCCAGCATCATGCTTCCTGTACAGCCTGTGGAACTGTGGGCAAATTAAATCTATTTTATTTGTAAATTACCCAATCTTAGGTATTTCTTTATAGCAATGCAAGAATGGACTATTGGGGTACTTCTGGTACCAGTGAAAAATTGGCACCAATGGAAAATTGGTACCAGAAGTGGGTTTTGATATAAAGATACCTGAAAATGTGGAAGCAGCTTTGGACCTGGGTAATGGGCAGAGGTGGAACAGTTTCGAGGGCTCAGAAGAAGATAGAAAGATGAGGGAAAATTTGAAACTTCCTAGAGACTTGTTGAATGGTTGTAACCAAAATGCTGGTATGGATATGGACAGTCAATGCCAGGCTGAGGAGGTCTCAGACAGAGATAAGGAACTTATTGGGAACTGCAGCAAAGGTCACTTTTGTTGTCCATTAACAAAGAGCTTGGTTAGATTGTGCCCCTGCTCTAAAAATCTATGGAACTTTGAACTTGAAAGACATGATTTAGGGTATCTGGCAGAAGAAATTTCTAAGCAGCAAGGCATTCAAGATGTGGCCTGACTGCTTCTAACCACCTATTCTCACATGTGTGAGCAAAGAAATGATCTGAAACTGGAACGTATATTTAAAAGGGAAGCAGAGTGTGAAGTCTGGAAAATTTGCAGCTCGGCCATGTGGTAGAAAAGAAAATCCCACCATTTGCCCCAGCCATCCCATTACTGGGTATATACCCAAAATATTATAAGTCGTGCTGCTATAAAGACACATGCACACATATGTTTATTGCAGCACTATTCACAATAGCAAAGACTTAGAATCAACCCAAATGTCCATCAGTGACAGACTGGATTAAGAAAATGTGGCACATATACACCATGGAATACTATGCAGCCATAAAAAAGGATGAGTTTGTGTCCTTTGTAGGGACATGGACGCAGCTGGAAACCATCATTCTCAGTAAACTATCACAAGAACAGAAAACCAAATACCGCATGTTCTCACTCATAGGTGGGAATTGAACAATGAGATCACTTGGACACAGGAAGGGGATCATCACACACTGGGTCCTATTGTGGGGAGGGGGGAGGGGGAAGAGAGAGCATTCGGAGATATACCTAATGTAAATGACGAGTTAATGGGTGCAGCACACCAACATGGCACATATATACATGTGTAACAAACCTGCACGTTATGCACATGTACCCTAGAACTTAAAGTATAATAAAAAAAGAAGCCGGGCGCGGTGGCTCAAGCCTGTAATCCCAGCACTTTGGGAGGCCGAGACGGGCGGATCGCGAGGTCAGGAGATCGAGACCATCCTGGCTAATACGGTGAAACCCCATCTCTACTAAAAAAATACAAAAAACTAGCCGGGCGAGGTGGCGGGCGCCTACTCCGGAGGCTGAGGCAGGAGAATGGCGGGAACCCGGGAGGCGGAGCTTGCAGTGAGCTGAGATCCGGCCACTGCACTCCAGCCTGGGCAACAGAGAGACTCCTCCTCAAAAAAAAAAAAAAAAAAAAAAAAAGAAAAGAAAAGAAAAGAAAATCCCTTTTTCTGGGGAACAATTCAAGCCTGCTTCAGAAATTTGCATAAGTGAAGAGAAGCCAAATGTTAATAGCCAAGACAATGGGGAGGCCTCAAAGGCATTTCAGATACCTCCAGGACAGCCCCTTTCATCACAGGCTCCGAGGCCTAGAAGAGAAGAATGATTTAGTGGGCCAGGCCCAGGGCTCCACTGCCCCGAACAGCATTGAGACACTGCTCCCTGAATCCCAGCTCCTCCAGCTTCAGCCCTGGCTTAAAAGGCCTCAGAAACAGCTTGGGCCACTGCTCCGGAGGGAGCAAACCAAAAGCCTTGGCAATTTTCACATGGTGCTAAGCCTGCAGGTGCAGAGTACAACCACTGAGGCTTGGGAGCCTCTGTCTTGATTTTAGATCATGTATGGAAACTCCTGGATGTCAAGGAAGAAGCCTGCTGCATGGATAGAGCCATCATGAAGAACCTCTACTTGGGCAACATGGAGGAAAAAATGTGGAGTTGAAGCCCCCACACAGAGTCCCCACTGAGGCACTGCTTAGTGGAGCTGTGAGAAGAGAGCCACTGTCCTTCGGACCCCAGAATGGTAGCTCTATTGACAGCCTGCATATGTGCCTGGAAAAGCTGCAGGCAATCAATGCCAGCCAGTGAAAGCAGCTGAGGGAGCTGTAACTTGCAAAGTATCAGGGGAAAGCTGTCCAAAGCTTTAGGAGCCCACCACTTCCACCTGCATGCCCTGGATGTGGGACATGGAGTCGAAGGAGATTATTTTGGAGATTTAAGGATTAGTGACTTCCCTACTGGGTTTTGGACTTGCACTGAGCCTGTAGACCCTTTCTTTTGGCCTATATCTCCCTTTTGGAGCTACCATATGATCCAGAGATCTCACTGTTGGTTATGTACCCAAAAGTAAGGAAATCAGTATATTGAAGAGATATCTGCACTTCCATGTTTATTGCAACACTATTCGAAATAGCCAGGATTTGGGAGCAACCTAAGTGTCCATCAACAGATGAATGGATAAAGAAAATGTGATACATATACACAATGGAGTACTATTCAGCCATGAAAAGGAATGAGATTCTGTCATTTGAAGCAACATGGATGGAACTGGAGTTCATTGTGTAAAGTGAAGTAAGCCAGGCACAGAAAGACAGACATCATATGCTCTCACTTATCCGCAGGAGTTAAAAATTAAAGCAATTGAACTCATGAAGATAGAGTAGAAGGATGGTTACCAGAGGCTGGGAAGAGTAGTGGGGTGGCATAAAGGTGAAGAGGGGGAAAATAATAGTTAGAAAAATAAGACAATATTTGCTAGAACAACAGGGTGGCTATAGTCTAAAATAATTCAATTGTAAATTGTAAAATAAAATTTTTTAAAAATTGGATTATTTATATCACAAAGAATAAATTCTTGAGGCGATCGATACCCCATGTACCCTGATGTGATTATTACTCATTGCATGCCTGTATCAAATATCTCATATACCCCATAAAGATATATACCTACTATGTATGCACAGAATTAAAAACAAAGAAAAAATTAAAAGCAATATCTGAAAGAATAGCCCAGGATGACTAAATTGTGATTGAGATGAGGAGGGTGGTATTAGGTTTGTTATTATGGTGGGGCTTGGTAGGATATCATAAAGGGCATACAAAAGGCAGCTGAAGGACACAGAGGTGGGACTGAGAACCAAAGAGGACAAAGACCTCAAAAGCCAAAGGTTGACCACTTAACTATTTTGCCTTGGGCTATGCCTTCAGGGGAACACAATGTTCCTTCTTAATCTGAATTTTATTTAAGAGAAATAAGTTGTAGTGAGTGGGCTTATTTTGCCATAAGCCTGAAATTTTTTCTTTTTAAAAATGAATATCTACTTTCAAGAAGTCAAGCTACAGAGAGGGAAGTCATATTAAGCAAAGACAAAGGAAGACGTTGCTCTAGCAACCAAAAGTACTTACAAGATTCCATCAAACTCATTGTATACTATTTCATTTTTTATTTGATCACTTTTCTTTTAACATGGACAGCCTTGAAATAGACTGATAAAATAATTGCCTGGATAGGCCTAATACTTCCTAATATCCCATCATGAAATTTCTTTCAGCGCTACCAAGGGCGTAATTCTGAATTGTAAATGCAAAATAGCATAATAGCCTCCTTCCCCCCTTCTTTCCATTAAAAAGGTCTACAGTATAAAGCAACAAAGGAGCTCTCATACAGTACAAAAGAGGTTTCTCTCACATACCAGAGTTGCACACTCTACTAAGCATGTAAAAAGCATTTCTCAAATCATTCCTTTTGAAAAGTAGCAGGACTGTCTTAAGAACCAAGCATGTTACTAGCTAATCCCCTCAGTTGTTACAGATGGGGTACACCCAAGTAGGATGCAAATATATTAATGATTCTTAAAAGAAAGTGACTTTTGATTTAATTAAAATGATTTTACTATTGTTAAAATGCTTAGAGTAGAAAAATACAGAAAAGCAGCATAGTACAGTAAAAAGTACACTGAACTGGAAAATAGCAGGATAGTCCTGGTTCTGCCACTAACTAGCTATAGGATCTTAGACAAGTTTCTATCCCTTTCTTGGTCTCAGTTATTTTGGGAGTAAAGGAGCTAGACCCATAATTTCTGGGTTTTCTCTCAAATCTATCACTCAAGTTTTAATATAAAGTAACAAAATGGAAAAAGGACTCTACTTGTAAATACCATGCTATTCTTTTGATCTTTTTTTGATTTTTTTTGAAAGACTCACAAACAGTGTCAGATCTGCTGCCGTGGTCTTGTCTAAATTCATTTTCAGTCAGGCATGGTGACTCATGTCTATAATCCAGCACTTTGGGAAGCCGAGGCAAGAGGATGACTTGAGACCAAGAGTCTGAGACCAGCCTGAGCAATATGTTGAAATCACATCTCTACAAAAATAAAATCAATTCACTTTTTAACCAGTATTCCTAACAACAGTACTAGTGAGCAATCATTGATTTTCAAAGAAATGTTATTTGTAACACTGGCTATCCAATAATCCCTCCCCTAAAATGTCCTAACTATGGGTGAATTATTCTAGAAATATTAGGTGATGAGTAATTCCATAAAGACAGACTGTGAGCTGTTAGAAACTGTAGGAACACCTATACTCATCAGAGACCACTGAGAATTTAACTGTAGAAGCTTCCTGTGCATTTATACAAAGAAGGAATTAATCCACAGGAAGGAAAGCATTCTAAATTAAGAATATCTATGGGAATTAACAGAACAAGAGAAACCCTATAATTCTTTCCTAGAATAGGAAATGAATAATTGAGTTAACTATATAACCTAATGCTTGAGATTTAATTTTTGCGTAATAAAACACATTCTACATCAAAAAGATGTTTAAATGACTCTAAAGTGTAACAGAAGTCACATCTATATGACTGTATTTAAAGGACTATATTCAGAGTATATAAGCATTTTGTGTAAGCAAAATAAACAAGTTAAATGTCTTGATTTGGGGACATGACACTTTTTACCAAACTGCATTAAGAAAAATATAGGATCCCAAATAACTAAAGTTAATATACTGAATCGATGGTGGTAAAATTCCCTGTGACTTTCCACATGTATCCTTCAGTTTGCTTCATAGTTTCTGTCAATGTTATACTCTATATTTGAAGACAAATATTTACTGTTACTTCTAGAGTGCACAGGGATAACTCAAATTCAGCTCTTCTATAAATTATATTTATTTTATGAAATAACACAAAGTTATAATCCTGGCACAATAAATGAAATTTGAAAAACTTAGTGAAACAAACATATTGGAAGGCAGAAAAATAATAAGCAACAAAGCCAAGGAGAATTAAAAATAAATTTCTGTTGGCTCTTCCACAGAAGGTATTCTACCTCAGTGTCCCTCTATACAACTTAAATTACCAATGGTAGACTAATTATTAGTTCAAAGTTTTAATTATGACTAAAACCTAAGGATATGACAGAAGTTTATCATAGTCCCTTTTAGTTTGTTTCTGTCTCTTATAAACATGTGGCCTATTGTAAATGTAGAAAATAAGGATCTATACAATCTTGGAGAAAAGTTTATATTCCATAGTGTTAAAAATCACAGTAGCTTTAGCTCTTAATTATAACCAGAACATTAAGTGAAATCAGTCTTGAAGTTTCAGTTCAGCTGATTAATAGCCCAAAACAAGTTTGCCTATATTTTCTCATCAGGAGTAATCCAATTATTCAAACATATATTAAGCACCTATGATGTGCTAACCTCTCTTTCCATGTCAGAAGAGGAAACCAAGAAGAGAATGTATAAGATTTATTCCTCAGCGTGCTCAAAGTCAAAAATTCAATGTGATTTGATGAAGGATAAGGGTTTTCAGTAGAAGGAATGATAACTGCCTTAAGGCAAATGAGTGTATGGAACAGAAAAGTCTTCACAAGGTGATATTTAAACTGCCTTAAAGGATGAGTATAAAAAAAGAAAAAGCAATGAGTGGTATGTCAGGAAAATAAATGAGCTGTTCATGAGACGTGGAAACATAGGCAAGCATGGCACAAAAAAAGAACAACAGATTTGCTGATTTGGTATAATTTGAAGTGGGGTTCCTATGTGCAGCAGTGAAAGATAAGGTTAGAGAGATGGGCAGAAGTCATTTCCACTAGGCCTTTATATACAGTAATGAGTTGTCAGGCTGTCCTGAAAGCTATGGAAAGTCATTACACAATTTTAAACACAGATGGACATCATGAGAGTTGTATTTTAGTAAAATCACTCTAGCAACAGTAGGAGAGATGGACTGGAGGGCATTAAGTGTGATGTTGGAGAACTACTGTAATAATCCATACAGAAAGAATGTAAAGAGCCAAAGGCCATCACTATATATCACCATGCATTTTCACTTTTCTCAACAGCCTAGGGTTAAGAATAGAGAAAGGTTAAGTTACTAAGGTCAGTAGAAGAACAAAGGAGTGAGAAAATTAAGGAAAGGGCAAAACATGTTTGAAGTAATGAACTATGGGCTTCAGGCCGGTTATGAAATAACATTAAACAACACGAGGTATAAGAGATATGATAGGCAGGGTTTTGTTCCCCATTATCTCTGCTGCTGGTTTTATTCCCATGGTTGTTTCACCAGGCAAAAAGGAGGTGATCTGCATGGGACTAATCTAATCACACGAGCCCTTCCAAAGTAGAGTTTTGTCAGGCTGGCAGTGGAAGGGGTAGGAGGATGGGTGGGTTCAGTGAAATTCAAAGCACCAAGGAGATTTGTTGTTGGCTTTGACGATGAAGCAGGTCACTTACTAAGAAATACAGGCAGGCTTTAGGAGTTCAGAGCAGGCCTGGCTGATAGCCAGCAAGAAAACTGACCCTTAGTCTGACAGCTGCAAGTAATTGAATTCTACCAACAACCTGAAATGAGCTTGAAAGCAGATTCTTTCCTATCATCTCCATATAAGAGCACAGCATAATCAATACCTTGATTGCAGCCTTGTGAGGCCCAGAGCAAAGAACCCAGCTGGGTCTTCTGACCTGTAGAACAGTGAGCTAACACATGGTGTTGCTTTAAACTGCCAAATTTGTGGCAATTTGCTACATAGGAACAGAAAACCAATACAACAAGTCAGTAGAGAAGGATAGATATCAAAGGAGCAGTTGTATCGTGACTGATATAAAGAATGATAGGGAAAGGATGTTTCAGTCTAGAAGTAAGATCTTAGTTTAATCCTTGGGAGGTAAAGTGGTTACTGAAATGATGTGGAAAAACACTGTTAAAATAGTGGACCACCATATAGAATTCTGCATGCTGTTCACTGCACAACTCCACAGGGCACCACTATCATAACAGACATCATATATTTATAAATTTATTACAATTTTCAAGCAGGTGGGAATAAAGTTCCTTGAGGAAGGAGTGTATTTCCAAATTCTCACACACATACACACAGACACACAAAGCACCATATGAGCTAGCTAATATGATAAAGAAGTAAACAAGACAGGTAGAAATTTGTATAGTCAGGTGGCATGAGTCCCAGTTGCAGGAGAATGAGTAAATGAGGATAGCAGAGTAACGTTCTGAAACTGGCTCCACAGAGCCAAGAGGATAACAAGCAGTTGATTTTATATGAATACTATGGAAAAGTAGCAGTAAGTGAGTTATTACTTCTGCTCCCACAAGATCATATTTCCTTAAATCAAATTATTCCATATACAATAAAGTTAAAGCCAGACCAAGGCAAATGAGTAGATACTAGTATTTGATGTTTGTTGAATAATTCCAAAGAAAATATATGTAAACTTTCTAATTCACACAACAACCTACATGGTATTACATGGTAATTTCTAATTACTTTTATTTTACATGTGAGAAAACTGAGGCTCAGCATTAAATGACTTGATTATGATCACACAATTAGCAAATGGTGATGCTATGATTTAAATATAGATCTTTCTGTCTCTTTCTACTCTGCTAAGATTCTTCCCAAGCAGAGATGATGTGTAATAAGTGCTTTGTAACCCTCTCTATGTTATCATTATCCAGTGCCTTTACGCTGGATGTCTAGAGCCACACTAGTGGTGCCCCAGTGTACCCAGTAAGTCTGCCATGTTCCTATCCTCCTCCCTCATCTGTGCTTGACCCTTAGAGCTCTTCTCTCTAGGCGGGCAATCTTTAGCACATTACCCCCTCTCCCAAAGAAATATATAATTAAGTTCAAGTGCATGCCTCCTCAGGGACTACACTAAACTGGAGAAATGTCTAGTAAGCAGTTAGAGACATCCTTTCATTTGCACAACACAGATGGTTGTGTCTACTCATAATACTGGCTTTGGATACCGTGGCTCTGAAACGGCTTCAGACAGCAACCTAGAGCCTGTTCAAAAAGACATCACACTTTACAAACCCTAGCCTTGTGGTATAAGATAGGCCACACTGGTGCCAAAACTATCTCCTGTTATGGGGGAAGATACCTCTGCAAACACTCATATTCTCTCCTATACACTACACATGTGCATGTACATTCATGTACACACACATATTAGGGAACAGCACTGGCCTTTCTTAAGTGCCAAGTCCTAAGCAGCTAGCTGCTTACAGGAAACAGGTTGTATTTGGGAACTGACCAAGATGCCTAGGTTCTAGACCATACATACATACTTTTACAATATTAATTACAGCATATATGAAAAGAAATATTAATGATAAGCTTGGCATTCCATATCATCTAATTATTTTCTCTTCTTTATAAGACCTGGAATCTCCCCCCATTTGTAGTTGACTCCATTACTTACAAACAGAAAGAGTTAAATTGAATTCAGTAAAATAGAGTAAGCTTCTATCCTTACTAGTAACATCTAGGTGAAAAAAAAACTACACTAAATAGGACTAAACATTTTACTTTTCAACCCAGTTTTCTAACTCTTGTAGAAAATAAAGAGACACAAAATTTAGCTACCACTAAAACCATATTTTGGATCTTTGTTCTGTTTCTCCAAGTGATTAATTTCCTGTAGGCATTTTTAAAAGCCTGAACATTATAACTGTTAACAAAGTACTTTGACATTATATGTAATTGTGTATTGGTGATAATTATGTATTCACGAGGAATGCCAAAAAAAAAAAAAACATATTTTGGGATTATCCAGATAATTCCAAACCACAAAACTGCTAGCTACCAATTTCTAGATGTGCTAAATGAACCAATATTTGTAGTCCCAAACTTTGCTAATTGACACAATCCATCACTTCATTTTTAGCTGAAGAAGGGATTTTTCCATTTTCTTGTGGGAAAAAAACATTATTTCAAAGATGAGTTTTCTTACCAAATGATTACATGTATGGATCAAAGAGGTTGTTTGGTTTATTTAAAAAAAAAAAAAAAAATCACCGCTTGATATAGGAATATGTATCCTAGCCTGTTCCATTTCTCTTTTTCCAAAAGAAAGAACCTCTTTCTCAGCCAGAAAGATAGGCCTTATATTTACCTAATAAACTCTTTTTTTTTTTTTTGAGATGGAGTCTTGCTCTGCCGCCCAGGCTGGAGTGCAGTGGCCGGATCTCCGCTTACTACAAGCTCCGCCTCCTGGGTTTATGCCATTCTCCTGCCTCAACCTCCCGAGTAGCTGGGACTACAGGCGCCCACCACCTCGCCCGGCTAGTTTTTTGTATTTTTTAGTAGAGACGGGGTTTCACCGTGTTAGCCAGGATGGTCTCGATCTCCTGACCTCGTGATCTGCCCGTCTCGGCCTCCCAAAGTGCTGGGATTACAGGCTTGAGCCACCGCGCCCGGCCCTAATAAACTCTTAAAGACAATAAAAGCTAGATTTTCCTGGATGTTGCTTATTAGCCTATGGTGGATCCAAACTATCTAATAATGAGTTCTATGCGAAAGAACTTCTGGGTACTTTAAAACATTGAAGAAAATAAAAGGTCTATAAGCAAAACAAGATTTATATTCTGTGTCAAACATATGTGTGTTCAGCATCTAGGATAAGTTCCACCTAGCCTCCACCCCTTGGTACCTGTCCCCATGGACATGTGTAACTGATCCATGTTCACCTGCAGACAAAAAAGGTCTGAGAAGAGGAGGGAAAAAGGGTTATATTGCTGCTAACCACCCACATAGACTGTGTGTATTTTCATTTCATGTCTCTTTTTAGCACCTGGTAAAGTGTTTCTCCTCAATTCAATGTGCACCAGCAAAAAAGTCTTATGAGGATACACCATCAACCATTTTGTTATATACTGCTGATGATTCTGACTGCATTTAGCCACAGTCATTTTTTTGTTCAGAGCTGAAGGAAAGGGTATTTATACATAAGCTGTTCTTGGTCCAAAAAATCTGATTTCCATATTAATGAATGATCCAATTTATAGCTCAACAAAATGTCTTATCCTGCCTATATATATATATATATAATATATAATGTATTTATATATTATATAATATATAATAAATATATATTATATATTATATTTATATAATATATATTTAAACGAAGAGGCTAATTCAAGAATGCGTGACTCCCTACCATGACCTGCTTTAGAAGACAAATGAGGAACAGACTCCTGGATCAGAAGAAAAAAGACATTTGAGATTTTCTTTGTTTCTCTCTCACTTCCTGTCTTATCAATCATACACACACACATACACACACTTTCTCACATGCAAACACCGCAAACTCTCACACTTACATTTGCACACACTCACACCCACTCAGACTTGTTCACACAAACATACACATAAATACCACAGACTCTTCCACCGGCACACGAACCTGCTCATACTCACCATAAGTACCATATATTCTTGCACTCACACTCATTTACACTCACGAATGAACATCACTCAAACACACACCTGCACACAACTGAGAGTGTATTTCATATTTTCTACCAAATTCAGCATGATTTTTGTAACTACGTTTTCCTCCCTGATTTGATTCTTTCACTGTACTCCTAGAATCTTCACTGGTTCCTTGCACTTACAGATACACATCACTACTTGTGTCCCTCTTCATCTCTGTCTCTGGGACCAAATTTATAAACCACAGGCTGACTGCCAGGGCTTTAGGTCTACATGAAAGAGAAGGAAAGCTGCTCTCTTTCTTTACCCCTTTTCCAGGTAAAAATTCATGTCAAGACCTAGGGATAGTGAATTGAAATCACTTATCACTTTTGAATTAAATCAATGTTTTCAAATACATATTGGCCACCAAGCAGGCGCTGATTTCAGTTCACAGGGGGATGAATGAAAAACTGACAACCTTGAACATTTTGTGCATGATGATTTTGTAAAGTGCTATTTTAAAATGTTTTAATTGTCCTTTTTATTTATATTCGATCTTCTATCTCCTCTACTGAATGTATGTTCCAAGAAAATAGGAATTTATCTGTCTGATTTTGTCAAGTGGGTCTTTAAATCAATACTGATCATATAAGAATAAGAATAGCTAATTTGGTGATAGACACTATGAATGGCTATACATGCATTATCTTATTTTAGGCTCACATTATTATTTGATATAGTTGCTATAAGTCTCTATCTTAGAAATGAGGAAATAGAGGTTCAAATAAGTTTAGTAATGTAGGAGAAGAAAGTTTTGGCTTGCCTCCTCACTCTTCTCTGCACAGCCTTTCTTGCACATCAACCCTTCAAAAGAATTGCTATTTTGATAGGTCAGTATGCATGACACTATGTGAGCGACATTTCTCATAGGTGAGATAACTGTATAAAAAGGGCCCATGTGTGTTCTAATACTCCTTGGCAATGGTAAACTAATCAAGATCCCTTCATAACTTTTTATGTTGATCTCTTCTGCCTTCCTCACATGCAACATCATCCCAAGTTCCCTTATTATGGCTTGCCAGAGTCTATAAGAGTCCCAGAGTTAGATTTGAGTTTCCAGAGAGGCAGAGGCTCTCTTTGGGCTACATTGTATACTTCAACCCAGCTTTCTTTGTGACTACTTGTGTATCATCAGGCACTAGTCCAACAAAATATAATCTTGCCTCTTGTTTCTCACAGAAAAGGGATGACTATGTCAAAGCAACTTTCAGGTACGCCTACCTCCCTAGTGTTAATATTAACATATCCTAGCCCTAATACCTCCATACTCACTTAGCTCTGGTCCCACTGGCCTTCTATCTGGTTTTAACACACGCTGAGCATTTTCCTGCTTCATGTCCATTGCATACCTCATTTTCTCCATCTGTCATGCTCTTTAGTATACCCCCATCTTTCCATTATGAGATCCATCTCATCCTTTGAATATCAAACTAAATGTCGGTGTACATAAAGTTATTTCCTTCACTACCTCTGCCCATTATTCCTTTTTTCATTTATTATTTATTATTTTACAGTTTAAGTTCTGGAATACATGTACAGAACATGCAGGTTTGTTACATAGGTGCACATGTGCCATGGTGGTTTCCTGCACCCATCAACCAGTCATCTACATTAAGTATTTCTTCTAATGCTATTCCTCAACTTGCCCTCCACCCCCCAACAGGCCCCGGTGTGTGATGTTCCCCTCCCTGTGCCCATATGTTCTCATTGTTCAACTCCAAGTTATGAGTGAGAACATGTGGTGTTTGATTTTCTGTTTCTGTGTTAGTTTGCTCAGAATGATGGTTTCCATTTTCATCCATGTCCCTGCAAGGACATGAAATAATTCTTTTTATGGCTGCATAGTATTCCATCGTGTATATGTGCCACGCTTTCTTGATCCAGTCTATCATTGATGGGCATTTGAGTTGGTTCCAAGTCTTTGCTGTTGTGAATAGTGCTGCAATAAACGTATGTGTGCATATGTCTTTATAGCAGAATGATTTATAATCCTTTGGGTATATACCCAGTAATGGGATTGCTGGGTCAAATGTTATTTCTGGTTCTAGATCCTTGAGGAATCGCCACACTGTCTTCAACAATGGTTGAACTAATTTACTCTCCCACCAACAATGTAAAAGAATTCCCATTTCTCCATATCCTCTCCAGCATCTGTTGTTTCCTGACATTTTACTGATCACCATTCTAACTGGCCTGAGATGGTATCTCACTGTGGTTTTGATTTCCATTTCTCCAATGACTCATGATGATGAGCTTTGTTTCATATGTTTTTTGGCTGCATAAATGTCTTCTTTTGAGAAGTGTCTGTTCATATCCTTCACTCACATTTTGATGGGGTTGGTTTTTTCTTGTAAATTTGTTTAAGTTCCTTGTAGATTGTGGATATTAGCCCTTTGTCAGATGGATAGACTGCCAAAATTTTCTCCCATTCTGTAGGTTATCTGTTCATTCAGATGATAGTTTCTTTTGCTGTACAGAAGCACTTTAGTTTAATTAGATCCCATCGGTCAATTTTGGCTTTTGTTGCTATTGCTTTTGGTGTTTTAGTCATGAAGTCTTTGCCCAGGTCTACGTCCTGAATGATATTGCCTAGGCTTTCTTCTTGTGTTTTCATGGTTTTAGATATTACATTTAAGTCGTTAATCCATCTTGAGTTACTTTTTGCATAAGGTGTAAGGAAGGGGTCCAGTTTCAGTTTTCTGCATATGGCTAGCCTGTTTTCCCAACACCATTTATTATAAAGGGAATCATTTCCCCATTGCTTGTTTTTGTCAGGTTTGTCAAAGATTAGATGGTTGTAGATGTGTGGTGTTATTTCTGAGGCCTCTGTTCTGTTCCATCGGTCTATATAACTGTTTTGGTAACAGTAGCATACTGTTTTGGTTACTGTAGCCTTGTAGTATAGTTTGAAGTCAGGTAGCGTGATGTTTCCAGCTTTGTTCTTTTTGCTTAGTATTATCTTGGCTATACGAGCTCTTTTTGGTTCCATATGAAATTTACAGTGGTTCTTTCCAATTCTGTGAAGAAAGTCAATGGGAGCTTGATAGGGATAGAATTAAATCTATAAATTGCTTGATGGGGATAGCATTTTATCTATAAATAACTTTGGGCAGTATGGCCATTTTCACAATATTGATTCTTCCTATCTATGAGCATGGAATGTTTTTCCATTTGTTTGTGTCCTCTCTTATTTCCTTGAGCAGAGTTTGTAGTTCTCCTTGAAGAGGTCCTTCACATCCATTGTAAGTTGTATACTTAGGCATTTTGTTCTCTTTGTATCAATTGTGAATGGGAGTTCACTCTTGATTTGGCTCTCTGCTTGCCTGTTGTTGGTGTAAAGGAATGCTGGTGATTTTTGTGCATTCATTTTGTATCCTGAGACTTTGCTGAAGTTGCTTATCAGCTTAAGGAGTTTTGGGGCTGAGATGATGGGGTTTTCTAAATATGCAATCATGTAATCTGCAAACAAAGACAATTTGACTTCCTGTCTTCATATTTGAATACTATTTATTTATTTCTTTTGCCCGATTGCCCTGGCCTGAAGTTGCCATACTAAGTTAAATAGGAGTGGCGAGAGAGGGCATCCTTGTCTTGTGCTGGTTTTCAAAGGGAATGCTTCCAGCTTTTGCCCATTCAGCATGATATTGGTTGTGGGTTTGTTAGAAATAGCTCTTATTATTTTGTGATATAGTCCATCAGTACCTAGTATATTGAGAATTTTTAGCATGAAGGGCTGTGGAATTTTCCTATGGCCTTTTCTGCATCTATTGAGATAATCATGTGGTTTTTCTCATATGTTCTGTTTATGTGATGGATTACATTTATTCATTTGCATGGGTTCAACCAGCCTTGCATCCCAGGGATGAAGCCGAGTTGATCGTGGTGG
This sequence comes from Trachypithecus francoisi, assembly GCF_009764315.1. Lineage (NCBI taxonomy): Eukaryota > Metazoa > Chordata > Mammalia > Primates > Cercopithecidae > Trachypithecus > Trachypithecus francoisi. The sequence goes on along the minus strand of NW_022681471.1, from coordinate 35,113,952 downwards.
ATAACCTTTTTATGTGCTGCTGGATTCACTTTGCCAGTGTTTTAGTGAGGATTTTCGCATCAATGGTAATCAGGGATATTGGCCTGCATTTTCTTTTTTTGTTGTTGTATGTCTGCCAGGTTTTCGTATCAGGATGATGCTGGCCTCATAAAATAAGTTAGGGAGGAGTCCCTCTTTTTCTTTTGTTTGGAATAGTTTCAGAAGGAATGGTACCAGCTCCTCTTTGTACCTCTGGTAGAATTTGGCTGTGAATCCGTCTGGTACTGGGCTTTTTTTGGTTGGTAGGCTATTAATTACTGCCTCAATATCAAAACTTGTTATTGGTCTATTCAGGGATTCGACTTCTTCCTGGTTTAGTCTTGGGAGGGTGTATGTGTCCAGGAATGTATCCACTTCTTCTAGATTTTATAGTTTATTTGCATAGACGTGTTTATAGTATTCTCTGATGGTAGTTTGTATTTCTACTGATAAGTAGCGATATCCTCTTTATCGTTTTTTATTGTGTCTATTTGATTCTTCTCTTTTTTTCATTGTTAGTCTGACTAGCAGTCCATCTAATTTCTTAATCTTTTCAAAAAACGAGCTCCTGGATTCATTGATTTTTTTGAAGGGTTTTTCGTGTCTCTATCTGTCAGTTCTGCTCTGATCCCAGTTATTTCTTGTCTTCTGCTAGCTTTTGAATTTGCTTGCTCTTGCTTCTCCAGTTCTTTTAATTGTGACGTTAGGGTGTCGATTTTAGATCTTTCCTGCTTTCTCTTGTGGGCATTTAATGTTATACATTTCCCTCTAAACACTGCTTTAAATGTGTCCCAGAGATTCTGGTACTTTGTGTCTTTGTTCTCATTGGTTTTAAAGAACATCTTTATTTCTGCCTTCATTTCATTATTTACCCAGTAGTCATTCAGGAGCAGGTTGTTCCGTTTCCACGTAGTCGTGCGGTTTTGAGAGAGTTTCTTAATCCTGAGTTCTAATTTGATGGCACTATGGTCTCAGAGACTGTTTTTTATGATTTCCATTCTTTTGAATTTGCTGAGTAGTGTTTTACTTCCAATTATTTGATCACTTTAAGAATAAGTGTGATTTGGTGCTGAGAAGAATGCATATTCTGTTGATTTCAGGTGGAGAGTTCTCTGGATGTCTGTTATGTCTGCTTGGTCCAGAGCTGAGTTCAAGTCCTGAATATTCTTGTTAATTTTGTGTCTCACTGATCTGTCTAATATTGACAGTGGGGTGTTAAAGTCTCCCACTATTATTGTGTGGGATTCTAAGAATAAAAATTATTGAGTGGGAGTCTAAGTCTCTTTGTAGGCCTCTAAGAACTTTAAGAATCTGGGTGCTCCTGTATTGGCTGCATATATATTTAGGATAGTTAGCTCTTCTAATTGCATTGATCCATTTATCTTTATGTAATGCCCTTAATTGTCTTTTTTGATCTTTGTTGGTTTAAAGTCTGGTTTATCAGAGATTAGGATTGCAATACCTGCTTATTTATTTATTTTGCTTTCCATTTGCTTGGTAAATCTTCCTGCATCCCTTTATTTTGAGCCTATGTGTGTCTTTGCACATGAGATGAGTCTCCTGAATACAGCGCACCAATAGGTCTTGACTCCTTTACCAATTTGCCAGTCTGTCTTTTAATTGGGGGCATTTAGCCCATTTACATTGAAGGCTAATATTGTTATGTGTAAATTTGATCATTTCATTATGATGCTAGTGGTTATTTTGCCCATTAGTTGATGCCGTTTCTTCATAGTGTTGATGGTCTTTACATTTTGGTATGTTTTTGCACTGGCTGGTAGTGGTTTTTCCTTTCCATATTTAGTGCATCCTTCAGGAACTCTTGCAAGGCAGGCCTGGCGGTGACAAAATCCCTCAGCATTTGCTTGTCTCTAAATGATTTTATTTCTCCTTCATTTATGAAGCTTAGTTTGGCTGGACATGAAATTCTGGCTTGAAATTCTTTTCTTTAAGAATGTTGAACATTTCCCCCACTCTCTTCTGGCTTGTAGGGTTTCTGCAGAGACAGCCACTGTTATTCTGATGGGCTTCCCTTTTTGGGTAACCCAACTTTTCTCTCTGGCTGCCCTTAACATTTTTTCCTTCATTTCAACCTTGGTGAATCTGAAGATTATGTGTCTTGTGGTTGCTCTTCTTGAGGAGTATCTTTGTGGTGTTCTCTGTATTTTCTGAATTTGAATGTTGGACTGTCTTGCTAGGTTGGGGAAGTTCTCCTGGATAATAACCTGAAGAGTGTTTTCCAACTTGGTTCCATTCTCCCCGTCACTTTCAGGTACACCAATCAAATGTAGGTTTGGTCTTTTCACAGAGTCCCATATTCTTGGAGGCTTTGTGCATTCTTTTTCTCTCTCTCTCTAATGTTGTCTTCATACTTTATTTCGTTAAGTTTCATTAAGTTGATCTTCGATCTCTGATATCCTTTTTTCCACTTGATCGATTCAGCCACTGATGCTTGTGTATGCTTCACGAAGTTCTTATGCTGTGTTTTTCAGCCCCATCAGGTGGTTTTCTCTAAACTGTTTATTCTAGCTATCAGTTCCTGTAATCTTTTATCAAGGTTATTAGCTTCCTTGCATTGGGTTAGAATATGCTCCTTTAGCTTGTAGGAGTTTGTTATTACCTACTTTCTGAAGCCTACTTCTGTCAGTTCATCAAACTCCTTCTCCGTCCAGTTTTGTTCCCTTGCTGGCAAGGAGTTGTGATCCTTTGGAGGAGAAGAGGCATTCTGGTTTTTGGAATTTTCAGCCTTTTTGTGCTGGTTTTTCCTCATCTTCATGGATTTATCTAACTTTGGTCTTTGATGTTGGTGACCTTAGGATGGGGTTTTTGTGTGGAAGTCCTTTCTGTTGATGTTGATACATTGCTTTCTGTTTGTTAGTTTTCCTTTTAATAGTCAGGCCTCTCTTCTGCAGATCTGCTGGAGTTTGCTAGAGGTCCACTCCAGACCCCGTTTGCTTGGGTATCACCAGCAGAGGCTGCAGAACAACAAAGATTGCTGCCTGCTTCTTCCTCTGGAAGCTGTGTCCCAGAGCAGCACCCACCAGATGCCAGCCAGAGCTTTCCTGTATGAGGTATCTGTTGATCCCTGCTGGGAGGTGTTTCCAAGTCAGGAGGTATGGGGATGAGGGACCAACTTGAGGAGGCAGTCTGTCCCTTAGCAGAGCTTGAGCGCTGTGCTGGGAGATCCACTGCTCTCTTCAGAGCTGGCAGTCAGGAACATTTAAGTCTGCTGAATCTGCACCCACAGCTTCCCCTTCCCCCAGGTGCTCTGTCCCAGGGAGAGAGAGTTTTATCTATAAGTCCCTGACTGAGGCTGCTGCCTTTCTTTCAGAGATGCCCTGCCTAGAGAGGAGGAATCTAGAGAGGCAGTTTGACTACAGCAGCTTTGTGGCACTACAGTGGGCTCTGCACAGTTCAAACTTTCTGGCAGCTTTGTTTACACTGTGAGGGGGAAACTGCCTACTCAAGCCTCAGTAATGGCAGACGTCCCTCCCACCATGAAGCTCCAGCATCCCAGGTCGACTTCAGACTGCTGTGCTGGCAGTGAGAATTTCAAGCCAGTGGATCTTACCTTGTTGGCCTCTGTAGGGGGTGGGATCCACTGAGCAAGACCACTTGGCTCCCTGGCTTCAGCCCCCTTTCCAGGGGGGTGAATGGTTCTGTCTCGCTGGTGTTCCAGGCCCCACAGGGGGAAAAAACCAAACCAAAACATAAAAGAACTACAGCTAGCTTGTCTACCCAAATGGCTGCCCAGTTTTGTGCTTGAAACCCAGGGCCCTAGTGGTGTAGGCACCCAAGGGAATATCCTGGTCTTCAGGTTGTGAAGACCATGGGAAAAGCATAGTATCTAGGCTGGATAGCACCATCCCTCATGGCACAGTCCCTCATGGCTTCGCTTGGCTAGAGGAGGGAGCTCCCCTATCCCTTGCAATTCCCAGGTAAGGTGATGCCCCACCCTGCTTCTGCTCACCCTCTGTGGGTGCCCCAACTGTCTAACCAGTCCCAATGAGATGAATCGGGTACCTCAGTTGGAAATGCAGAAATCACCTACCTTCTGTATTGGTCTAGCTGGGAGCTGCAGACCAGAACTGTTCCTATTCAGCCATCTTGCCATTCCCCTCCCCATTATTCTTTTTCAGCCCCTTGTTTGTTGCCTTTACAACACTTCTAATTTTTAATTTTTTTGTTGTCCTTGTTACATATATGCTATTTTCTATTTCGTCTACTAGAATGTATGCTCCCAGAAAATTGGAATTTATCTGTCTTGTTTGCCATTGTATCCCAAGCACCTAGTATAGCACATGGTGCATAGTGAATAGTCAACAAATACAAAAAAAATTGATCAAATTAATTGAGTGAATGAACACATAACTTGCTACAGTCACATAGATAAAAAATGGCAGAGATAGGACTGAAACTCAGGTTTTTCTGACTCCAGAGCTTTCAGAAAGTTTACATGCAGAGGAACTAATATATGTTGAATACCTATCATTTGCCAAGCCTTCTGAAAGACCCCAATGCAAACAGATGACAAGGGACCTGCTATTGAAGAGCTTAATCTATTGCAAAAGACAGACAAGTAAATTATTCATCCATCAATCCAATGAATATTTATTCAGTGCCTATTCACTGCCAAACACAAGAGACTCAAAAAAAGAAAGAATACTGGCCTACAGAGAGTTAATTTTCTATCATGGTGGTTCACTCTCAGCAATGCACATCAAATTCACCTAGGAAATTTTTTGAAATGTTTATGGCTAGGCTGTATCTTTCCTTCCCCCAAAGGTATGAGTCCAGACTAGGCATCTGCATTTATTTAAAAGCTGCACAGCTAATTTGAATTCACAGGCAGGCTTGCTATTGCAGGATCTGGCCAGCAGCCCACAATGCAACGGGGCTTTTTCTTTGTTCCCAGGCAGATCGGCAGGTCAAGAAGTAATAAACACACACAAGATAGTGAAAGCTGGGTCCAGGGGGGTCACTGCCTTCTGGTCCCACCATGCTGCCAATGCACCGGATATACCAGCATTTATTATTGAGTTTAGTGAGGGCAGGGGTAGGTTAGTGAGGGATTTAGGGTCATTTGATTATGAAGTGAGATGGTCACATGGGGATGAAGTAATTATTTAACATAACATCTGCATGCACAAGTACAGTATACAGAGATAAGAATTTACAATATAGTGTGTGCATCAGTAATTTCTAACAGCCTTAAAACAGAAACACAGTCTTTCCATAACCTATGATTAGCAAGATATTAATCAGCAGTAACAGTTGCAGCAAAAGCTGGTTACAAACAATCCATAGAAACAGGACATGAAGCTAGACAACCGGTTAGACCAGAAATTCTGAGAAGGGAGTATGCCTTAATCCTAAAGAGGCCTAGAAGAGCCATGGCAAGATGAGGGCATGTATAGCCCTATCTTATCCATATGAACAGGCACCCCTCATGTGTCCATTTATAGGCTCTCCACAAGGGTCACATTCCATTCCCAGAGCTATAAACATCTGCTTTTCTGGGATAGGAATATTGGTGATATGAAACCTCTCTGACTGCACATCCATTCATAGGCTCTCTGCAGGGGGAAGCACATCACGTGCTGTTGGCTCATTCTGGCAGTCCAACCTGGCGTTGTCTTTACACAATCCTGCATGCAATTTTGTATTTACAATAACCAGGAGCATTTCATCTTTTATTCCATAGCAATAGTTTCAGGGGGTCTCCTACAGCTTACAAATCACTGGTCTGGTGGAATGCAATGTGATAACATACTATTTTAGAAGGATAACGAAATGTTATGGAAACCAGAGGACAAAAAGTGTACACAAAGGAAGTGACACTTGAACTAGTTATTGAAAAAGAGATTGGTATTAGATAGGAAGGGGGAGAAACATAACATGGAGACAGAAGAAAGTTCAATTCAACTACTTACTTCAAAGATAAAATAAGAGTAAAAATATTTCTTAGTTTACTTAAAATTCTAAACATTCGACCCCATTAGACCTTAGAAATCACCTAAAGTACTAGTTCTCAAAAGTTAATGTGCATAAGAATCACATGGATATCTTTTTAAAATGCAGACTCTGGCTCAGCAAATCTGGGATGGAGCCTGAGATTCTGCATTTCTAACATGCTCCCAGAAGATGCAGATGCTTCTCGTCTAACTGCACACTTGGAGTAGCAAGATTTTAGGGATGCAGGAAGGAACATTGTCCTGCCAAGGTAATTATTTAAACAGAGGCATACCAACAGACTATTACAACCCCATGGCAGATCAAAGATCACATTAATCTATCCAGAGACCAAGACCCAATCTCTTCCTCCAGGAATGGCAGAGTAAAACGAATACCCATGGTAGTTTATAGCTTGTCAGATAATTCAGCAGTGATCACTATTTCTCTAGTTGCTTGCCCTTGAACAAAAGCCAATCTTACACCTCAAGAGTTTAAGCCCTCACAAACTCACAGCAATATTTTTCTGCTTCAACTTGTTATTAAAAGGGGTGGACATGACAGATAAAGAACTATACCTCTGACACTTGATGACAGCAACTTTTCATATGCTTCAGAATTATTCCAACTTGAAAGAGTCCAACCCTAAGCAGCAGAATTTCAGAAATGCTCGTTTCCTAATCATTAATCCTGACTGGAAAACAATCTTACTCAGCTATGATATTAAAAAGATACCAACTGATACAAAGAAGCAACTTTCAGGGCAACGAAAAATATGCACAGTTAAGGAGTTAAAGCACAAATGAAGCCACACAATTCTACTTACATCTTCCAAAAAACCACTTAGTGCTGTTTTCCTCAATGAAGTGCACATTTGCCAAATATCAAATCCATCAAAGCAGACATCCAGGTTTAACCTGGATTGTTGCATTTAATCCTCCCAGCAATCTTAACATGAATATATATTATTAAATGTATTTTAGAGGTTAAGAGACTTAAGCTCAGAAATGTTAAGTAACTTACAAAGCTATATATCTAGGAAAAAAGTAAAGCTAGGATTGGAATATAGATGGTCTGACTCCAAAGCCTTGTATTCTTTTCACTATAATGAACTGCTTTCTATAAGAATGCATGATATTATCTCCTATTACTAGTCTCTAACTATCAATTTACTGAATATAGGACGTTTCTGTGAAAAAACCTACTCACTTCTCCCTTACATTGGCTAAGGGTTTTGTTGTTTGTTTCACCTAACTGATTTCGAATGAAAACTTTGGGAAATCAGCCTAGGACAATGGTTCTGAAAGTGTAGTCCATGAAATAGCAGTATCAACATTACCTGGAAATATTTTGGAAATGAAAATTCTCAGGACCTACTCTAGACCTACCTCATTGAAACCACTGAGGATGGACCCAGAAGTTTGTGTTTTAATAAAACCCCTAGTGATTCTGATGCACACTCAAGTTTGAGAACCCCTGCTCTCTAGACTATCTCCAATTTAAAGCCAGGATGTAAACCAGTCATCTTACTAGAGAGTGATAGCTTAGAAGGGACTTATTCAATTGTTTCTCTTGATTAAAATTCAACAATGGAACAAAATTAGACATATTTTCTCAAAATAAGATCAGCCTTCATTTGAGAGAATCTCCATTCAATGTAGTGGCTATTTGTCTCACAAATTCTCACAAAAGTATCTGACCCTACTACCTTCCCCATGGAAAAAAATATCTCTGAAGGGTCATGTATCAACTTTCTTTACATTTAAATGTGTAGAATAACTTACTGCTTCAAGTAATTTATCTAACTAAATAAATACTTAATTTTCTTCATCGTGCCCTATCCCACCTATTACATCAGAGAACAAAAGTTTTTCTGTAGCTTTTGGCATCAAATTGCAACTACATGGATTGGTTTTCCAAACATAACAGCCCTATTTTCTAACTTTTGATTCCTGTCGCTAACCCAGACTCTACATTAAAACCATGATCAGGTTGGTTTCATGACCAACTAGTAGAGTTATTGTTATTTCCACGTCTTCACCCCTGCTTATTTTGCTTTTGGCAATGCCCTTTCTTCTTCTTTCTCTTCTTGTTGAAGCCCTGTCCTTCAAGACTCATCTCAAACCCTATTGCCCCCTACTTTCAGGCAAATAGCTTCATGCAGTTAAAAAAAAATGTTATCTGGCTGTGGAGTCAGAGAAACTTCAGCCCTAGCTCTAAATCAAATATTTAGCATCTTTGTGACCAACAGAAAGTTTGTTGACTTTGATGACCCTCTGTCTTCTCTTCTGTTAAATGAGAAGAATGAGAACCTGCATCACAAAGTTGCCATGTGGTTTCAATAACAAAATGTATCTGGCTTTCTTTTTTTTTTTTTTTTTGACAAAGAGTCTCATTCTGTCACTCAGGCTGGCATGCTGTGGCACGATCACTGCTCACTGCAGCCTTTACCTCCTGGGCTCAATCCATCCACCCGCCTCAGCCTCCTGAGTAGCTAAAACTCCACCATGGTAGAGACAGGGTCTCACCATATTGGCTAGACTGGTCTTGAACTCCTGGGCTCAAACAACCCATCCACCTCGGCCTCCCAAACTGCCAGAATTACAGGTATGAGCCACTGCACCTGGCCTGTATCTGGCTTATTAATAGACTTTTTTAAAAGTCTTAGTCTATATTGCTTCCCCACTTCGCTAAACCCCTAGAGCAGTTGTAGGCTATATGACACAATTTGCCACCTAATAGCATAGGGCTGTCTTATATCATGTAAAACAGAAGTCAAAAAACCTGAAGCATATAACAACTACACTAAAGGGGGATGCCATTATTGGATCTGAATATGGAATCCAGAAGCCTTGAAATATAACACAAAAACTTTTGAACGAAGATCCACAATTACTGGAATTTCAGAACTTTACCACAACAAAGGTACTCTGAAAGACAGGTGTGTTAGCATCAGGTAACATAATGTGTGAATAATAAACTACTTTCAAGCGTGCAATTTTATTTTTAATAGAAATTAAAGAGAATTCAAGATTATTTCTATAATCACAAGAATTTCATTCACTTTCATTAAACTGTGAATTTTTGAATGGGAAAGGAAGGGTGGGGTTTCATCTTGCTTCTAACCCTGGTTACACATGTGATTGTCAGCTTCAATATTTGAGGACCATTGGCATAGAGGGCATGCCTAAAAGGGTGAGTGCTTAAGATAAGATGTCAGCTTAGGATGGCATAGCTCCCCCTGCTACTTGGACACTACCCGTCCTCTCATTGACTTAGGTGGCACAGAGGTAAGAATCAGAAGATATGGACATTAGCAAGCTGATGAGCTGGTTCTCCTTGAAGTATCCCTAAAAGAGGACTTAGGTTGTGCTCAAGGATAAGGCTATATATTCTGTGATGGAAAGAGAACATACGATAGCTAGGATGGTGTCAACTTTCCTTAGGGTTGATACTCTGAGCATGCTATTAGAAACAGCAGTCTTCTTTTTCTGACCAAGCTGCATTTAAGTGGAGTCTAACTAGTTCCCCAAATGAGAGGGAAATCAGGCCTCTGAGGTACTGATGCAGACTTCAGTAGCCACTGTGGGAAAGGTGGAATGGTACAAATGTCTAGATATCTGTAAAATGGGAGCTGCGAGCTGAGAATAGCAAAGTATACCTTCCAAAGTGTGACAGAGAGGGTACAAAGTATTTCTAACTAGTTGTGTGGTCTTGCTTCAAGAATGTGATCTGAACTTCCCCACTTCTATCAATGAGATTCTACCTCCTCTTTTGGGTCCCGACACATGTCAATTGCAAAAATTATGTTTCTTTGTGTTTCATGAAAGGTAGCATTAGAAAGAATTAATAATAGGCATAAGAACAACACAGCTACCAGTTGGAAACCTTGGTTTAATTCTAGATTCCTGGCCCCGCACCCCCAAACTCCTTTATTCACCCAGTACTATCAAATCTCTCTCTCAGCACGTCCTGGACCTTTCTCCTCTTCAATACTCTTTGGCCATTTACATTGCCCTAGTTTGAGACCTCTGATCTTTGCCTAAACTTGTGCAAATGTTGCTCAAGTGTTTATCTTCTTACCTCCAGTCTCATGAGCACAGACAAAGATAAAATCATCCTGGAATATTTTTAAACCATAAAACCTCTATTACATGGTGTCTTGATTTCCATTTTCAAGTTTTCTTAACAAAAAAATCTTCAAGTAAGCTCAGGAATGGAAAGGCCATTTGTAAACCTGCAAAGTGCTGCACAAATATATATTGTTCTTTTTAAGGATTGCAGATTAAGCAATACTGAGTGGGTAATGTTACAGCTACCATTGAATCTATAAATAAGCTGCTTTCAATAACTCTTATTTCAGATCGGCCCATTAGATACGTACAGGAACTCACAAGTACACTTTGCCAAAAACAAAAACAAAACCAAAGTATTATTAGTTGCCAAACTCAGATCCTGACTTAAATTTTAACCTTTCAAGATTAGCAAATTCACAAAGTATGACCCAGGGATGCACCACTTAGATACTATCATGATACCTCCCCTACATCAATGCTGCACCTGCATTTGCATACATTTATAGCTGCAAATCACCACATATAAATCCCAGCAAATATGCAAGATTATAAAAGAAAAGAACTTAATTGTGTAAAAAAGGTGGGAGGTGAAAGACCAGATTTTTAGGAAGGAAGAGGTTGGGGGAGTTAACAAGGAAGACAATATCTACTTATTTCTCTATCACAGACTGGGCTATGTCTTCCTAATGATCCCAATTTCAACTATAGAATTACATTTCAACATTCTGTTGAGTATTATTAAATATTCAAATAATATTAATATTAATAGTAGTAGTATTTTAGTCCTAGTTTAAAAATAACTTTTTGCATACATCATCTCACTTTGCATTCACTGTTAATATAACTAGTTTACCTTAACACCGATGAGGGCAAAAAGAGGCAACTTAGTGTAACAGAAAAAGCACAATACTCAGAGGGGCAGTCAAATTCTTGTTCTGCTACTCATTGTGTAATCTTGAATATGGAAGCAAACTCTAGACACCTGAGTTGCCTCACCTGTAAAGTGGGAGAGTTGATCAGATAATATTTAAATTACTTTTAGTGCTTAAATTCTGATTTCATGGATCAAAAAATAATACATTCCAAAATCCAAACCCACACACCCACACTTGAAGTGAGTATATTTATTGTTATATCTCTCATCTCCTCAAAATAAAACTTAAGCCCTCATCCAAATAATTGAGGCATTTTGGATAGGAGAGCTTGGTTAGTCATATGAGAACAGCAATGTTGCCCTACTGCATTTTCTAATCATACTCTAATATCTAGTTATTTTAGCTTTATATTTAGAAAAAAATATAGAATCAATTAATGAGCTACCTATTACACTCTTGAAAAGTTCATTATCCAATATTGCAATATGTTCATATTTATATGTTCATATTACAAAAGTTCATATTCATATTCATATGTCCAATTAAAAAGTTCACTCTTAGGTTGAATTGAAACCTGCCGCTTCACAACCTCTTTCTTCTTTCTGTGTCTAGAACAAGACAGAGAGAGTCCTTTCCCATGTGATTGCCCTTTGAATAGTGGAGGACAGCTACATCTCCCAATTAGTCTTTTCTCCAGACTGAATATCCATAATTCCTTCAACCATTCTACATGTTGCATGGCTTTCAGAACATTATTGCTCTTTTTAAATGGGGTTACTAAGAACTGAATACAAATTCTACTAGACGTAGCAATATTTGGTTAGTGTCTTTTGAGTCTCGGACTTTTAAAAAACTCTGATGAAAGCAATGGACATTCTTCAGAGAAAGGTATATTCAGATTTTGTATATGATCAATGGTTACACAAAAATCCCCTGAAGTGCTTCTGTGGACTCCATACTAAGAACCGCTAATCTAGAAATATCTAGAACATAGTTGGGCTACTATTTCTGATTATTTTTGCAATATTCTAGTTAAATACACAGTGCCATTTTGATTCTTTTGAAGGAAGTAAAGGGATAAAAATAATTTGCGGTGGAAGTACTAGTAAATTAATACACATGTTTTTAGGTATTTTCAAGGAGAGATTTGTAGGAATTCAACTGTGAAATAACCTATCTTACCCATCTATATAACTTAATTTAGTTCAGAGACATGTTAGTAAACACTGTGACTCCTCCCCAAGTACAAGTTCACACTAATGCACTTATCAGTGCCAGGTAATACAACAGATTATACATGTTAAACAGCAGGATAATGATTTATCCTTAGCATGAGGAGTTGTTAAGCAGTCATGCAACCTGGCACACTTCCAGCTGTCAAAAGAGGTGCTTTCTGGTAGAGGTGCTTTCTGTATACTGAGTAGAGTACACCAATCCTCTGTTGAACACTAAAGGTAAATTAGACATAAATACAGGCCAAATAGCCATCTGTTTAATGTCATTTATTTCCTTAGGTACAATAACATTTTTGCTATGGCTATTCATCAATCACAGAGAAAACGTGACTGCAGATGCTTTATTCTTGATACTCTACTACTGCTCTGCTAGAACCTTTGTCAAAAAAATTAGACCAAAAATTGGAAGGAAAATTGTCAATTCCATATGAATAGTTCATTTTGGAAACCCACCCTGCATCTCACTGTGAGATTATTGTTGAAAGCAAAGGAAAACACCAAAGAGTTGCACCACAGGAGTAATCACATGTGCTTGACCTCAAGCCTTGTTAACCTATGTTCAGTGACTTCTAAGTGTGTTAGATTGAATTACTGATCCTACCTATTACTCCTGCCAATCCCCACTCCTTTGCCATGTGACTTTATAGTTCCTCCCACTAATGGCACAGTGTACCTCCACCCATTTACCTTGGGCTTGACCATGTGACTTGCTTTGTCCAATGGAATGTAGGTAGAGGAGACAATGTGCCAGTTTCAAGCCTGAGCCTTAAGAGAGACCTCATGTTTTCTTGTTTTCTTTCATCTCTACTGTCACCATGAGGAAAACATGTCCTGATTAGCTTACTAGTCCTAGACACATAGAGAAAACTCAGACCCAACCTGCAGCTAAGAGCTGTCCAGCTGAGCCCAGCCTAGACCACCTGACACCCATTCAACTCACAGAAATGTGAGAAAAATTACTGTTGTATGCCACTGATATTTGTTGCTGTTTGGCATACAGCAATAGCTGACTCTATATTGACTTTTAAAGGATACAACATAAAAAAATCTTTGATTTTACAATATTTCCTTTTGTCTTGTGGGATAAACACACACACACACATGTTTTTTTCCAACAAAAATTTTGAGTGCCTAATTTATGCCTGGCACACTGTATTAGACACAGAGTCTACCATGGTGAATGAACAATTTATGGTTGCTTTTTGTCTATTGATTTGAGTTTTATAACACCTCCTACTCCTTCTGACATAACTGAAAATATGGCAGCGTGTCATAAAATCAGGGCTGTAATCATTTGACTTCATATAGTTAAAAGCAACTGATGGAATACATCATCTCTAAGAGAAATTCTTATTTTTATACATACGTATGTAATTATTTATAGCAATGCTTCATTTCTCTGACTTCATCAGGAAAAGGAAATGCTTCACATCGGTAACCTTGGCACACTTTCCAGATAATGGAAGCGTGCATCTCAAGCTCAGAAATCTGAGCCACATTGAAGGGAAATCATATTACCCACTTTCTTGTCACCCCAAGGGACATGAAACATAATTTAACTTTTTCTCAGCAACTCATGGCCATCATTATAAACCACGATTATCATGCTGTGCTGTAATACAGCACTCTCTTTCCATGTTTCTCTTTCTGCTTACTGCCAGGCTGTCAACTTTCTATTCTATTGCTGTCCCCCAACCTGACTCTAATAGTCCTTTTTTCCTATCTAGTTTGATGCATCTCAACCAGTTAAGCAATCTTATTAAGAAGTATGTATCCAATAGAAGCGAAAAGACTCAGAGTGTGGCATTCTGCCCTTCTTGGGTGGAGTGCATAGTTTTTATGCATGGGCTTCAATAATAACAAGCCCTGACCTTTAAAATTATTTCTAAATAACATTGGGAATAAATGGTAAGTATTTGGAGAACTGAGGTTACTGGATTAAACTCTGACTTCAGGTGGTGCACCCAAGATGGCCAAATAGGAACAGCTCCAGCCTCCAGCTCCCAGCGTGAGTGACACAGAAGATGGGTGATTTCTGCATTTTCAACTGAGGTACTGGGTTCATCTCACTGGGGTGTGTCGGACAGTTGGCGCTGGTCTGTGGGTAGAGCCCGACCAGCGAGAGCTGAAGCAGGGCGAGGCATCGCCTCACCTGGGAAGTGTAAGGGGAAAGGGAATTCCTTTTCCTAGCCAAAGGAAATTGAGACACACAACACCTGGAATTTGGGTAACTCCCACCCTAATACTGCGCTTTACAAAGGTCTTAGTAAATGGCACACCAGGAGATTATATCCCACACCTGGCCCAGAGGGTCCCACACCCACAGAGCCTCTCATTGTTAGCACTGCAGTCTGAGATCTAACTGCAAAGTGGCAGCGAGGTTGGGGGAGGGACGCCCATCATAGCTGAGGCTTAAGTAGGTAAACAAAACCACCAGGAAGCTCGAATTGAGTAGAGCCCACGACAGCTCAAAGAGGCTGGCCTGCCTCTGTAGACTCCTCCTCTGGGGACAGGGCATAGCTAAACAGAAAGCAGCAGAAACCTCGGCAGAGGTAAATGCCCCTGTCTGACACCTTTGAAGAGAGCAGTGGATCTCCCAGCACAGAGGCTGAGATCTGAGAACAGACAGACTGCCTGCTCAAGTGGGTCCCTGACCCGAGTAGCCTAACTGGGAGACAACCCCAACTAGGTGCAGAATGACACCTCACACCTCACACGGCAGGGTATATCCCTGAGACGAAGCTTCCAGAGCAAGAATCAGACAGCAACACTCGCTGTTCAGCAATATTCTATCTTCTGCAGCCTCCGCTGCTGATACCCAGGCAAACAGGGTCTGGAGTGGACCTCAAGCAAACTCCAACAGACCTACAGCTCAGGGTCCTGACTGTTAGAAGGAAAACTAACAAACAGAAAGGACACCCACACCAAAACCCCATCAGTACATCACCATCATCAAAGACCAAAGGCAGATAAAAGCACAAAGATGGGGAAAAAGCAGGGCAGACAAGCGGGAAATTCACAAAATCAGAGCGCATCTCCCCCTCCAAAGGAATGCAGCTCATCACCGCAACGGAACCAAGCTGGATGGAGAATGACTTTGATGAGTCGAGAGAAGAAGGCTTCAGTCGATCAAACTTCTCAGAGCTAAAGGAGGAACTACATAACCAGCGCAAAGAAACTAAAAATCTTGAAAAAAGAATGGATGAATGGATAACTAGAATAATCAATGCAGAGAACCTTAAAAGAACTGATAGAGATGAAAACCATAACACAAGAACTACATGACAAATGCACAAGCTTCAGTAAACGACTCGATCAACTAGAAGAAAGAGTATCAGCGATTGAAGATCAAATGAATGAAATGAAGCGAGAAGAGAAGTGTAGAGAAAAAAGAGTAAAAAGAAATGAACAAAGTCTCCAAGAAATATGGGATTATGTGAAAAGACCAAATCTACGTCTGATTGGGGTGCCTGAAAGTGAGGGGGAAAATGGAACCAAGTTGGAAAACACTCTGCAGGATATCATCCAGGAGAATTTCCCCAACCTAGAAAGGCAGGCCAACATTCAAATTCAGGAAATACAAAGAATGCCACAAAGATACTCCTCAAGTAGAGCAACTCCAAGACATATAATTGTCAGATTCACCAAAGTTGAAATGAAGGAAAAAATGTTAAGGGCAGCCAGAGACAAAGCTCGGGTTACACACTAAGGGAAGCCCATCAGACTAACAGCAGATCTCTCAGCAGAAACTGTCCAAGCCAGAAGAGAGTGGGGGCCAATATTCAACATTCTTAAAGAAAAGAATTTTCATCCCAGAATTTCATATCCAGCCAAACTAAGTTTCATAAATGAAGGAAAAATAAAATCCTTTACAGACAAGCAAATGCTTAGAGATTTTGTCACCACCAGGCCCGCCCTACAAGAGATCCTGAAGGAAGCACTAAACATGGAAAGGAACAACAGGTACCAGCCATTGCAAAAACATGTCAAAATGTAAAGTCCATCGAAGCTAGGAAGAAACTGCATCAACTAGCAAGCAAAATAACCAGCTAATATCACAATGACAGGATCAAGTTCACACATAACAATATTAACCTTAAATGTAAATGGACTAAATGGTCCAATTAAAAGACACAGACTGGCAAATTGGATAAACAGTCAAGACCCGTCAGTTTGCTGTATTCAGGAGACCCATCTCACATGCAGAGACACACATCGGCTCAAAATAAAGGGATGGAGGAAGATCTACCAAGGAAATGGACAACAAAAAAAAACAAGGGTTGGAATCCTAGTCTCTGATGAAACCAACTTTAAACCATAAAAGATCAAAAGAGACAAAGAAGGCCACTACATAACGGTAAAGGGATCAATTCTTCAGGAAGAGCTAACTATCCTAAATATATATGCACCCAACACAGGAGCACCCAGATTCATAAAGCTAGTCCTTAAGAGACTTACAAGGAGACTTAGACTCCCATACAATAATAATGGGAGACTTTAACACCCCACTATCAACATTAGACAGATCAATAAGACAGAAAATTAACAAGGATATCCAGGAATTGAACTTAACTCTGCACCAAGTGGACCTAATAGACATCTGCAGAACTCTCCACACCAAATCAACAGAATATACATTCTTCTCAGCACCACATCACACTTATTCAAAATTGACCACAGAGTTGGAAGTAAGAACTCCTTAGCAAATGTACAAGAACAGAAATTATAACAAACTGTCTCTCAGACCACAGTGCAATCAAACTAGAACTCAGGACTAAGAAACTCAATGAAAACCACTCAAATACATGGAAACTGAACAACCTGCTCCTGAATGACTACTGGATCCATAACAAAATGAAGGCAGAAATAAAGATGTTCTTTGAAACCAATGAGAACAAAGATACAACATACCAGAATCTCTGGGACACATTTAAAGCAGTGTGTAGAGGGACATTTATAGCACTAAATGCCCACAAGAGAAAGCAGGAAAGATCTAAAATGGACACCCTCACACCACAATTAAAAGAACTAGAGAAACAACAGCAAACACATTCAAAAGCTAGCAGAAGGCAAGAAATAACTAAGATCAGAGCAGAACTGAAGGAGATAGAGACACAAAAAATATCCAAAAATCAATGAATCCAGGAGCTGGTTTTTTGAAAAGACCAACAAAATTGATAGACCGCTAGCAAGACTAATAAAGAAGAAAAGAGAGAAGAATCAAATAGACGCAATAAAAAATGATAAGGGGATATCACCACCGACCCCACAGAAATACAAACTACCATCAGAGAATACTATAAACACCTCTACGCAAATAAACTAGAAAACCTAGAAGAAATGGATAATTTCTGGATACTTACACTCTCCCAAGAATAAACCAGGAAGAAGTTGAATCCCTGAATAGACCAATAGCAGGCTCTGAAATTGAGGCAATAATTAATAGCCTACCAACCAAAAAAAGTCCAGGACCAGACGGATTCACAGCCGAATTCTACCAGAGGTACAAGGAGGAGTTGGTACCATTCCTTCGGAAACTATTCCAATCAATAGAAAAAGAGGGAATTCTCCCTAACTCATTTTACGAGGCCAACATCATCCTGATACCAAAGCCTGGCAGAGATATAACAAAAAAAGAGAATTTTAGACCAGTAACCCTGATGATCATCGATGCAAAAATCCTCAATAAAATACTGTCAAACCGAATCCAGCAGCACATCAAAAAGCTTATCCACCATGATCAAGTGGGCTTCATCACTGGGATGCAAGGCTGGTTCAACATTTGCAAATCAATAAACGTAATCCAGCATATAAACAGAACCAAAGACAAAAATCACATGATTATCTCAATAGATACAGAAAAGGCTTTTGACAAAATTCAACAGCCCTTCATGCTAAAAACTCTCAATAAATTTGGTATTCATGGAACATATCTCAAAATAATAAGAGCTATCTATGACAAACCCACAGCCAATATCAACTGAATGGGCAAAAACTGGAAGCATTCCCTTGAAATCTGGCACAAGATAGGGATGCCCTCTCTCACCACTCCTATTCAACATAGTGTTGGAAGTTCTGGCTTGGGCAATCAGGCAAGAGAACGAAATAAAGGGTATTCAGTTAGGAAAAGAAGAAGTCAAATTGTCCCTGTTTGCAGATGACATGATTGTATATTTAGAAAACCCCATCATCTCAGCCCAAAATCTCCTTAAGCTGATAAGCAACTTCAGCAAAGTCTCAGGATACAAAATTATGTGCAAAAATCACAAGCATTCTTATACACCAGTAACAGACAAACAGAGAGCCAAATCAGGAATGAACTCCCATTCACAATAGCTTCAAAGAGAATAGAATACTAGGAATCCAACTTACACGGTATGTAAAGGACCTCTTCAAGGAGAACTACAAACTACTGCTCAGTGAAATAAAAGAGGACACAAACAAATGGAAGAACATATCATGCTCATGGATAGGAAGAATCAATATCGTGAATATGGCCATACTACCCAAGGTAATTTATAGATTCAAAGCCATCCCCATTAAGCTACCAATGACTTTCTTCACAGAATTGGAAAAAACTGCTTTAAAGTTCATATGGAACCAAAAAAGACCCTGCATTGCCAAGACAATGCTAAGCAAAAAGAACAAAGCTGGAGGCATCACGCTACCTAACTTCAAACTATACTACAAGGCTACAGTAACCAAAACAGGATGGTACTGGTACCAAAACAGAGATGTAGACCAATAAAACAGAACAGAGCCCTCAGAAATAATACCACACATCTATAGCCATCCGATCTTTGACAAACCTGACAAAAACACGAAATGGGGAAAGGATTCCCTATTTAATAAATGGTGCTGGGAAAATTGGCTAGCCATAAGTAGAAAGCTGAAACTGCATCCTTTCCTTACTCCTTATACAAAAATTAATTCAAGATGGATTAGAGACCTAAATTTTAGACCTAAAACCATAAAAACCCTAGAAAAAACCTAGGTAATACCATTCAGGACATAGGCATGGGCAAGGACTTCATATCTAAAACACCAAAAGCAATGGTAACAAAAGCCAAAATTGACAAATGGGATCTAATTAAACTAAAGAGCTTCTGCACAGCAAAAGAAACTACCATCAGAGTGAACAGGCAACCTACAGAATGGGAGAAAAATTTTGAAATCTACTCATCTGACAAAGGGCTAATATTCAGAACCTATAAAGAACTCAATCAAATTTACAAGAAAAAAACAAACAACTCCATCAAAAAGTGGGCAAAGGATATGAACAGACATTTCTCAAAAGAAGACATTCATAGAGCCAACAGGCACATGAAAAAATGCTCATCATCACTTGCCATCAGAGAAATGCAAATCAAAACCACAATGAGATACCATCTCACACCGGTTAGAATGGCAATCATTAAAAAGTCAGGAAACAACAGGTGCTGGAGAGGATGTGGAGAAATAGGAACACTTTTACACTGTTGGTGGGACTGTAAACTAGATCAATCATTGTGAAAAACAGTGTGGCATTTCCTCAAGGATCTAGAATTAGAAATAATATTTGACCTGGCCATCCCATTACTGGGAATATACCCAAAGGATTATAAATCATGCTGCTATAAAGACACATGCACACGTATGTGTATTGCGGCACTATTCACAATGGCAAAACTTGGAATCAACCCAAATGTCCATCAGTGACAGACTGGATTAAGAAAATGTGGCACATACACACCATGGAATACTATGCAGCCATAAAAAAGGATGAGTTCATGTCCTTTGTAGGGACATGGATGCAGCTGGAAACCATCATTCTCAGCAAACTATTGCAAGAACAGAAAACCAATACCGCATGTTCTCACTCATAGGTGGGAAATGAACAATGAGATCACTTGGACACAGGAAGGGGAACATCACACACTGGGTCCTATTGTGGGGGGGTGGGGAGGGATAGCATTAGGAGATATACCTAATGTAAATGACGAGTTAATGGGTGCAGCACACCAACATGACACATGTATACATATGTAACAAACCTGCACGTTGTGCACTTGTACCCCAGAACTTAAAGTGTAATAATAATAATAAAAAACCTCTGACTTCAAATGGGGCTTTATATACCTTTCATTTCATTGTGCTTAGACATATTTAAAGTGGTTTTTTGGCATAATTAATCTTACTTAATAATCACAAAACTGTTCAAATAGCCAGACCAAAAGGATCTCAGACCTAAATGGAGTCCCACTCCAATGTACAAGCAGAGATATTCTGTTCTTCCCAAACACCAAGATTACAGAAAGTCAACAGTTGGAGACCCTAAAACATCAAATACCATGCAGCTACAATCAGTTTCTCTAAAAATTAAACACCTGAAATGAGATACAGTTATAGGTATTCAGCCATGCCATCTCATAAGTGATATATAAAGGGCTAAATAACGTTCTGGAGTAGAAAGTGAGGCTTGATAAAAATTCTGCCTGTGTCAGGTTTGGAATTTTTTTTATTATTATTATACTTTAAGTTCGAGGGTATGTGTGCATAACGTGCAGGTTTGTTGCATATGTATACTTGTGCCATGTTGGTGTGCTGCACCCATCAACTCGTCAGCACCCATCAACTCGTCATTTACATCAGGTATAACTCCCAATGCAATCCCTCCCAACAGTTATAGCACTGAGGATTACTTCATTTCTGGCTGTGCAGCAGACACTGTTATATCTGATGTTCCCATTAGTTTTTCCTGTCACATCGAACACGGTGCCTGGGACATAACAGGCACTCAACAAATGTTTGACGAATCAATGAATTTGCAAACTCATCAGATTTGTAAATTATTTGCCTCGTTTCTTCTAGTTATAGTTATTTTAGAATCAAAAAAACAGAACTAGATTTAATAAACTTCTAGTCTATCATTTACCAAGCTATTTGTATTAACTATGACTTCCATTATTAATTGCTTTCTCTGTTATCAATGTGCAACAATGGCATGGAGAAAAGAAAGCTGACACAGGGAGAGAAAGCAAGTAGAGAAGGTAGCAGTTACCTGAAGTAAAACTAGTTGTTTCAAACCCACTACTTTTGGCTCCAGTTTGCATAACTGTTTCTGTGCAGTCTGTGACTGTACATTGCATGTCAGCACCATTGACAGAATACAATAAAAAATAAATTCTTTGTTCAATTCAACACTTGGACACAGGATGGGGAACATCACATGCCAGGGCCTGTCATGGGGTGGTGGGAGTGGGGAAGGATAGCATTGGGAGATATACCTAATGTAAATGACGAGTTGACGTGTGCAGCACACCAACGTGGCACATGCATACATATGTGACAAGCCTGCACATTGTGCATGTATACCCTAGAACTTAAAGTATAATAAAAAATTTTTAAAAATAAATTCCTCTTGCTTCCCACCAGGTATACAGTCTATGCACAAACCCAGTAAATGGTTCAAATGCCCTCACAGAAGCCTGTTCCAACTGTGGGTTCCATTTGCCCTATACGGGGTTGTGTAGAAACCATTCCTGAGAGAAAGTCTCAGTTATGGGTGGTGGAGTATTCATCTGTTTTCATCATTTTCTCTCAAAGTGTTTACAAATGTATGACATAAAAACATGAAGTACTTTGGATTACTTGTTGATATTTACCTGTTTAATCTACATAGCTCTCTGACATTTGCATAAACTGTACATATTTAAATTCAGCACCCCTATAGTAAGAGTCCTCTAACAGCTGTCTAAACATAATTCACCATAAATTCTGTTATTTCCTAAAATATCAAGAATGTTTATTTTCTATTTGTCGTAGTTATTATAATTTTAAAAATCACATTGTGGATCCCTTTAAAATGGTTTTCTTTTATTTATTGTTACAATAAAATGTATAGCAGGGTAAAAAGTAAAATGTTCTCCAAATTTTCCCACTCTTCTTCCAAATTCACCTCCATTAACAAAGGTATAACTATCAAACTAAACAGCTTCTTCAAGCAAAGGATCCAATCAATGGAGTAAAGAGACAACCTATAAAATGGGAGAAAATATTTCCAAGCTATGTCTGATAAAGGGTTAATACCCCAAATATATAAGGAACTCAACTCAATAGCAAGAAAACAAATAACCCAAGTAAAAAAATGGGCATAGAACCTCAACAGACACTTCTCAAAATAATAAATACAAATGGCCAATAGATATATGTAAAAGTACTCAATATCACTAATCATCAGAGAAATGCAAATGAAAACCACAGTGAGATATCACCTCACCCCAGTTAAAAAGGCACTTATTAAAAATATGAAAAACAAGTGTTGATGAGATTACAAAGAAAAAGAAATCTTTGTACACTGTTGGTGGGAATGTTAAGTTGCTTCTTATATTCATCTAGGCATGAGTTTCTCAATGATTCTTTTTTTTTTTTTTTCATTAGCCATCTGTCCCTAAGGTTAGGTCTTATACTACTTAGTTCCCTTAAGAGTCTGGAAATTATGGTCACTGGGTCAGTAACTTTACTGGTGATCTCATTCTGGCAGAGTTCACCACCTTGGTTGGATTGAGTAGTCGTAACTCACCTTTCTTGAAACTCTAGAAATTCCAATGTCAAAGTTTGCCTGGTCTTTGCTATCAATGTAAGTTATCTTATTCTTATGGTTTAAAGAAGAATGGAAGATATTCTGGACAAAAGGCCTTGAAGAATTGTTATATTTGGAAACATAGACCCCAATCTCTAAAGTATTTCAGTGTTTCACCTTTAGAAACTGTCTCGTTTCTCCCCTAGCTGCTGGTTATAGAACAAAATGGCCACCTTACAATATATGTAAACTGCAACTCAAAATCCAGCCATCCCTTCTCCAAAATAAATGCCTTCTTCAGTATTTTAAAGATGCTTAATGACTGTTTCCTTTCCTCACTTAATAAAGAAACAGAGCCTATAATCTACATGAGAGAAGAGAAACACTAGCCCAGCCAGGCAATATGCTCACATGATCCCTCGGGAGTATACAGAGGAGCAGCTTTTATCCAACAAGAAGAAAGGAACATCTTTACAGATACACAGGATTTTTATGAGAAAGGAAATACAGTAACATACTCAGCTATTTGACATCCCTCTTCTCTTTAGTATTTGGCAAGTTAATTACACCATTAAGGCCCAATGCTATATCTGGATTAAAACGCCTGACTTACTCTGTGAACTTGAACAAGTCATTTCTCTCTGGGCTCTGGTTTCCAGATCTATAAAGTGAAGTAGTTGTACTAAAAATCTCTAAAGACCCTGCCAGCTCTGACGTTATAACAGTTCAACAACTGGGAAGATAGATCCAAAATACAGTTTGAATGATGGCCAACATCTGGACAATAATCCCAACCTCATACCGCTAGCCTGGCATGCCCAAAATACTAATACTATACAAAAAAGTAAGAAGCAAAATAATTTGCCCCACCCATCTATCCAGTCTTTTCTTCTCCTATAAGTCAAAATAGTCTACTCTCTGTCCTTTGAATTCTTTCACTCATTCCCACTACCACTTCCACATCTTTCTCCACACTATTACCCTATATGGATAATTTTCCTTCCTCTACCTACTCAAATTCTACCCTTCCTTCAAACCACAGCCCAATATTTGCTAAATTGAGTTTTTACTAATTGCTCCCAATCAGTGATCTTTTCCTTCCTTGAACTCCAGTAGCTGATAATTCTTTTGTTTAATTATCTGTTCAAAAGAGTATCTACATTTTCACTGTGTCTTTTAAAAAGGTCTTTCTGGTTGTAATCCAAAGTGTCTCTGAAGTAAAACAAGGATTCTCATTAGCGACCAAGTGCCTTCATATTTATTAAGAAAAAGGGACAAGAATATTTGTCTTATTCTACTCCTTAAAAAAGTTAAAAGTAAATTTTACTCAAAAAATCACAGATCTGGCTATAGAAACTTCAATGCAAGGCTTGGAAGTGCTCTAAAGTAAAGGGACTCTGTATTTTGGCATTTTTCATTATTATTATTATTATTATTATTAATAGTAATGTTAGTATCAGTATCATTGAAGATTACTGTTGTTGTTATAAACAAAGATGAGCTAGATTTTACACTGCAGAAGTGAAAGTTTTAGCAAAAGGTTTTAGGGAAGAGCATAGAGACCATTTTACCTGAGAGAGAAATCTAGAGATAGAAGGAAATGCTTTTTCTGATTAACTGAGGAAGAATGGAGAAAGCACTTTTCCTTTGGTAAAATAAATAATAAACTAAAACAAAGAGTTCAGTGTAATCCACTGCAAGGGTTTAAAATCTTTTCCAAACAGTGACTTAGAATAGCACATTGATTTTTTAACTCTGTTAACTACTCTTAAAGGTAAAATCAAGTAGCTCAGATCAAACATTCAACCAATATTTATTGAGCAATATTATGTGCAGGGCATTGTGCTAGATGTTACAGGGGACACAAGAGTAAAAACATACCCAGGAATTAGTTCACACCTTTATATAGGGAGCTTTTGTTTGGTGGAAGAACAGAAGGAAAGGAGGGAGGGGGGTAACAAAAGAGGGAAGGAGGGACTACCATTTGTAGGACAAAAACTTAGGAATCCTTAACTTTCCTCTCATCTATCATGTTTCTTTTATTTTATTTTTTGCATCTGTCCTCTCCTTTTTCTAACATTTTCCCTGGCTACATTTTTCTGCCCCTCCAAGCTGTCCTATACACAACTGTCAATGTGATTTTTCTATTGTACACACCCTATGATTCAGCCACACAAAATTATTTGTGCCAGAATCACATGTCTCTGAACTTTCTCAGGCTGTTTTTTATTTTTGGCCAAGTCTTAAAGACTAATATGGGAGAACATATTACTCTTTAAGAGGTGGCCAAAAATCACCTTTTAGGTGACATTTTTTCCTGACACTTATGGGCAAAAATAGTCCTTCCTCTGTGATCTCATAGCACCTAGTAGATAACTGGATTAGCACTTAGCAAACTGCATAGGAATTATTTGTTTATATTCTGTCTCCCTCTTCAGACAGTTGTGTAAGTCAGGATTCGGTTGCAGGAAACAAAAACCACTCTGTGTGTAGGATCATTGGAAATGACGGAGGAGCAGGCTGTAGGCTGGGCCTTTGTGAATGACTCCCAGAACAGCTGGCCCCCTCAGAGAACCTTTGCCACAATCAGGAAATCAGAGTCATGAGGCCACTGTAGGAAATACTGAGGGATAGAACACACTATTATACATAAATCCAAGAAGCATGCATAGCCACCATCATACTGCCTCTAAATCCCCACAAAGCTGCTGACTAAACCCAAGAAAGCTGCTTCAGAAATGCCCACCATCTCCACAGCTGTGCTTGAGGGCAGCAACAGGTAGGCCAGTGCTATGGCCACTGCCTCATTTCTGCCTCAAAACCCCGTGTCAGAACATCTATTTGGTGGATATACCAGAAGCCTAGCTATAAGAGACTCTGTGAGATATGGATTTTTAGCTTTCAAAACTTGGCAATATAGAAACGCACACCAGAAGGAAGTAGTAGTAGATGCTGAGTGCCAATCTACCACCATACGTACCACATATCTTTAGCACCTGGAAATAGTTCCTGCCCCATAAGATGTATTTAATAGACACTTGCTGAATTCTGAATATAAGAGTACCATGAAGGTGTTGGTAATTTTTTAAACTGTCAGTTTCCTGCTTCCTCTCTTTTGATTGTGAAAATTATTCATTTTAGAAGAATGCTCACCTAATCATTATTTATAAAGAGAAAATCTGTAACATCCTACATATAAAACAAATGGAGATTAATAAATGAATTATAACAGAATAATATATACAGTCATTAAATAATGACGTAGATCTCTCTGTTGATGTGGGAAGACACTTGTGATATATATGGAAAAGCAGGTACAATTAAATGCCTATCTCACACCATAAGAATAAATTCCAAGTGAATTAAGGAGATGAATGAGAAACAAAACTTTAAAATTCTGAAAATAGAAGATAGCCTCAGGATAGGGAACAATATCCAAAACAAGACAATAAAGGAGTACAAACTATAATGGAAACTGCTAAATCTGACTCCATTAAAATGTGAAATTTCTATCCAACAAAATAACTACATAAGCCATACATATCAACAAAGGATTAATATTGAAATTATATATATAAATAATCATAATAAAAACACAAGCATCTCAACAGAAAAAGAACGCAAAGGATATTAATAGAGAATTCACAGATTTATAAAAATGGCTGATAAACATTTGAAAAGTTCCTCAACCTCAATAATAATCATGGAAATGCAACTTAAAATTACGGAGGGATACCAATATCAGTCAACTAACTGGCAAAAATCTTTAAATCTCATGTTGCCAAGTATTCGCAAAAATATGGAGCCACAGGAAATCATACATACAGGTGAAAGAGTATCATTTTATGCCCAAATAATACCCCAGATACAGGTCATCACGCTTTTTCTGTAAAGGGCCAAATGGTAACTATTTTAGGTTTTGCAGTCCATACAATCTGTGTCATTGTGGCACAAAAGAAGACATAGACCACAAATAATAGGATGTAGTGGTGTTCCAATAAAACCTCATTTACAAAATCAGGTAACTAGACAGATTTAGCCCATAGTATATAATTTCTTGATCCTTGTCCTGGAGAAACTATCACATATATACATAAGAAAGGAGACAAGCAAAATAATATTCATTGCAGCAATATTTATGATGGTGAATAATTGAGAATAATCTAAATCTCCATCAGCAACAGAAAAGGTAAATAAAGAGTGCTAAAGTCATAAAATGGAATATGACACAGCAAGTGAAATGAATGAGTCAAATTATATTGATATACTCAAACCTTAAAAAATAATGATGTTGGGTTAAAAATGCAAGTGTGTGTGTGCATATACATACATAGTTTAATAACATGAAAATCTATCAAATACCTGTATGCTTTATGAATACACATGTATGTAGTAAAGATATTATGGAAATGATGAATACCAAAATCAAAAGAGTGTCCCTTAGGGGAGAGAGGGAGAGAGGAAATAAATGGAATATAATAAAGGAGTAAGCAGGTGAATTTAACTGCATCTATTTGATTTCATTTTTTGAAACAGCACAAAATAATCTGAATATGAATAATTTCATTGTGGAAAAATGTTGCTATTTGACAAAGCTGGGTTGTGGATACACAGGTATTCACTTTATTATTCTACTCTCTGTGCTTTACTGTATGCCTAAAATATTCCATAATAAAAGAGTAGATTAAAAGAATGTACAGTATTATTTTAAAATATGTATTGAACAAATTAATATGGATAGTATATTTTTGAAGACTTAGAGGATATATACCAAAATGCTAACAATAGTTGTTTTGTGATTGTGGGGTTATGAGTACTTTTTATCTTGTTCATTGTGTTTTCCTATATTGCCCAATTATTAACAATAACATGTCACATTATTTTTAACAACGTATTCATTATGGGATAAAAGGAAACCTCCATTAATATTTTTAGCATCATTCCTTCTATTATATATTTTTGGTCCCCTATCTGTCTCCTTGTCATTGAGACCATATTGAATATACACTACTACTGTTTGCTTTTATTCATTATTCTAAGCAGTTCCTTGTACTATTCAAAATTCTTTATAGAATCATTTCTATAACTGCATACTATTTATGTAATTTGTAAATTTGCAACTTTAAGCATCTTTTGAGAAATTCTGGAAAATATTTACCTACTAAATGTATAATGCAAGCCTCAAATTCCAGAGCTTCTTCCATACATTCTATACATCAACTGAGGGTCAATGGGGCATCTATCAGTACTGTTATTTTTTGTTGGTTTTGTTCTTGCCAGCATTCCACAAATACTGAATCACCCACTTGAATAAAATAATTTAAAAATAGATTTCTTACACTGTCTTTTAGACCGAATCAACTGGAGGCTTCCTCAATATGTTATCAAAGCTCCTTTGGGCTCTCATGATCCTCTGGTAAAACAGGCCGCTGATAAGAGATTTTTTTGCGCCCTTGGTTCAACAGGGTAGAAGCTGACAGCTGTCATTGTGTGGCCCTGGCACATACCATGAGCTGGTGGCCTCCATCTGGGACCCTGAACATGCTTTGCAAACCTCTCAATCACATGCAAAGTTAGGTGACATTTTGAAATATGGCTTTATGGTGTAATTACCCAGAAACTCATCAATGCCTATGGGCACCTTGACATTTTATTGCTGTGGAACTCATCATCTACTATCTTAAAATATGTCATTTGTTGGATCCAAATTCAGTGGCTCTGTCATTTCCTAGGTGTTATTTGAAAAGGTTATTGATGTCTTTCTGTGAAATAATAAAGTGACAAATGTAAACAAGACGCTTTCAAACAGCTATTTCATTAATCTAGTTGTTATTGTTTTTCATAATACATATCCTTGGGTCATTTAAAGCACTTCACTTTCTTAAGCAAGGTACAAACAGCTTTGCTTTTTTAAATTGTGAAAAAGAAAGGGACAGAAAAATGAAGACAGTTGGAAGTTCAATTTTGAATTGACCGGTCTCCAACTTTCATGTACTGCTAAATAAGCCCCTAGTCATTATTTGGCTTTTGTTATATCAACCTCCCCACTAGCCTTCCCCCACCTTCCAACTGCTTTTGACCTATCACCATCCCAAAATACAAGTGGTTTCTTCTTGTTGGCATAAAGATAATCTGAGGGCACATCCCGAATTTTAGCCACTCCAGACACTGACCCTACCAATGTATCTGGTGAATCTATAAGCTCCAAAAAAGAGAGGATTGTGCTTTATTTATCCTTGTAATCCCAGCCAGTGCCTAGAATGATTCCTGAAGCACATAGTAGGAAAAAAAAATCTTTGTTAAATTGAATTGCAAATACCCAGAGGCAAGTTTTAAAATTTGTGAGTTACAGGCCACAATGAATGTCAAACTAAGGAGCATAATTGGGTATTCATGTGTGAGCATTAGATCACACTGATTAATGATTTAAAATATTATCCTACCACACAAAATATCTGTTTGGCTTATGAAATGTGAAATATGCTGGGTTATTTCTAAAAGATCTGTATTTAAAAGAATGTGAAGTCTTCTGTAAGAAAATATGCATCTTCTACTTCGCCAACAGTAAAAAACATAGTATGTATTTTGAAGTACATACAAAGAACTGGTGTTGACAACATTAAATTAGAATGTGGCCTACTGATAAATACACATTGTATTTCACAACCCCTTACCTTTTTAATCGTCACTGTCTGAAATGTATCTCATTAGTATGGAAAGTACAGTGGCCTTTCTGTCCTCTTAGTTTAGTTGCCAACTGCAACCAAAATAAGCATATTCCTTGGACAGGAATACTCAAGGCATTTAATGGACTATAAGATTCTTGAGGGTTTTGTCCACCTCTATATCCATAATAATTATGACTTACTGGTTTATAGCAGGAAAAATATTTATTGAATGTATTTGCCCCTCCTCCAATTATTGTTCCAGTGAGTGAGAGTGGGAGTTGGGATGGCAGACAAACCTTGAAATTCTTTGAGAACATTATTTGACCTCAGGTACAGTTTCAGTCATCAGCAGTAGTAACCACACTGCACTGCAAAGTCCAATCGCTGTGCAAAAATAGCCAAATGGAACAAGAATCTATGACATTATTGCTCAAGGTAGCTGGGCATGGTGGCTCATAACTGTGCCTGTAATTGCAGCTCTTTGGGAGGCCAGGTGGGTCGATCACTTGAGGTCAGGAGTTCAAGACCAGCCTAGCCAACATGGTGAAACCTTGTCTCTATCAAAAAATACAAAAATTAGCCAGGCATGGTGGTATGTGCCTGTAGTCCCAGCTACTCGGGAGGCCAAGGTGGGAGAATTGCTTGAAAACGGGAGGCGAAAGTTGCAGTGAGCTGAGCTCAGGCCATTGCACTCCAGCCTGGGCAACAGAGTGAGACCCTATTCAAAATAATAATAATAATAATAAAAGTAAAAAATAAAATATTGCTCAAGGACTCAAAAAATAATACAAGTACTAGACTATAATAGTATAACAAACTCCCAGTTAATTCTTCAATTTGTCTTTATATCAAGTAAAAACTAATACCAATATATATGTTTTGATGTTTTCATTGACACAATAAGTGACAGGAGCAGCACTAAACAGATTTTATACCTGCACCACATATATGCTAGATTCACTTTCTTTGCTACAGCTCAATGCAAATAATGAAATTTTTCATTAGGTAGACCATGTGCTTTTATTAAAGTAGCATATTTAATGGGAAATGGATGTACTTCTAAATATTTAGAATACATTTCTAGCTCTGTTTCCACATTATTATTTAGACTCCTTTGTCCTTGGAATGTGAATAGTACCAATTAGGCTTACAAATAAGTTTAAGTTTAATGGCTGAGCTCTAACAAACCACTTGCATTGTTTATCATTGCAAAGATGAATAGCTTGAGGAGGCTGCTCTCTCAGCCAATCTAGCTAAAATCGACGGTGATGTGAATGTTAAAGTTAGTTTGGGGAGGTTTATACATTGTAGCTGAAGAACCCAGATGAATAACTTGGTCATTTCACACTTAGAGCTTTAGTTCTGTTATCTCAGTGGTGCTACTTGTGTGATTTCACAGACTTTACCCAGTCCTCAGGCTTAGGCTATACTACCAGGCACTGTTAGAGGTGATGCCTTATATTAACATTGTGCTTAACAGTTTCTCAAAGCTTACCCACATGCATTAATTGCTTTTAAACTTAAGACTCTGAGAAATAGTCAGGGTAGGTATTCCCATTTCAAACAGGCTCTCAAAGTCTAATGTCAGACAGCTAGTAAAGTCATTAGAGCTGGTGGGAGGCCCTTAGGAGACTGTTGTAGATATATAGAGAAAGGCATAGTCAGATATCAGGTGATGCAAATTTAAAATAGTGTTGAGTCAGAAAAAATGAGAAAATATAAAATATTTTTAATCATTATAAAGCAATGCATGTATATTTTTTAAACTTCCGAACAATTTATAAGTGTATAAATTAGAAAGTTAAAACAAATTCCACCCTTCCTCCAAATCCCTTTTCCTATGGGTAATTATTCTCAATAATTTGGTGCATATCTCTTGTCTTTTTTTTCTATACAAGTAATATATATGTGGATCTATGTATCTGTGTATTGATGTGTAACCAAAATGGGACCATATTATACATGCTATACATGCTGGCCTGCAATTTATATTTTTATCTTAACAATGTACCATGGACATTTTTTCTTGTCACTACTTATGGATCCACCTTACAATTACTAATAGCTGTGTTCATAGAATAGATGTACAATTAACCAGTTCCCTGTTGCCTCACAGGTAGTTTCCTGTCTTGGACCATTTTAAATAGTACTGTAAAGAATATCTTTGTTTACATAGGTTAACACACTTGAGTATTCCCATAGGATAGTTTCACAAAATTGTAAATGGTAGGTCAAAGTATATGTATTTTAGATTTCAACAGATAGTGTCTAAGTGCCTTCCAAAGAGGTTGTACCAATACAGTGTATGAAAGTGCATGGAAGGTTATTTTGAAGAAATAGCTGACAGGATGTGAAGACTGATTGGATTAGGAAGGAAAAGCAGAGTCAAAGATAACTTCAAACTCTGAGGTCTGAGTGATTTAAAGAATGGTGTCACCTTTGACAGACACAGGGAAGTTTGAGGGAAGCATGGTTTAAAAGGAAAAAAAGAGTAAAGATAAAAGGACGAAAGGCCAAACACTGAATCTCTAGGATCCCCATAGTAAGAAAGCAGAAAGAAAGGCCATCAAAGGGAACAGAGGATGCATAATCAGAAATGTAGGGTGACAAATCTACAAGGAAATGGTTCTAAGGAGAAGCTAAGCCTTGTGACATGGCACAGAGGTAAGGAATAAAACATGGCTTTGAATGTAGTGATCAGAAAATCACTGGTAGCCTTCAAGAATGCAGTTTTATATTGGAGAAGTGGAAAACGTGGAAAGCAATTTTTAAAAATGGTAAAGGATCTTGCATAAAGATTAATCATTCTAGAAAGTCAGTAATGAAAGGAAAAAGGAAAAGAAAAGTAAATGCTGAACAATATGCCCTTCCTCCCATCTGAAGGACACCACTAGAAATTCCTATATTGGGTCTTGCCTCTTTTACAGGTTATAAGAGGTCTCACTCCAGCCCCGGCGACAGAGCAAGACTCCGTCTCAAAAAAAAAAAAAAAAAAAAAAGAGGTCTGATAACATATAAACAGTCCCAGTGGAGTAAGCTCTTGAGCTTTCCTAAGCCTAGAGTGCTCTAAACAGAGCAGGAATGAAAGAAGGAACCAATAATCAGGGGAGATAGGAAAAAATTTGAAAGAAGAATAAGACGGTAAAGACATGCTTTACCTACTTCAAATTTTCTTGTCCAAATTGCCAACCCAATGAAATAAACAATGTCAATATACACAACACATCACTACACAAGCATTACAATGATTCCACAGGCTGGGCATGGTGGCTCATGCCTGTAATCCCAGCACTTTTGAAGGCTGAGTCAGGAGGATTGCTCGAGGCCGGGAGTTCCAGACCACCTTGGGCAACATAACAAGACACTATATCCACAAAAATAAATAAATAGGCCGGGCGCAGTGGCTCAAGCCTGCAATCCCAGCACTTTGGGAGGCCGAGGTGGGCGGATAACGAGGTCAGGAGATCGAAACCATCCTGGCTAACACGGTGAAACCCCGTCTCTACTAAAAACACAAAAAATTAGCCGGGCGTGGTGGCGGGCACCTGTAATCCCAACTACTCGGGAGTCGAGGCAGGAGAATGGCGTGAACCCGGAGGCAGAGCTTGCAGTGAGCCGAGATCGTGCCACTGCACTCCAGTCTGCGTGACAGGCTGAGACTCTGTCTCAAAAAAAAAAAAAAGAAAACAGAAAATAAAAAAAATAAATTAATTAATCAATTGTACAACTCATATACATTGACATGGAGAGACATATTCTATATTTTAGGTTAAAATAGGTGGTAAAATGGCATGTTTGTGTAATCTCAGGCATATAAAGTTATATTCATCTTTGTACTTAATACTAAACAATGTCCAATAGATGTTAACAATGATTCCCTGGGTGGTGTGATTATGGGTAATTTTTTTGTACTCTTTATTATTTATAATATACCTGTGAGTTTATCATTTTACTTAATCAATAAAATATTTTTAACTGCCTTCTTGACTCCTGGCTTTGGCAAAAGGCAACTGCACCGGGCTGGATAAGCCAGATGGTGGAGAAGAGATGGAGTAAGTCCTGAGACTACTTTTTTTTTTTTTTCTGAAAGATTGCCAGAACAGATAAGCCACAACTAGAAGCAGAAACAACCCAGGACATTTTGACAAGGACAGTTTTTGAGTTAGGAATCAGGGATAAAATAAGAAATAAAGTGAAACCTAGGAATTGGATGAAATAAGGTGAGATAAACTTCAGATATGGGGCAGAGTTCAGACATAAATTGAGGCTGTCTCTGGCACACTGTACCAAGTTCCTTCCCCCCACCCGCCTACCTGGAGACAGAATTTCACTCTTGTTGCCCAGGCTGGAGTACGATGGCGCAATCTCGGCTCACCACAACCTCTGCCTCCCAAATTCAAGTGATTCTTCTGCCTCAGCCTCTTGAGTAACTGCGATTACAGGCATGCACCACCACACCAGGCTAATTTTGTATTCTTAGTAGAGACAAGATTTCTCCATGTTGATCAGGCTGGTCTCGACCTCCCGACCTCAGGTGATCCGCCTGCCTTGGCCTCCCAAAGTGCTGGGATTACAGGCGTGAGCCACCGTACCCAGCCCCAAGTTCCTGTTTTAAAAAGACGAAAATGTAATGGTTTGTTCTTATATCAAAATGTCATGTTTCTATTCCAAAAGATCCAACCCATTCCCTAAAATCAGATTTATTGGCTACCTTATACTGGCATATTTTCAGAAAGCCAACAAAACTGAACACCAGATACACATCACAAAAATTTAATGATAGCAGACACTCTCTCTAAGCAATCCCTGCAGTGTGCAAGTCTCCCAACGTTGTGTTCATTCCTCATGCCTCTTCAATGAATACTGTTGAGACAATTGAACATGCATATGCAAAAAGAAAAAAGAACTTTGATCAGTGCCTTCAACCATCATACCATATAAAAATTTACTTAAAATGAATCATAGACCTATATGTTACCCAGTGGAAGTGGCAACACTCACCATCTCCCCTAGTGACCCACTAGCAAAATTTTTGCTTCCTGTTCCCATGACATTATGTTCTGCTGGCCTAGCGGTCTTAGTTCCAGAGGGAGGAAAGCTGCTACCAGGAGACACAACAACAATTTCATTAAACTGGAAGTTAAGATTGCCACCTGTACACTTTGGGCTCCTTCTATCTTTAAGTCAACAGGCTAAAAAGGGAGTTACAGTGTTGGCTGGGGTGATTGGCCCAGACTATCAAGATGAAATCAGACTACAACTCCACAATGCAGGCAAGGAAGAATATGCATGGAATACAAGAGATCCATTAGGGCGTTTCTTAGTATTACTATGCCCTGTGAATAAGATAAATGGGAACTACAGTAGCCCAATACAGGCAGGACTACAAATGGCCCAGACCCTTAAGGAATGAAGGTTTGGGTCACTCTACCAGGAAAAACACCATGACCTGCTGAGGTGCTTGCTGAAGGCAAAGATAATATACAATGGGTAATAGAAGACAGTAGTCATAAATACTCCCTACGACCACTTGACCAGCTGCAGAAATGAGGACTAATTGTCATGAGTATTTCCTCCTCCTTTTGTTAAAAACATGTTTGTGAATGTATACATTTGTACTAAAATAAAATCTTCATTTTGTTTACTTTCTCCTTTATCATGTGACATAAGATTTATTGACTTCACATCAGCACTTAAGTATTGTTAACTTTATGTAATAGTACTTGGGTTGGGAATTGGTGTGTTTTTGGTTGTACAAAGGATAGTTGTATTATGTTAGGCATAATTATGACCTTATTATTGTCTTTGTTTAAATATTATGTATAATCTCAGGAGATGTATATGGGTTCAAGTTGACAAGGGGTGGACTTGTGATGGTTAATACTGAGTATCAACTTGATTGGATTGAAGGATACAAAGTATTGTTCCTGGGTGTGTCTGAGAGAGTGTTGCCAAAGGAGATTAACATTTGAGTCAGTGGACTGGGAAAGGCAGACTGCCCCCTTAATCTGGGTGGGCAAAATCTAATCAGCTGCCAGGTCAGCCAGAATAAAAAGCAGGCAGAATGTGAAAAGGCTTGACTGGCTTAGCCTCTCAGCCTACATCTTTCTCCCATGCTGGATGCTTCCTGCTCTAGAACATCAGACTCCAAGTTCTTCAGCTATGGGACTCAGACTGGCATCCTTGCACTTCAGCTTGCAAATGCCTATTGTGCGACCTTGTGGTCATGTAAGTTAATACTCCTTAATAAACTCATATATATATATATATCCTATTAGTTCTGTCCATCTAGAGAACCCTGACTACTACATACACCTAAAATTAGAAAACATTTATTAGAATACATAGGAGAAAATTCTGTAACTTTGTGTTAGATGAGGATTTTTTAATAGGACCCAAAAAGCATAAACCATAAAATAAAAAAAAATAAATTGGACTTTATCAAAATTGAAATGTTTTCCTCCAAATACATTGTTAAGAAAATAAAAAGGCAAGCTACAGTCTGGGAGAAAATATTTACAAACCATGTATCTGATAAAGTACTTGCATGGAGAACATATGAAGAACCCTAACAACTCTATAAAAAGAAAGCCATCAACTCATTTTTTTAAATGAGATAGATAAAGATTTGAGCAAAATTTCATATTTTGCAAAAGATGCCAAATAAGCACATGAAAAGAAGCTTAACTTAATTAAACATTAAGGAAATGCAAATTAAAATCACAATGACATACTACTGTACAACGTTAGAATCACTAAAGTTTCAAACACTGATAATATCAAGAGCTGATAAAGATGTAGAGCAACCTCATACATTTTTGTTGGAAATAAAAAATAGTATAGCCACTTTGAAAAACAAGTTAGCAGTTTCTTATACAATTGTACATACACTTACCATATAACTCAGTGATTCCATTCTTAAGTATTTAACTTAGAGAAATGAAAACCTATATCCACATAAAAGTTTATGCATGAATGTTCATATCAACTTTATTCATAATCACTCAGAACTGGAAACCACCCAAATATCTATCACCTGCTGTACAGATCAGCAATCTGTGTTAACATCCATACAGGGAAATCGTACTCAGCAACAAAAGTGGACAAACTACTAATAGATGCAGAAACATAGATAGATGTCCAATGCATTACGGTGAATGAAAGATACCAGACTCAAAAAGGTACATACTGTATGATTATACTTACATTTCACTGTGGAAAAGGTACAACAAACAAGTCCAGAAAACAGATCGATACTTGCTAGATGCTGGAGTTGGGGGGGATTTATTATGAAAAAACATGAGAAATATATATCTTGATTATGGTGGTTACCTGAATCTATGTTTATCAAAACTCATAAAACTGTATGTTAAAAGGTGCATTAGTCTGCTATAAAGAACTGCCTGAGACTGGGTAATTTATAAAGGAAAGAGGTTTAATTGACTCGCAGTTCTGCATGACTGAGTAGACCTCAAGAAATTTGTAATCATGGCAGAAGGCACCTCTTCACAGGGTAGTAGGAGAGAGAATGAATGCTGAGCCAAAAGGGAAGCCCCTTATAAAATCATCAGATCTTGTAAGAACTGACTCACCATCATGAGAACAGCATGGGGAATCCCCTATGATCTACTTACCTCCCATGAGGTCCCTCCCCCAGCACACGGGGATTAAAAATCAGATTATAATTCAAGATGAAATATGGGTAGGAACACAGAGCCAGTCCATATCTTTCCACTTCTGACCCCTCTCCAATTGCATCTTTCTCACATTTCAAAATACAATTATGCTGTCCCAACAATTTTCCAAAGTCTTAACTCATTTCAGCATTAACCCAAAAGTCCAATTCCAAAGTCTCATCTGAAACAAGATAAGTCCCTTCAACCTAGGAGCCTGTAAAATCAAAAGCAAGTTAGTTACTTCCAAGATACAATGTGGTAAAAGCATTGGGTAAATGCTCCTGTTCCAAAAAGGAAAAATTGGCAAAAACAAAGGGGCTACAGACCCTATGCAAGTCTGAAATCCAGCAGGAGAGTCAAATCTTAAAGCTCCAACATGATCTCCTTTTACTCCATGTCTCACATCCTGGTCACACTGATGTAAGAGGTGGACTCCTACAACCTTGGGCAGCTTTGCTCCTGTGGCTTTGCAGGGTATAGCTCCTCTCCTGGCTGCTTTCACAAGCTGCCATTGAGTGTCTGTGGCTTTTCCAGTTGGCACAGTGCAAACTGTCAGTGGATCTGCCATTCTGGAGTCTGGAGGATGGTAGCCCTCTTCTCACAGCTCCATTAGGCAGTGCCCCAGTGGGGACTCTGTGTGGGGGCTCTGGCCCCACATTTCCCTTCTTCACTGCCCTAGCATAGGTTCTCCATGAGGGCTCTATCCCTGCAGCCTACACATCCAGGCATTTACATACATCTCTGAAATCTAGGTGGAGGCTCCCAAATCTCAATTCTTGACTTCTGTGCATCTGCAGGCCCAACATCATGTGGAAATTGCTAAAGCTTGGGACTTGCATCCTCTGAAACAACAGCCTGAGCTGTACGTTGGCCCCTTTTCGCCATGGCTGGGACAGGGCACCAAGTCCTGAGACTGCATAAAGCAGCAAAGCCCTGGGCCTGGCCCACAAAACCACTCTTTCCTCCTAGGCCTCCAGGGCTGTGATGGGAGGGGCTTCTGTGAAGACATCTGACATGCCCTGGAGACATTTTTCCCATTGTCTTGGCAATTAACATTTGGCTCCTCATTACTTTCTACTAATTTCTGCAGCTGGCTTGAATGGCTTGAATTTCTCCTCAGAAAATGGATTTTCATTTTCTATCGCATGATCAGGCTGCAAATCTTTTGAAAATAAAAGCTCTGCTTCCCTTTTAAACATAAGTTCCAATTCCAAACCATAACTTTGTGAATACATAAAACTGAATGCTTTTAACAACACCCAAGTTAACTCTTGAATGCTTTGCTCCTTAGAAATTTCTTCTGCCAGATACCCTAACTCATCTTTCTCAAGTTCAAAGTTTCACAGAGCTCTAGGGCAGGGGCAAAATGCCACCAGTGTCTTTGCATAGCAAGAGTGACCTGTGCTACAGTTCCCAACAAGTTTATCATTTCCATCTTAGACTACTTCAGCCTGGACTTTTTTGTCCATATCACTATCAGCATTTTGTTCAAAGCCATTCAGTAAGTCTCTAGGAAGTTCCAACTTTGCCACATCTTCCTGTCTTCTAAGCCCTCCAAGTCTCTAAGAAGTTCCAAATTTTCTCACATTTTCCTGTCTTCTTCTGAGCCCTCCAAGTCTCTAGGAAGTTCCAAATTTTCTCACATTTTCCTGTCTTCTTCTGAGCCCTCCAAACTGTTCCAACCTCTGCTTATTACCCAGTTCCAAAGTTGCTTCCACATTTTTGGGTGTCCTTATAGCAGCACCCCACTCTCTGTGGTACCAATTTACTATATTAGTCCATTCTCACGCTGCTATAAAGAATTGCCCAAGATGGATAATTTATAAAGGAAAGAGGTTTAATTGACTCACAGTTCTTCATGGCTGGAGAATCCTCAGGAAACTTACAATGATGGTGAAAGGTACCTCTTCACAGGGTAGCGGGAGAGAGAATGAGTGCTGAGCCAAGGGGAAAGCCCTTTATAAAATCATTAGATCTTGTGATTCACTCACTCACTATTACAGGAACAGCATGGGTGCACCACCCCTATGATCTATATTTCCCATGAGGTCCCTCCCCCAACAGTTGGGGATTACAATTCAGATTACAATTCAAGATGAGATGTGGGTGGAAATACAAAGCCAGACTATATCAAAAGGGTTATTTTTTTTCTGTATATAAATTATACTTTTTCAAATTTTTAATTTCAATTTTAATTTTTTTCAGATGGACTCGCTCTGTCGCCCAGGCTGGGGTGCAGTGGTGTGATCTCAGCTCACTGCAAACTCCACCCCCTGGGTTCAAGTGATTTTCCTGCAGCTTCCCAAATAGCTGGCATTACAGGTGTATGCCACCACTCCCCACCAATTTTTGTATTTTTAGTAGAGACAGGGTTTCGTTATGTTGGTCAGGCTGGTCTCAAACTCCAATAATCCTGACTTTTAACAAAAAACAAGTCCTGAGGTTATCCAGTTTATGTGGTCCTATTACTCCTAAATCAGTGATGTTTAAGAAAGGGCTATACCCTATTCTTCATGAAATAAATGTTCAAATATTTTCCTCAGGGGCCTATTTGAATTAAGTGATTTGTTGAGACCCTCTGATTATCTCTTTACTGTCGCTTCAAGGAAAAGCTAGAATGATTCAGGGAATCACTTCAACTAGTGTAGTACTGAGGTTAGTGCTATTCAGTGGTTTCAATTCATTTACAATACAGCAAAATCTTTTCTTTCTCAAAAGAAATCTTTCATAAAACATCACTGTATGAAATGGGTAAATTATACTCCATTCTATGTCATAGGGTGATTATGACTCTGAGAGAAAGTAGAGCATAGCTTTTAAGAGCACAGACCTTGGAGTCTTACAGACCAAAGTTTGAACCCAGGTTTTCCTTCTTACTCAGCTATATGACTTTGGGTGAATCATTTAATATTTTGAAGCCCCAGGTTCCACTCCTATAAACTGATGATAACCCCTGTCTCAAAGCAAGGTTATTGTGAGATTAGAAATGACATATGGAAGGTGCCCAGAAAAACATTAATTACATAGAGTCTATTGTTACTATCCCTGCCTTCCACATCCTGCACCACTACTTTCTTCTTGTGTCCATCTGTCTCAGCTAGAACCTAGGTTTCTTCACCAATTTCAATCCAAACAATCTGCCATTGGAACTAGTGGAGTGCTCTCTTCAAGACAGCCTGTGTTCCCTGACTGGTCTATCATCTTCAGAGTTAGGCTACTTCAATACTCAATTCTAACCTGGAGAAGAACTGCCAATCTCCATATGATTCATACTTCTAAGTCATGATTAGGGCATCTAGTGATATCATAGCACCAACCTCCAATCAGTAAAATGAGCATACATTCATACACACACACACAAAAATATACATACCCACAAAAATCCTATAACTGAATATTAAAAATAAAAGTATTACTCTCATTTTAGTAACAAAAAGCCATTACTGCCAAGGAAGAATTCCAGCCTCATATAGGACGGCAAGGAATACCAAAACTACAAGGAGATGACAAAGAAAGCAGCTTTCCACTATTCCACAG
This sequence comes from Trachypithecus francoisi, assembly GCF_009764315.1. NCBI lineage: Eukaryota > Metazoa > Chordata > Mammalia > Primates > Cercopithecidae > Trachypithecus > Trachypithecus francoisi. The sequence goes on along the minus strand of NW_022681471.1, from coordinate 35,073,354 downwards.
AATAGCCCAAACTACACAGTAAGACTCAGATCAGAGTAAGGTAGTTTTACTCACAGCACATTAAACAGCAGGAGCATCAGCCTTGTATTGCTGCTTCCCTTGCCTCCAAGTCCCACAGTGTGATGGGATCAGCCAGATGAAATCTATACATGCAGAAGTACTGGAACTAAAGGACTCAGTGCCAAGGGTTTAGCACCTTTTAGAACAAGCAGTAAAAATTCCGGTCCCCCATCACTTCCCCTCAGAGGGCAAACAGTTGTCCCATGCTATGCTAGTCTTCATCTATTTAATTGCTCAACTACAGAAACACAATCAGCAATTACATTCAGGAATGCTTGAAACACATGACAAACTGCCTCTCTGAACAATTACAATAGCTTAAAATGTAGATATCAGTCCCTTTGATTCCATATATTTTCATAAGGAAAATTAGTTTATCTAGGAAATGGTACATATTTCTACCCTGAGGTTAAAACATTGACTATGCCATCGTCAGCCATAGACAAAATTTCCCCCAACTATTCATAGTTTGGGCTTTGTGTGGATATTTATTGTCAATAAAATCCAAATAGTCATTCCTTAGTAGTCTTATCTTTAGGTCAAACCTGAAGCTAAGAGTGTAACATCAGCAAAATGGCAGACTAGGAAGCTTCAAGGCCCTCATTCCCCCACAGAAACATTAAGTAAACAGCAAGAGACTGACTGAAATTACTATACAGAAGTTCTGAAAAATCAGTCAAAGTCCTACAGCAACCAAGCAAACACTCAATCAGGAAAAAGCCACATTCAAAATGGTAGGAAATTCTACGGTCTTTTTATTGATGCTTGCTCCACACCTTCCATGGCCTGGAGTGGCACGATTTGCAGAGAAGTGGTAGCCTGGTCTCCAGTTCCCTTCCTTGAACCAGAGAGAGCAAAGTGTACATAATTTACAACGTTTTAAGCTGTCTAAGAGATTCGTCTGTATGTCCCCCTAACTCTGAGGTACCTAGAAAAGTCAAATTCATAGAGACAAAAAGTAGAATGGTGGTATCCAAGGGCTGGAGGGACAGGGAATGGGTAGTTATGTTTAATGCATATGAAGTTTCAATTTGGGGAGACTTTTTAAAGTTCTAGAGATGGATAGTGATGATGGTTGAACAAGAAGGTGAATGTATTTAATGCTACATAACAGTACATTTTTTTAAATGACCAAATGGCAAATTTTATGTTGTGTATATTTTACCACAATTTAAAAACAAAAATTGAAGCTGAAGAAATATATGTGCAAAAAGCCAACTTGCCAAAAATTTTCTAAGAAACAAACAGGTGAATAAAAAAATAAATTTTATAGGCTGGGCACGGTGGCTCACGCCTGTAATCCCAGCACTTTGGGAGGCCAAGGCGGGCAGATCACGAGGTCAGGAGATCGAGACCATCCTGGCCAACATGGTAAAACCCCGTCTCTACTAAAAACACAAAAATTAGCTGGGCATGGTGGTGCGTGCCTGTAATCCTAGCTACTCAGGAGGCTGAAGCAAGAGAATCACTTGAACCAGAAAGTAGGAGGTTGAAGTGATCCAAGATCGTGCCACTGCGCTCCAGTCTGGCATCAGAGCAAGACTCTGTCTCAAATAAATAAATACATACATCAATACATAAATAAATAAATTGTATAAAAGGCCCCCAAGTTTTCTGTTTATCCAGGGCTTTATTCAATCCATGAGTCTACTATCTATGATCTTCAAAATTAACTAGGGAAAATTATTTTATCCATAAATGTATTTTCGCTTTTAGATTCCCATTCCAAAATTGTCTAATATATTCTTGGATTACTTCTTTTTCTGGAGGACAGCAATTGAAAACAGTAAAGTTTTCAAGCATGACACCTACATTTCTCTACATCCTTGACAAAATTCTCCTGTTCATTTTAAGTCATTTCAAGCAAAATTTCTTAACTGCCTGCTGTGTACTGGGCACTGAAGTAATTTACACAGTATTAAAAGCAATGAAAAACGTAAACTGTAGTCATGCACCACATAACAATATTTTGGTCAATAATAGACTGCCTAGATGACTGTGGTCCCAAAGATTATGATAAAACTGAAAAATTCCTATTGCTTAGTGACATCATAGCCATCATAATATCTTAGCATATCACATGACTCATGTGTTTATGATGATGCTGGTGTAAACAAAACTCTTGCATTGCAAGATGTATAAAAGTATAGCACACACAATTATGTATAGTATATAATACCTGCTAATAATAAATGACCATGTTTTTGGTTTATGTAATTATTATACTATACTTTTTAATCATTATTTTAGAGTGTGCTCCTTCTAATTATAAAAAAGTTAATAGTAATGACCCGGTCATGTCCTTCAAAAGGTATTCCAGAAGAAGGCATTGTTATCCGAAGAGATGACAGCTCCATGCATGTGACTGCCCCTGAATATCTTCCAGTAGGACAAGATGTAGAGGTGGAAGACAATGAGGTTGATGATCCTCACCCTCTGTAGGGTTAGGCTACGTATATGTTTGTGACTTAGTTTTTTACAAAAAAAAAAGTTTAAGTAAAAAACTAAAATATTTTACAAACTGAAGAAAGCATATAGAATACATATATACAGAAAGAAAATATTTTTGTACAGCTGTACAATATGTTTGTGTTTAAACTAAGGGTTATTACAGTGCCAAAAAGGTTAAAAATTAAAAGTTTATAAAGTAAAATGTTACAGTAAGCAAAGGTTAATTTATTAAAGAAAAATATTTTAAAATAAATGTAGTGGAGCCTAAGTGTACACTGTTTAAAAAGTATACAGTAGTGAACAGTAATGTTCTAGGCCTTCACATTCCCTCACCACTCACTCACTGACTCACCCAGAGCAACATCCAGTTGTGCAAGGCCCTAGACAAGTGTACCATTTTTACCTCTTTTCTTTTCTTTTTTTTGACAGGGTCTCACTCTGTTGCCCAGGCTGGAGTTCAGTGGTGTGATCATGGCTTACTGCGGCCTTAACCTCCTGGACTCAAGCAATGCTCCTACCTCAGCCTCCTAAGTAGCTGGGACCACAGGCATGTGCTACCACACTCAGCTACTTGTTAAATTTTTGTAGAAATGAATTTTCACCACATTGCCTAGGCTGTTCTTGAACTTCTGGGCTCGAGCAATTTGCCCACTTCGGCTTCCCAAAGTGCTGAGATTACAGGCATGAGTCACTGTGCCTGTCTAATTTTTTATCTTTTATGCCATAATTTTAATGTATCTTTTCTATAGATATGTTTAGATACAGAAATACTTAGCATTGTGCTACAATTGCCTAAAAGGCTGGGCATGATAACTCACACTTGTAATCCCAGCACTTTGGGAGGCTAGGGCAGAAGGACTGCTTGAGCCCAGGAGTTCAAGACCAGCATTTGAAACATAGGTAGAACCTGTCTCTATTTTTTTTAAAAAAGTAAAAACAATTGCCTACAGTGTTCCATACAGTAACACGCTGTACATGTTTGTAGCCTAGGAGCAATGGGCTATACTATATAAGTGTGTAATAGGGTATACAATCTAGATGTATGCAAGTACATTCAATGATGTTGGCACAACGATGAAACTACCTAACAACACATTTCTCAGAAGTATCTCTGTCATTAAGCAAGGCACTGAAATTGGTTTTAAGCACAAAGGTGACTGTGAATTGTCTATTATGTAAAAAAATCACAGGGCAATTTAATTTGGCATTCTGGTAGAAAATGAAAACCTATGAAATCAATCACACAGATACTCAATTTTTTAAAAAGGGAGTTAAGAAAATGTGGGCTCTCATTGACAATTTATACAAAGAGAATAAAATACCCAGGAATCCAACTTACAAGGGATGTGAAGACCTCTTCAAGGAGAACTACAAACCACTGCTCAGTGAAATAAAAGAGGACACAAACAAATGGAAGAACATTCCATGCTCATGGATAGGAAGAATCAATATCGTGAAAATGGCCATACTGCACAAGGTAACTTATAGATTCAATGCCATTCCCATCAAGCTAACAATGACTTTCATGACAGAATTGGAAAACACTACTTTAAAGTTCATGTGGAACAAAAAGAGCCCGCATTTCCAAGACAATCCTAAGCAAAAAGAACAAAGCTGGAGGCATCATGCTACCTGATTTCAAACTATACTACAAGTCTATAGTAATCAAAACAGCATGTTACTGGTACCAAAACAGAGATATAGACCATGGAACAGAACAGAGGCCTCAGAATAACACCACACATCTATAACCATCTGATCTTTGACAAACCTGACAAAAGCAAGAAATGGAAAAGGATTCCTATTTAATAGATGGTGCTGGGAAAACTGGCTAGCCATACGTAGAAACCTGAAACTGGATCCCTTCCTTACACCTTATACAAAAATTATTCAAGATGGATTAAAGACTTAAATGTTAGACCTAAAACCATAAAAACCCTAGAATAAAACCTAGGTAATACCATTCAGGACATAGGCATGGGTGAGGACTTCATGACTAAAACACCAAAGCAATTGCAACAAAAGCCAAAATAGACAAATGGGATCTCATTAAACTAAAGAGCTTCTGCACAGCAAAAGAAACTATCATCAGAGTGAACAGGCAACCTACAGAATGGGTGAACATTTTTGCAATCTACTCATCTGACAAAGGGCTAATATCCAAAGAACTCAAACAAATTTACAAGAAAAATCAAACAACCCCATCAAAAAGTGGGCAAAGGATATGAAACAACACTTCTCAAAAGAAGACATTTATGCAGTCAACAGACACATGAAAAATGCTCACCGTTACTGGTCATCAGAGAAATGCAAATCAAAACCACAATGAGATACCATTTCACACCAGTTAGAATCGCGATCATTAAAAAGTCAGGAAACAACAGGTGCTGGAGAGGATGTGGAGAAATAGGAACACTTTTACACTGTTGGTGGGAGTGTAAACTATTTCAACCATTGTGGAAAACAGTGTGGCGATTCCTCAGGGATCTAGAAGTAGAAATACCATTTGACCCAGCCATCCCATTACTGGGTATATACCCAAAGGATTATAAATCATGCTACTATAAAGACATATGCACACGTATGTTTATTGCGGCACTATTCACAATAGCAAAGACTTGGAACCAACCCAAATGTCCATCAATGATAGCCTGGATTAAGAAACTGTGGCACAGATACGCCATGGAATACTATGTAGCCATAAAAAAAGATGAGTTCATGTCCTTTGTAGGGACTTGGATGAAGCTGGAAACCAGCATTCTGAGCAAAGTATCACAAGGACAGAAAACGAAACACCACATGTTCTCACTCAAAGGTGGAAAATGAACAATGAGATCACTTGGACACAGAGCAGGGAACATCACACACCGGGGCCTGTCGTGAGGTGGGGGTGAGGGGGGAGGGATGGCATTAGGAGAAATACCTAATGTGAATGACAAATTAATGGGTGCAGCAAACCAACACACACATGTATACATACGTAACAAACCTGCACGTTGTGCACACGTACCCTAGAACTTAAAATATAATAACAAAAAAAGAAAATATGGACATAGTGGAGGGGGAGTAAATAACCAAGGAACATGAAAAGTCTTTAAACAAATTTAAAATTTAAGACAAATATATGTTAAGTACTTAAAATATTAACAAAAACATGCAAAGACTATCTGGCCCTATTTCCCATACCTCTCTATTATTCCACAGAGTTCTTTAGGCTCTATCTGTAAACTCACCTTCACTCCAAGTGTTTTCTTTCTATAGCTATGGGAAATTAAATACTCCTTTACAATCAGTTTGGCAGCTTCACATTGAAGAAGACTGGCTATGGGCCCAACTAAGACTTCATGGCCCATTTCTAGTGACCATGCTCTTCCTAACTTGTTCCCTACCCAGGTCTAGTAACTATCTGGATCCTTATCTGAGTCCTCTGGTCCCAGGATCCTGCTTTGCTTTTTACTAAAAGTCCAAAACTGGATTCCACCTATTAATATCAGATTCATTCATAGGCTGAGTGCTCACCACTGAACTTGTGTAGTACCTCACCCATGGCTGGCTGCCACACTTTTCTGATGTTCTCTCTAAACTGTCTGTCTTGTCATGACCTTCTAGATTTGCTTGCCACATCTTGGCAAGTGTCTCATCTCTCAGATCTGACCCTTAAATTTGACCTTCTATGACCTGACTAGTCGCAGTGCCAGCCAACCCTGGGTCCTGACACTAACTAGAATAAACCAAATGGTTTTGGAATGAAAAGAGGCATGTTTAAAAGAACAAGTCCTTGTGAAAAGGTACAGGAAAGCCTATATGACAGATTAAACATAAAATATAAAGCCCTATAACAACTTTGAGGAAAGTTTTGCCAGGACTAACAAAAACAAGAAAAATAGTTTTTACAAATCTCAAAGAGGAAAAAAAACTAAAGAGAATTTCAAAATGTTCGCTTATTGTCTATAGACAGAGAGAATGCTTTAGAGAAATGGGTAGCCAATTGGAAAAAAATCCTTTTACCAATCTACAGTGAGATGAACACCTAAGGAATTTCTTCTTCCCCATTGTTTCTAAAAGGCACAAGCTGATAGAACTGGGTGAAGCAATGGTCAATAAGGAAGATGTGCATATACAATAGATAAATTAGAAGAACTAGATAGTCTCTACCCCAATAATTTGGAAGGAAATCACTTGTAAGATTAGTAAACTCATGGCCAAAATGCATTATGGCCTATTCCTAATATTATCAAACATGACAGGATCTCGTAGATCACAAATATGACTTCTGTTTGTAAAGACTCAATAGGGGACTTTCAGAGATTCAGCTCCATATTAAAAAAAAAAAAAAGCTGTATCAGAATCTAAAGAGAAACCATAGGATAAGAAATATGGAACATTCTTGTCTACATTTAGTGTGAAGCTAACTCCTGCTCCAGAGAAAAGCCTAAGAAAGAGTTATGAAGGATAACACATGACCTTCAGGACATTCGGGACATAAATATGACTTGCTAGCACATGGGAAATGGTCCTCAGAGGTTTCTCTCACAGGAGTGTTTTGCTTAGATTACTACATACAGCAGGACTCAAAGCATATTCTCAAGTAGGGCTAACCTCTAAGCCCAAGACCTGGCCACTAACTCTTAGGCATTGTTTCTTCTAGAACATTCACTGGGTCACCTGGATCACACTTTAAATCAAGCCCTAAGGCCAAATCCCTTGGCAGTGATTTATCATAATCCTCTGTCATTGTTTTTGTTTCTAAGGTTCCTACCACCCTTAGCATTTTATCTGACATGAGGGCAGACACTTGCTCATAATATACGTTTCAGTATATCTCTCTCCACCACCATCACACCTTACCTCATTGCCACCACCATTACCCTGCTACCAGCCCACCAACAAAAACAACTATACCAGCTTTGCTCAGGTTTCATTATTTGTATAATAACTTAAAGCAGGCTTCCTGGTCCATATAACCAGAGCGCCAACATAAAATTATCTCCAATGCAGACAGCTAAGTCCTGAGCAAAAGGACTTACCCAGTTGAATAAGATAAGGCTCTTTGTTTACTTAGGAAGACATGGTTCCACTCAAAGCCTCTTAGTAAACAGACCTCAGGTTGAGGAGGCTATCAACAGCTTTCAAAAGCTCTACTGAAAACGTTTGCTTTCCCCACCCCCACCACAATGATTTACTCATTTTCTTAAAAATATTTTAGCTAACAGATGACATCATTTATAGACAAGCTATGAAATTTGAACAGAGAGGGCTTTTTAATTTAAAAAAGTATTTCATCTTTTCCGATGTTCTCAACCTCCTAGCAGTCAAGGAAACAGAAACCTAATGGCAAATACTTTTGCCATCAAGGGGTTCAGTAATGAATTGATGCTATTTCTACCAATCCCTCAGCTTTTTATATCCTGGTACAACATCTAAAAAAGACCAAAAGTTTACAGCCTCAGAAAGGAAATTATACATCTTTAATTTTTTAAAGTGAATCATATGGGTTTCTCCTCATACCCTTTAGATTTGTCTCCAAGATAAAGGGTGTCATTATTTAGAGGCACATGTTTTGAGCCATGCCAATGTCATCAACTGTTTCTTTCATCCCTTTATATATCCCATAAGAGATACTGAAAACCAAATGGTTCTTGTGAAAGGTTGTTGCTTGACAAAATTATAAAGCAGGGACAGTTTGTCTTCCCTTTTCTCTTTATCCCTTCACTAAAGTTCCATATTCCCCTATACTATCTTCAAAACCCAAAGGAACAACTTGTTATTGACTGGAGTTCAGTTCCCCAGACATGCCATAAAGAAGGTTAAATCATAGCAGCTCTTCTATTCTTCTTTCTCCTGAGAAATTTTTTCTATTTCCTCTTTAAAAAAAAAAAAAAAGGATACATGTGCAAAACATGCAGTTTTGTTACACAGGCATATGTGTGCCATGGTGGTTTGCCCTACCTATTGACCTGTCCTCTAAGTTCCCTCCCCTCACTCTCACCCTCTAACCCCAAACGGCCCTGGTGTGTGTTGTTCCCTCTCTGTGTCCATGTGTTCTCAATGTTCAATTTCCACTTATGAGTGAGAACATGTAGTGTTTGGTTTTCTGTTTCTGTGTTAGTTTGCTGAGGATGATGGTTCCCAGCTTCATCCATTCCCTGCAAAGGACATGTTTCATTCATTTTATAGCTGCATACTATTTGCCGGTGTATATGCACCACATTTTCTTTATCCAATCCATCCTTGATGGGCATTTGGGTTGGTTCCATGTCTTTGCTATTTTAAATGGTGCTGCAATAAACATACCTGTGCATGTGTCTTTATAGTAGAATGATTTCTATTCCTCTGGGTATATACCCAGTAATGAGATTGCTGGGTTAAATCCTATTTCTGGTTATAGGTCTTTAAGGAATCACCACACTGTCTTCCACAATGAATAAACTAATTTACATTCCCACCAACAGTGTAAAAGTATCTCTATTTTTCCACAGCCTCACCAACATCTATTGTTTCTTGACTTCTTAATAATCGCCGTTCTGACTGGCATGAAATGGTATCTCATTGTGGTTTGAATTGCATTTCTCTAATGACCAGTGATGTTGAGTTTTTTTCATATATTTGTTGGTCATGTGAATGTCTTTTTTTGAGAGGTGTCTGCTCATATCCTTTGCCCACTTTTTGATAGGATTGTTTGTCTTTTTCTTGTAAACATAAGTTTAAGTTCCTTGTAAATTCTGAATATTAGACCTTTGTCAGGTGGGTATATTGCAAAAATTGTATCCTATTGTGTAGGTTGTCTGTTCACTCGGATGCTAGTTTCTTTTGATATGCAGAAGCTCTTTAGTTTAATTAGATCCCATTTGTCAATTCTGGCTTTTGTTGCAATTGCTTTCAGTGTTTTAGTCATGAAGTCTTTAGCCATGCCTATGTCCTGAATGGTATTGGCTAGGTTTTCTTCTAGGGTTTTTATGGCTTTGCGTTTTACATTGAAGTCTTTGATCCATCTTGAGGTAATTTTTGTATAAGATGTAAGGAAGGGGTCCAGTTTCAGTTTTCTGCATATGGCTGGCCAGTTTCCCCAGCACCATTTACTGAATAGGAGATACTTTCTCCATTGCTTGTTTTTGTCAGGTTTGTCAAAGATCAGATGGTTGTAGATGTGTGGTGTTATTTCTGAGGTCTCTGTTCTGCTCCATCGGTCTATATCTCTGTTTTGGTACCAGTACCATGCTGTTTTGGTTACTGTAGCCTTGTTGCATAGTTTAAAGGTAGATAGTGTGATACCTCCAGCTTTGCTCTTTTTGTTTAGCATTGTCTTAGCCATATGGGGTCTTCTTTGATTCCGTATGAAATACAAAATAGTTTTTTCTAAGTCTGTGAAGAATGTCAGTGCATGAATCTATAAATTACTTTGGGCAGTATGGCCATTTTTACAATATTGATTCTTCCTATATCCATGAGGATGGAATTTTTTCCATTTGTTTGTGTCCTCTCTTACTTCCTTGAGCAGTGGTTTGTAGTTCTCCTTGAAGAGGTCCTTAACATCCTGTGTTAGCTGCATTCTTAGGTATTTTAATCTCTTTGTAGTGCTTGTGAATGGGAATTCATTCATGATTTGGCTCTCTGCTTGCCTGTTGTTGGTGTAAAGGAATGCTTGTGATTTTTGCATGTTCATTTTGTATCCTGAGACTTTTCTGATATTGCTTATCAGTTCAAGCTTTTGGGCTGAGATGATTGGGTTTTCTAAATATAAAATTATGTCATCTGCAAACAGAGACAACTTGACTTCCTCTCCTCCTATTTGAATATTCCTTATTTCTTTATCTTGCCGGATTGCCCTGACCAGAACTTCCAATACTATGTTAAATAGCAGTAGGGAGAGAGGGCATCCTTGTCTTGTACTGGTTTACAAAGGGAATGTTTTCAGCTCTTGCCCATTCAATGCCATATTGACTGTGTGTTTGTCATAGCAGCTCTTATTATTTTGAGATATGTTCCATCAATACCTACTTCATTGAGAGTTTTTAACATGAAGGGATGTTGAATTTTATCAAAGGCCTTTTCTGTATCTGTTGAGATAATCATGTGGTTTTTGTCTTTGGTTCTGTTTATGTGATGGATTACATTTATTCATTTGCATATGTTGAACCAGCCTTGCATCTCAGGGATGAAACCAACTTGATCATGGTGGGTAAGCTTTTTGATGTGCTGCTGGATTTGGTTTGCCAGCATTTTATTGAGGATTTTTGCATCGATGTTCATCATGTATATTGGCCGAAATTTTCTTTTTTGTTGTGTTTCTGCCAGGTTTTAGTATCAGGATGATGCTGGCTTCATAAAATGAGTTTGGGAGGAGTCCCTCCTTTTCGATTGTTTGGAATAGTTCCAGAAGGAATGGTACCAGCTCCTCTTTGTATTTCTGCTAAAACTGAGCTGTGAGGCTGTCTGGTCCTGAGCTTTTTTTCTCTTTTTTAAATTATTATTATACTATAAGTTCTGGAGTAAATGTGCACAACTTGCAGGTTTGTCACAAAGGTATACATGTGCCATGTGTTTTGCTGCCCCCACCAACTCATCATTTACATTAGGTATTTCTCCTAATGCTATACCTCCCTGAGCCCCCCACCCTCAGACAAGATCCTGTGTGTGATGTTCCCCTCCCTGTGTCCATGTGTTCTCGTTTTTTTTGTTTGCTTTGTTTTGTTTTGTTTTTGGTTAGTAGACTATTAATTAATGCCTCAATTTCAGAGCTTGTTATTGGCCTATTCAGGGACTCAGTTTCTTCCTGGTTTAGTCTTGATAGGGTATATGTGTCCAGGAATTTATCCATTTCTTCTAGATTTTCCAGTTTATTTGCATTGAGGTGTTTATAGTATTCTCTGATGGTAGTTTGTATTTCTGTAGGGTCACTGGTGATATCCCCTTTATCATTTTTTCTTGTATCTATTTGATTATTCTCTTTCTTCTTTAATAGTCTAGCTAGCGGTCTACCTATTTGCTAATTTTTTCAAAAAACCAACTCCAGGATTCATTGATTTTTTGCAGTGTTTTTCATGTCTCTATCTCCTTCAATTTTTCTCTGATCTTAGTTATTTCTTGTCTTCCGCTAGCTTTTGAATTAGCTTGCTCTTGCCTTCTAGCTCTTTTAACTGTGATATTAGGGTATGGATTTGAGATCTTTCTAGCTTCTGATGTGGAAATTTAGTGCTATAAATTTCTTTTTTTTAAATTATACTTTAAGTTCTAAGGTACATGTGCTACACTTGTGCCATGTTGGTGTGCTGCACCTATCAACTCGTCAGCACCCATCAACTCGTCATTTACATCAGGTAAAACTCCCAATGCCATCCTCCCCCCTCCCCTCCCCATAATAGGCCCTGGAGTGTGATGTTCCCCTTCCAGAGTCCAAGTGATCTTACTGTTCAATTCCCAACTATGAGTGAGAACATGCGGTGTTTGGTTTTCTGTTCTTGCGATGGTTGGCTGAGAATGATGGTTTCCAGCTGCATCCATGTGCCTACAAAGGACACGAACTCATCCTTTTTTATGGCTGCATAGTATTCCATGGTGTAATGTGCCACATTTTCTTAACCAAGTCTGTCACTGATGAATATTTGGGTTGATTCCAAGTCTTTGCTATTGTGAATAGTGCCGCTATAAACATATGTGTGCATGTGTCTTTATGCAGCATGACTTATAATCCTTTGGGTATATCCCCAGTAAAGGGATGGCCGGGTCATATGGTATTTCTAGTTCTAGATCCTTGAGGAATCACCATACTGTTTTCCAAAATGGGTGAACCAGTTTACAATCCCACCAACAGTGTAAAAGTGTTCCTATTTCTCCACATCCTCTCCAGCACCTGTTGTTTCCTGACTTTTTAATGATTGCCATTCTAACTGGTGTGAGATGGTATCTCATTGTGGTTTTGATTTGCATTTCTCTGATGGCGAGTGATGATGAGCATTTTTTCATGTGTCTGTTGGCTGTATGCATGTCTTCTTTTGAGAAATGCCTGTTCATATCCTTTGCCCACTTTTTGATGGGGTTGTTTGTTTTTTTCTTGTAAATTTGTTTAAGTTCTTTGTAGGTTCTGGATATTAGCCCTTTGTCAGATGAGTAGATTGCAAAAATTTTCTCCCATTCTGTAGTTGCCTGTTCACTCTGATGATAGTTTCTTTTGCTGTGCAGAAGCTCTTTAGTTTAATTAGATCCCATTTGTCAATTTTGGCTTTTGCTGCCGTTGCTTTTGGTGTTTTAGACATGAAGTCCTTGCCCATGCCTATGTCCTGAATGGTATTATCTAGGTTTTCTTCCAGGGTTTTTATGGTTTTAGGTCTAACATTTAAGTCTCTATTCCATCTTGAATTAATTTTCGTCTAAGGAGTAAGGAAAGGATCCAGTTTCAGCTTTCTACTTATGGCTAGCCAATTTTCCCAGCACCATTTATTAAATAGGGAATCCTTTCCCCATTTCTTGTTTTTGTCAAGTTTGTCAAAGATCAGATGGCTGTAGATGTGTGGTATTATTTCTGAGGACTCTGTTCTGTTCCATTGGTCTATATCTCTGTTTTGGTACCAGTACCATGCTGTTTTGGTTACTGTAGCCTTGTAGTACAGTTTGAAGTCAGGTAGCCTGATGCCTCCAGCTTTGTTCTTTTGACTTAGGATTGTCTTGGCAATGTGGGCTCTTTTTTGGTTCCATATGAACTTTAAAGCAGTTTTTTCCAATTCTGTGAAGAAAGACATTGATACCTTGATGGGGATGGCATTGAATCTATAAATAACCTTGGGCAGTATGACCATTTTCACGATATTGATTCTTCCTATCCATGAGCATGGTATGTTCTTCATTTGTTAGTGTCCTCTTTTATTTCACTGAGCAGTGGTTTGTAGTTCTCCTTGAAGAGGTCCTTTACATCCCCTGTAAGTTGGATTCCTAGGTATTTTATTCTCTTTGAAGCAATTGGGAATGGAAGTTCATTCATGATTCGGCTTTCTGTTTGTCTGTTACTGGTGTATAAGAATGCTTGTGATTTTTGCACATTAATTTTGTATCCTGAGACTTTGCTGAAGTTGCTTATTAGCTTAAGGAGATTTTGGGCTGAGACAATGGGGTTTTTCTAAATATACAATCATGTCATCTGCAAACAGGGACAATTTGACTTCTTCTTTTCCTAAATGAATACCCTTTATTTCTTTCTCTTGCCTGATTGCCCTAGCCAGAACTTCCAACACTACGTTGATTAGGAGTGGTGAGAGAGGGCATCCCTGTCTTGTGCCAGTTTTCAAAGGGAATGCTCCAGTTTTTTGCCATTCAGTATGTTATTGGCTGTGGGTTGTCATAAATAGCTCTTATTATTTTGAGATACATTCCATCAATACTGAATTTATTGAGAGTTTTTACATGAAGGGCTGTTGAATTTTGTCAAAGGCCTTTTCTGCATCTATTGAGATAATCATGTGGTTTTTGTCTTTGGTTCTGTTTATATGCTGGATTACGTTTACTGATTTGGGTATGTTGAACCAGCGTTGCATCCCAGGGATGAAGCCCACTTGATCATGGTGGATAAGCTTTTTGATGTGCTGCTGGATTCGGTTTGACAGTATTTTATTGAGAATTTTTGCAACGATGTTCATCAGGGATATTGGTCTAAAATTCTTTGTTTGTTGTGTCTCTGCCAGGCTTTGGTATCAGGATGATGTTGGCCTCATAAAATGAGTTAGGGAGGATTCCCTCTTTTTCTATTGATTGGAATAATTTCAGAAGGAATGGTACCAGCTCCTCCTTGTACCTCCGGTAGAATTTGGCTGTGAATCCGTCTGGTCCTGGACTTTTATGGTTGGTAGGCTATTAATTATTGCCTCAATTTCAGAGCCTGCTATTGGTCTATTCAGGGATTCAACTTCTTCCTGGTTTAGTCTTGGGAGAGTGTAAGTGTCCAGGAAATTATCCCTATCTTCCAGGTTTTCTAGTTTTTGCATAGAGGTGGTTATAGTATTCTCTGATGGTAGTTTGTATTTTGTGGGGTCGGTGGTGATATTCCCTTTATCATTTTTATTGCATCGATTTGATTCTTCTCTCTTTTCTTCTTTATTAGTCTTGCTAGCAGTCTATCAATTTCAATCTTTTTGATCTTTTCAAAAAACCAGCTCCTGGATTCATTGATTTTTGGAGGGTTTTTTGTGTCTCTATCTCCTTCAGCTCTGCTGTGATCTTAGTTATTTCTTGCCTTCTGCTAGCTTTTGAATGTGTTTGCTCTTGCTTCTCTAGTTCTTTTAATTGTGATTATAAACTTCCCTTTTATCACTGCTTTAGCTGTGTCCTGGAGATTGTGGTACATTGTTTCTATGTTCTCATTGGTTTCAAATAACTTCTTGATTTCTGCCTTAATTTCATTATTTGCCCAGGAGTCATTCAGGAGCAGGTTGCTCCATTTCCATGAAATTGTGTGTTTTGAGTGAGTTTCTTAATCCTGAGTTCTGATTTCATTGCACCACGGTCTGAGAGACTGTTACGATTTCAGTTCTTTTGCATTTGCTGAAGAGTGTTTTATTTCCAATTATGTGGTTGATTTTAGAATAAGTGCCATGTGGCACTGAGAGGAATATATATTCTGTTGATTTGGGGTGGAGAGTTTTGTAGATGTCTACTAGGTCCACTTGATCCAGAGCTGAGTTTAAATACAGAATATCCTTGTTAATTTTCCATCTCATTGATCTACCTAATACTGAAAATGTGGTGTTAAAGTTATGAATCTGGATGCTCCTGTATTGGGTGCATATATTTTCAGGATAGTTAGCTCTTCTTGTTGAATTGTTCCCTTTATCATTATGTAATGCCAATCTTTGTCTTTTTTGATCTTTGTTGGTTTAAAGTCTGTTTTGTCAGAGACTAGGATTACAACCCCTGCTTTCTTTTTTTGCTTTCCATTTGCTTAGTAAATTTTCCTCCGTCCCTTTATTTTGAGCCTGTGTGTGTCTTTGCACCTGAGATGGGGCTCCTGAATACAGAACACCAACGGGTCTTGACTCCTCATCCAATTTGCCAATCTGTGTCTTTTAATTTGGGCATTTAGCCCATTTACATTTAAGGTTAGTATTGCTATGTGTGAGTCTGATCCTGTCATCATGATGCTATTTGGTTATTTTACACACTAGCTGATGTAGTTTCTTCATAGTGTCATTGGTCTTTATACTTTGGTGTGTTTTTGCGGTGACTGGTACCAGTTTTTCCTTTCCATATTTAGTGCGTCTTTCAGGTGCTCTTGTAGGCCAGGCCTGGTGGTAACAAAATCCCTCAGCATTTGTTTGTCTAGAAAGGATTTTCTTTCTCCTTTGCTTATGAAGCTTAGTTTGACAGGATATGAAATTCTGGGTAGAAACTTCTTTTCCTTAAGAATGTTGAATATCTCTTAAAGAATCTTTTAAGAGATTCTTAAATCTCTTCTGTCTTGTAGAGTTTCTGCTGAGTGGTCCATTGTTCATCTGATGGGCTTCCCTTTGTAGGTGACCTGGCCTTTCTCTCCGGCTGCCCTTAACAGTTTTTCCATCATTTCGACCTTGGAGAATCTGGTGATTATGTGTCTTTGGGTTGATCTTCTCATGGAGTATCTCAGTGGTGTTCTCTGTATTTCCTGAATTTGCATGTTGGCCTGTCTTTCTAGGTTGGGGAAGTTCTCCTGGATATATACTGAAGGGTGTTTTCAGCTCGTTTCCATTTTCCACATCTCCTTCTGATACTCCAATCAATTGTGTTTGGTCCTTTTATAAAGTCACATATTTCTTGGAGGCTTTGTTCATTCCTTTTCATTCTTTATTCTTGTCTGCATGTCTTATTTCAGCAAGGTGGTCTTCATACTCTGATAACCTTTATTCCACTTGGTCAGTTCGACTGTTGATACTTTTGTATGCTTCACAAATTTCTTGTGCTGTGTTTTTCAGCTCCATTGGATCGTTTATGTTTCTATCTAAACTGTTATTCTAGTTAGCAAATCCTCTAACCATTTATCAAGGTTCTTAGCTTCTTTGCATTGGGTTAGAACATGCTCCTTTAGCTCATCATAGTTCTTCTTCTTCTCCTTCTTCTCCTCCTTCTCCTCCTTCTCCTCCTTCTCCTCCTCCTCTGCCGCTGCCACCACCGCCGCCACCACCGCCGCCGCCGCTGCTTCTGCTTCTTCTTCTTCTTCTTCCTCCTCCTCCCCCTCCCCCTCCCCTTCCTTCTTTCTTCCTCTTCCCCTCCTCCTCCTCCTTCTTCTTCCTTCTTCTTCTTCTTCCTCCCTCTTCCTCTTCCTTCTTTCTCTTCTTCCTTTTTTCTCTTCTTCCTTCTTCTCTTCTTCTCTTCTTCTTCTCTTTCTCTTCTTTTTTTTTCTTTCTTCTTCCTCTTTTCTTTTCTTCTTCTTTTCTTCTTCTCCTCCTCCTCTTCTTCTTCTTCCTCTTCCTCTTCCTCCTCTTCTTCTTCTCCTTCTTTCCTCCTCCTCCTCCTTCTTCTTCTTTCTTCTTCCTCTTCCTCCTCTTCTTCTTCTCCTTCTTCTTCTCCTTCTTCTTCTCCTTCTTCTCCTCCTTCTTCTCCTTCTTCTTCTCCTTCTTTCCTCCTCCTCCTCCTCCTTCCTCCTTCCTCCTCCTCCTTCTCCTCCTCTCCTTCTCCTTCTTATTCTTCTTCTTCTTCATGGAGTTTTGCTTCTGTTGCCCAGACTGGAGTGCAATGGTACGATCTCAGCTCACTACAACCTCCACCTCCTGGGTTCAAGCAATTCTCCTGCCTCAGCCTGAGTAGCTGGGATTACAGGCATGTGCCACAAGCCCAGCTAATGTTTTGTATTTTTAGTAGAAATGGGGTTTTCACCATGTTAGCCAGGCTGGTCTTGAACTCCTCACCTCAGGTGATCCACCCACCTCTGCCTCCCAAAGTGCTGGGATTACAGGTGTGAACCACCGCGCCTGGCCCTACCCGTCTTCTGAATTCATCTGATCCTCTGTCCAGTTCTGCGCACTTGTTGGAGAGATGCTGCAATCATTTGGGAAGAGGCACTCTGGCCTTTTGGGTTTTCAGCATTTTTTCATTGATTCTGTCTCATCTTTGTGAGTTTGTCTAGTTTTGGTCTTTGATGCTGCTGACCCTTAGATGGGGTTTTTGTGTGGGGCCTTTTTGTTGCTGTTGTTGATGCTGTTGTTGTGACTTTCTGTTTGTTTTTCTTTCAATAGTCAGGTCCCTCTTCTATAGGGCTGCTGCAGTTTGCTGGGGATTCACTTCTCAGGCCTTATTCATCTGATTCGCTCCTGTGCCTGGAGATGTCACTCAAGAAGGCTGGAGAGCCACAAAGATGGGTGCCTTCTCCTTCTTCTGGGACCTCTGACCTCAAGAGGCACCACTCTGATGCCAATAGGATCGCTTCTGTATAGGGTGCCTGACAACCCTTGTTGGAGGATCTCACCCAGTTGGGTAGCATGGGAAGCAGGACCCGTTTAACAAAGAACATTGTCCCTTGGTGGAGAGAGTGTGTTTCACTGGGGGAAAACCCACTCATCTGGGCTGCCCGGATTCCTCAGAACTACCAGGAGAAGAGGCTAAGTCTGCCGGTCTGCAGAGACGGTGGCCACCCCTCCCCCTAGGGACTCAGGTGCAAGGAGACCCAAATTCTGCCCCTGAGCCTTTGCCGGAGATCCTGCAGGGAAGCCCTGCCCACTGAGGATGGGTCAGGGTTAGACCTCAAAAGGCACTCTGGCATCTGACTGCCACAGCCTGTGTGTTGGGCTGTGGAGACAAATCTTGTGACCAAGCCATCCAGCCTCCCTGCTCCAGCAGGAAAAAACACAGCCTGGGACTACAGAGATGGATACCACCGTTTCCCCTGCCCAGGGTGCCTAGCATGTTAGGCAGTTGTGAATCCTAGTTCTGGCTGCTGCCCCTCCCCCAAGGAGCTCAAAGGGCTTAGACAGCAGGCAGCAGCAGCCCATACTGGTCGCCCCTGCTCCCGCCCCCCTTTACCCCCTGACCTGGGAGTTTGGTAGGCTTAAGCAGATTCCAGCTGAGAGACTGTAAGAATCTGCACATTCAGGGGTTGGGATGCTAGGCCCTGGTGGCATGGGTTCGCAAGAGGGATTTTCCTATCCATGGGTTGCACAGTTCCATGGAAAAAAACAGTTTCCCTGGCTGGGTAGTACACTCACTCACTGCCTCCCTTGGCTGTGGAAAGGGGGTTCCCCTTCCCCATGTGTCTCTCAGGTGGGCTGCCGAACCACCCTCCTCTTCCTTCTCTTGGTGGGTCATGCCAGCCTTTTAGTCAATTTTGATGAGAGAACCTGCATACCTTGGTTGCCAGTGAAGGATTCACATGCTCACGGTTTTTGTCGATGGAAGCCCCCAAAGGTAGCTGCTTCTAGTGGGCCATCTTGGCCCCACCCCCTGAGAAAGTCTTGATCTCATACGCATCTTCTGAAAAGCATCCCAGAGGCAAAATTTGCAGATTATGAGAGTTGTATACATCTGCAACTTTGTAGGGAATGTGATTTTGGAACACCTGCTTCTGTGCCTGGAGACTATGAAGGGAAAAAAACATCTGTGAATTGATGTCACTAGCCTGGCCAGTAGCAGCCCAGGTACCAGTGAATTTGAAGGGCTTCACAATTCAAGGAATTTTAATGAAGTGAAACACAAAATTATCTTGGAAACAGGGTATTAAAGCAAAAGTGGTAGTAATGAAAACAGGAAGTTACACAGCCTACAGGATAAGAGCACAAGTTGTGAAGCCAGAACGACTGGGTTCAACAACCAACTCTGGCACCATGTGACCTTGGGTAAGTCATCCCAACTCCTTGAATTCACATTTTCTTACCTATAAAATAGAAGTAATACTTATCTACCTCACAGGACTATTATGTGAATCAGGGAAGTGAATGCATACCAAGTACCTGGCATGCAATAAATGGGCATTACATTACTTCATAATGCTATGATCTAGGTCGAGTCAGTTAACCTCTCTGCATTTGTTTTTTTACCTGTAAATCAGAATAAATTATAATTAATCTGCCTATCAAACGATTTTCACAAATTGCAAATGAGAAATCAATGGGAAAAGGCTTTGTAAAGCCAAATACAATAATCAAACTAAAAGATCATTATCAATAACCTAAATATATCATCTGAAAATGCCAACGATCTAAATGAATGTCAGGAGGACCTGACTGGTTTTGTGACCTTGTTCCTGGCTCCCTAGATTAGGTGTAACCTGTTGCCAAAACTAGTCGCAAAATCTATCCTAATCAAGTTTCTTTACTAGTCTCACCCAGTTTCCAACTATGAGTCCACCATTAGGGCTACAGCTTATTTGGTTTTGCTCCTGCACATCTTCTTTATGAACTTAGGAACCTATACTCCTAATTTTGACCCTGGCATCTGGATTTTTCACACTGCTCACCTAATTTAAGTCAACTAAATTTATGGTGTCTAATTCTGTTTCTAAGTTTCCAAACTGGTTCTTCCTTCTTACCAGCCCTCAAATACTTCTTGTCTTCCTCAAATGCTAGTCCCTTGGTCTCTGCTAGGGGAGCTGGGCTGCCCATTAGAACCGAGTCTGTGGAGGCCACCATGTGATATGACAATTTTTTGGCATAAAGTTGTACATATTATTATAGTTATAAAAATATTCCTGGATACAATGTATTCCTATGGCAAGTGACATGTGACACACACCCATTGGACATAGGTTACAAGATTTCAGTTTCACTGGGTCCTGATGAGGTAAGGAACAGATGAGATCCCAGCCACAGATACATATTTAAACTCTTTCTATGGACAGAATACTTCTCTGGCCTATTGCCATGGCTGTTAGTAGATAGAAAAGACCCAATGAGTATCCTAGAGTGAAACGGAGAAAAGAAAAGAATTCTGAGAAGACTAAAAAATGAGCTCATTGAGGCTTAAATGTATTTGTCTGCCCTAGACAATAGAAAGTTTGAAGTGGATGAAATTAACATAGTCCCT
This sequence comes from Trachypithecus francoisi, assembly GCF_009764315.1. NCBI lineage: Eukaryota > Metazoa > Chordata > Mammalia > Primates > Cercopithecidae > Trachypithecus > Trachypithecus francoisi. The sequence continues at coordinate 35,052,873 of NW_022681471.1, read as the reverse complement.
GGCACATAATTAACAATCAATACATATTTGAAGAATAAATTAATTACCCATTCAGTTTTTAAGGTCATATCCAGATAAGAATTTTAAAAGAGCAATTTTTTTTATGTCTTATAAATCACATTATTCTTCTTAATTGTTTCAATAACAAACATCTTGGAAAATTATGTTGTAGCACAGGAGAAACTGGGATGTTCTGGAAGTCATGAGCTTTCTTAATAAATCAAGGACACAGGGTGGGTTCAGGGACACAGCGGACCCACTGTGAGATGGACCTGAGATAAAATTTCATAGATCAAGAGCCAAGATGGCTGACTACATGCAGCCAGAAAGGGCTTCACCCACCAAGAGAAAAGAACATCAAGAAGACTGGCACACTTTAAGTGGATCTTCAGAAGGAAGGGAGGACACAGACCCTGGGCCAAGAGAGAAGAAGCTGGGAGCCCTGCACAGGGTTGTTGAGCACCAGGACTCATTCCTGGCCCTTGGCATCTCCAGCATAAGGGATGAGTTAAACAGGCAAAAAGTGGCCCACTCTTGCTGTGGACCTCAGGAATCCTAGATGCAGGAAACCCCATGAACTCCATAGGGCATCTGAGCTGGCAGGGAGCGATTCTTGAAGAGTTGATAGGGACAAGACTCCAGCCTATGCAGAGCCCAGAGACTTTAGCACAGAAACAGCTGCAGTGGAGCACAGCTAGGGGCACACATCCCCTAAGACTTACCATATTCCTCTAGGTGGCTTTGGATTTTGTTGATTGTCGGACATAGACAGAACAGGGCTATCTTGACTGTGGGACAGGACCAATCAGATATAAGTGCTCCCCATCTGCCAGCCTCTCCCAGGGTTCCTGCCTGGCAGCACCTGCTAGTAGCACAGCCTAAGATGCCCAATCAGCAGGCTTCCCACTGGCCATCTCCATAGCTCCCTTACTGGTAGACCCCACCTAATGATCAGAGAGCTTCTGCAGATGGGCCCCTGGCAGCACACACAGACCCACAGCCTCCCCCAACTGCTTTGCCAGTGTATGCACACAAGTAGACCTTGACACCCTGTCACAACCGATGCATGCACACACATGTGCACAAAACCCATCACCCTGCAGCAACTGGAATATGTGCAGACCTTGCTGTCACCACCCTGCCCTTGCCAGCATGCACACAGACCCTGCTGCCCTACTACTGCTAGTGCACATATACAAGTGCATATTCTGCTGCCGCTGCCCTGACAAAGCATTTTTCCTGGAACCCCCACATCAAAATGATTTGCCAAGGACCAGGAACACATTGGTCCCTTGAGTGCAGCAGGTGCTTAATGTCAAGAGGCCACAGAACAGTTACAGGCATGGTACCAACCTCCCAGGGTTAGAGCATGCAACCTCCCAGGGTTAGAGCATGCAACCTCCCAGGGTTAGAGTGCTGAGCTGGGCCTTGGCCCACTGAAATCATAAAAAAATGAAGCCAGTCAGTTGAACTCAACTTATACCATAGTAAAACCCTCAAGGTCATCAAAGTCTATAAAAGCAAAAATCCCAATCCAACGGATAGCAACTTCAAAGAATAAAGGAATATCAGCCCACCACAATGAGAAAGAATCAGGGCAAGAACTCTGGAAACTCAAAAAGTCACAGTGTCTTCTTACATCCAAATGATCATACTAGCTCCCCAGCCATGGTTCTTAACCAGGCTGACACAGCAGAAATGACAGACATAGAATTCAGAATCTGGACACCTCCATAGCTCCTTTACTGGTAGACCCCACCTAATGATCAGAGAGCTTCTGCAGATGGGCCCCTGGCAGCACACACAGACCCACAGCCTCCCCCAACTGCTTTGCCAGTGCATGCACACAAGTAGACCTTGACACCCTGTCACAACCAGTGCATGCACACACATGTGCACAAAACCCATCACCCTGCAACAACTGGAACATGTGCAGACTTTGCTGCCACCACCCTGCCCTTTGACTATGGTATAAGTTGAGTTCAACTGACAGGACAGCAAACATGATCAAGATTCAGGAGACAGCTGAAACCTAATTCAAAGAACCTAAGGAATTCAGTAAAATGACATAAGAGCTGAAAGAAGAAATAGCCATTTTATGAAAAAGCCAAACAGATGTGATAGAGCTGAAAAATTCATTTCAAGAATTTTATAATACAATCGAAAGTATTATCAGCAGAATAGACCAAGCTGAGGGACGACTCAGAGCTTGAACACCAGTTCTTTGAATCAATTCCATCAGACACAAATAAAGAAAAAAGAATAAGAAAGAGTGAACAAAACCTCAAGAAATATGGGATTATGTAAAGAGACCAAATCTATGACTCATTGACATCTCTGAAAGAGAAGAAGTGAGAGTAAGAAACTTGAAAAACATATTTGAGGACATTGTCCATGAAAATTTATCCAACCTCAGTAGAGAGGTTGACATTCAAATTCTGGAAATTTATAGAACCCCTGTGAGGTACTATACAAGACAACCATCCCAAAGACACGGTAAACAGATTGTCCAATTTCAATGTGAAAGAGAAAATATAAAATGGAGCTACAGAGAAGGGTCAAATAACTTACAGAAGGAACACTATTGGGCTAACAGCAGAACTTTCAGCAGAAACCATACAAGCCAGAAGAGATTGAAGGTTATATTCAGAGTTCTTAAAGAAAACAAATGCCAACCAAGAACTCCATATCTAGCCAAACTAAGTTTCATAAGTGAAAAAAAAATCCTTTCCAGGCAAGCAAATGCTAAGAGAATTTGTTACCACCACACCTGCCTTACAAGAGGTTCTTAAGGGAGCGCTAAATATGGAAAGGAAAATTCGTTACTGGCCACCACAAAAACACACTTAAGTACATACACCATTGACACTATAAAGCAATTACACAATCAAGTCTGCATAATAACCAGCTAACAACATAATGGCGGGATAAATCCTCACACATCAATATTAACCTTGAACATAAATGGGCTAAATACCCTACTTAAAAGGCACAAAGTGGGCCAGGCATGGTGGCTTATGCCTGTAATCCCAGCACTTTTGGAGGCTGAGGTGGGTGGATCACGAGATCGAGACCATCCTGGCTAACACAGTGAAACCATGTTCTGCTAAAAAATAAATAAATAAATAAGTAAATAAATAATAAAAAAAATTAGCTGGGCGTGGTGGCAGGCACCTGTAATCCCAGCTACTTGGGAGGCTGAGGCAGGAGAATGGCATGAACCCAGGAAGCGGAGCTTGCAGTGAGCAGAGATTGCACCACTGCACTGCAGCCTGGGAAACAGAGTGAGACTCTGTCTCAAAAAAAAAAAAGGTACAAATTGGAAAGTTGGATAAAACAGCAAGACCCAACCATATGCTGTCTTCAAGAGACTTATGTAATGTGCAGTGACACCCACAGACTCAAAATAAAGACATGGAGAAAGATCTATCAAGCAAATGAAAAGAAAGAAAAAAAAAAGAGCCAAGGTTGCTATTCTAATTTCAGACAAAACAAACTAAACCAACAATGATCAAAAAGGACAAAGAAGGGTATTACATAATGATAAAGGGTTCAATTCAACAAGAAGACTTAACTATCTGCACATATATGCACCCAACACAGGAGCAACAAGATTCATGAAACAAGTTCTTACAGACCTACAAAGAGACTTAGATAACCACATCATAATAGTGAGAGACTTCAATACCCCACTGACAGTATCAGATAGATCATCAACAGATATTCAAAGCTAAACTTGACACTTGATCAACTGGAACTAACAAACACTTACAGAACACTCATACCCAACAAAAAAAATTTACGTTTTTCTTATCTGCACATGGCACATGCTCTAAAACTTACCACACAATTGGCCATAAAGCAATTCTCAAAAAATTCAAAAATGAAATGATACCAACCATACTCCTGACCAAAGCACTACAAAAATAGAAATTAATACCAAAAAGATTTCTCAAAAGCATACAATTACATAAAAATTAAACTGGCTCCAGAATGACTTTTGTTTAAACAATGAAATTAAGGCAGAAATCAAGAAATTCTTTAAAACTGGCAAAAAAAAAAAAAAAGATACAATATACCAGAATCTCTGGGACACAGCTAAAGAAGTGTTAACAGGAAACTTTATAGCACTAAATGCCACATCACAAAGTTACAAAGACCTCAAATTAACAACCTAACATCATACCTAGAGGAACTAGAAAGCAAGAACAAACCAACATTAAAGATTGCAGAAGACAAGACAACCAAAATCAGAGCTGAACTGAACAATTTGGAGATGTGAAAAAACATACAAAAGATCAACAAAACTTTCAAAAAAAAGTTTGCTTTTGAAAGAATAAATAAGAACGATAAACTGTTCTCTAGACTAATCAAGAAAGATGAGAGAAGACTCAAATAAACACAATTAGAAATGACAAAGGGGACATTACCACCAACCCCACAGAAATGCAAAGAAAACCCAGAGAGTATAATGAACACCTCCATGCACACAAACTAGAAAACCTAGAAGAAAACCTCCCAAGATTTAAGGAGGGGAAAATTGCAGCCCTTAACAGACCAGTAGTGAGTTCCAACTTGAATCAGTAAAAAAAGGCCTACAACCATAAAAATGCCTTGACCAGAAAGATTCACAACTGAATTCAACCAGACACATAAAGAAGAGCTGATACCATTCCTACTGAAATTATTCCAAAAAAATCAAGAAGGAGGGACTCCTTCCTAACTCATTCTATTAGGGCAACATCATTCTAGTATCAAAACCTGGAAGAAACACAACAAAAAAAGAACACCTCCACCCAATATCCCTGAAGAATATAGATGCAAAAATCCTAATCAAAATACTAGCAAATCAAAACCAGCAACAAATCAAAAAGCTAATCCACCACAATCAAGTAGGCTTTATCTCTGGGATACAAGGTCGGTTCAACATATACAAATCAATCAATGTGATTCATCATGTAAGCAGAACTAAAAACAGAAACCACAAGATCATCTCAATAGATGCAGAAAAGGCTTTCAGTAAAATTCAACATCCCTTCATATTAAAAACCCTCAACAAACTAGACGTTGAAGGGGCATACCTCAAAAAAATAAGAGCCATCTATGACAAACCCACAGCCAACATAATACTGAATGGGCAAAAGCTTAAAGCATTCCCCTTGAGGAGCAGAATAAGACAAGGATGCCCACTCTCACCACTCCTATTCAACGTAGTACTGGAAGTGCTAGCCAGAACAATCAGGCAAGAGAAAAAAAAATAAAAGGCATTTGGATAGGAAGAGAAGTAAATTTATCTCCCTTCACAGACTATATTATTCTATGCTTAGAAAACACCATAGTTTATGCCCAAAGGCTCCTGGAACTGATAAACAACTTCTATAAAGTTTCAGGATACAAAATCAATGTACAAAAATCAGTAGCATTTTTATACACCAATAACATCCAAGCTAAGAGGTGAATCAAGAAGGCAATTCCATTCACATTTGCCACAAAAAGAATAAAATACCTAGGAACTCAGTTAACCAGGGCAGTGACAGATCTCTATGATGGGAATTACAAAACACTGCTCAAAGAAATCAGAGACAGTACAAACAAATGAAAAAGTATTTCATGTTCGTAGACAAAAAGAATCAACATTGTTAAAATGGCCATACTGCCCAATACAATTTACAGATTCGATGTTATTCCTATCAAACTATTGATGACATTTTTCACAGAATTCAGAAAAATATTCAGAAATTCATATGGAACTAAAAAAGAGCCCAAATAACCAAAGCAATCCTAAGAAGCAAAAAGAACAAAGCTGGAGGAATCACACTACCCAACTTCAAACTATACTACAGGGATACAATAACCAAACAGCATTGTACAATGGAAAAATAGACACATAAACCAATGCTACATGTTAGAGAACCCAGAAATAAAGCAGCACACCTACAACCATCTGGTCTTCAACAAAGTCAACAGAAACAAGCAATGGGGAAAGGACTCCCTATTCAATAAATAGTGCAGGGTTAACTGTCTAGCTATGTGCAGAAGATTGAAAATTGATCCCTTCCTTTCACCATAATCCTGAACTATAAATACCCTAGAATAAAACCTAGGAATACCATTCTGCACATAGGCCCTGGCAAGGATTTCATGAGGAAGATTCCAAAAGCAATGGTAACAAAAACAAAATTGATAAATGGGACCTAATCAAACTACAGAGCTTGTGCACAGCAAAAGAAACTATCAACAGAGTAAACAGACAACCTACAGAATGGGAGAAAATATTCACAATCTATGCATCTGACAAAGGTCTAACATCCAGAATACATTAATATATGGAATTTAAATCAACAAGCAAAAAAAAAAAAAAAAAACCAAACAAATCCATTAAAAATGGGCAAAGGACATAAACAGACACTTCTCAAAAGAAGACATACCTGTGGCCAACAAGTATATGAAAAAATATTCAACACCATTAATCATTAGAGAAATACAAATCAAAACCACAGTGAGATATAATCTCACACCAGTCAAGATGGCTATTATTTAAAAAGTCAAAACATAACAGATGTTGGCAAGGTTGCAGAGAAAAGGGAACATTTATATACTGCTGGTTGGTATGTAAATTAGCTCAGCCACTGCGGAAAGTAGTGTGGCAATTCCTCAAAGAACTTAAAACAGAACTGTTTGACCCAGCAATCCCATTAATGGATATATACTCAAAATAATGTAAATCATTCTACCATAAAAACACATGTATGCGTGTGTTTATTGCAGCACTATTCACAATAGCAAAGACATGAAATCAACCAAGGTGCCCAACAACAGTGAACTGGGTAAAGAAAATGTGGCACATATACACCACTGAATAGTACATAGCTTAAGAAAAAAAAAAGAATAAAACCATATTCTTTGCAGCAACATGGGTGCAGCTGGAGGCCATTTACTAAGCCACTCAATGCAGAAACAGAAAACCAAACATCACATGTTCTCACTTATCAGTAGGAGCTAAATATTGAGTACACATGGACACAAAGAAGAAAACAGTAGACACCAGGGACTACTTGAGGATGGAAGGTAGAAAGAGGGTAAGGATTGAAGAACTATGTATCATATATTATGCTCATTATCTGGGTGACTAAATAACCTGTCCACCAAACCCCCATGACATACCATTTAGCCATGTAAAACCTGCAAATGTACCCCCAAAACTAAAATAAAAAGTGGAAAGAAAATCACAATAATAATATTAATAATAAATCAAAATTGGATTCAAGATTTTAAAAGAATAATGATATTGATTGAAAGACTGGTGGATAATTTTTGGGCCAGAAAATACAGCCTTTTCCCCTAGAGGTAACTGCGAGTCATGAGAAAGCCCACCTTCTCCAAAGTTAATCATGATATTAATTTGTAAACTGTATGTGATAGCACATCTATCTGGGATAGATTTTGAAAGACCACAAAAGTTTTCACATAAAGTGTCAAGTTTTTATTATTTTTCAATGTCTAGTGAAAAAACACACATCCCATATGCATTGTTCCCTGTCACATTAAAACCCAAGACCCGTTTGTGTCCTTAGGCAGTGACAATGTAATGCCATTGTTTAGTGTAATATCTGGGCAGTGGCAGGGACTGTAAGCCAAGGGCCAGCTTCTTACCTGAGGCCAGAAATTGCCTTTCAGCTCCTTTTTATGTTTATTTCCAACTTACGTCTGCTATTTTTACACAACTCTCTACCCTTTATTCATCTTTCCCTTTCTTTTTGTTCTACTTCCTCTATTGAACTCTGAGGGGATGTGGTGTAACAGATGTACTGAGCTATGAACTTCTCTGAGAGTAGGCCCAATGGAAGTCAAAACTATTAATAGCACCTGTTTCAACCATGGCTACATTAAACTTTTTCCTTTTCCTATCATTACTTCCTTTTTCAAAAATCTGTGCACTCTCTGCCATAAATCTGGGTTATAAAGACATCACTAGTGAGATTATTTTAAGATAAAGAAAAAAATCTCTCTAGGAAAAACAAAGTTTTAACAAAAACCAAAACAACATGCATAAAAGAATTTGAAAGACAGAAGAGAGAATTTATTATTGATTAATAAGAAGTTTCCAATTACCAAGTTCAGTTTTAAAACTGAATATAACTAAAGTCTTCACATCTGTGTACAGAGACAGTTAAACTATAATGCATGATTATCTACTAGTGTTTCTGAGAATTCCAGCATTTTAGAGCTGTAAGTGATCCTAGAAATCATCTCTCACCTTCTGATGTTTCAAATGAGAAAACTGAGACCCAGAAAGACTTAGCCAAGTTGACACAGGTAGCTAGTGACTAAGCAAGGTCTAAGTGTAGTTCTAAGCTCAAGTTTTCATTGATCTGGTCACTTAACTGGTTCACATCGCAGAAAAAAAAAAAGAGAAGTTTTAAATCTACATTCGAATTTTCTTTCAACATGTCTTAAAGAAGTCAGAAATGATATATCAGTTAGGAATCCTTGTTATGGTAAAGTTAGCTAATACACTTTCATGAATATATTTGCCTAAGACTCTATGGGTGGCACAGTAAGAGGATAAGAGATGCTAAATAGAAAGATTTTATATAATTATATCAGGTTGGTACTTGGACCTTGACAACACGTGCTTCAGTTGGATTATTTGAATTACCTAAATTGTCACAGAGATTCCAACAAACGATTTTTATGTATTCAAAAGGTCCAGGAGAGGAAGACTCTCTGAAATCTTTTCCACCATGGAAGGTAAAACTATGGCTCTGTTTCCATAATCAAATCAAATTACTATCTTTAAAATGACTCTCACCTTTCAACTCGAGGAACATTCCAGTAGCTAACACAAGCCTAAAGCATTATCATTAAATTCTACAAATTTCCTTAAATTGAGTATTCATCAAGACAAGGACTCAGTCTCAGCCAGGCGTGGTGGCTCATGCCTGTAATCCCAGCACTTTAGGAGGCCAAGGCGGGCGGATCACGAGGTCAGGAGATCGAAACCATCCTGGCAAATACTGTGAAACCCCATCACTACTAAAAGTACAAAAAAATTAGCCGGGCATGGTGGCGGGCGCCTGTAGTCCCAGCTACTTGGGAAGCTGAGGCAGGAGAATGGCATGAACCTGGGGGGCGGAGCTTGCAGTGAGCCGAGATCGTGCCACTGCACTCTAGCCTGGGCAACAGAGCGAGACTCCATCTCAAAAAAAAAAAAAAAAAGAACTCAGTCTCACATTTCACTACTATTCCCAGATAAGGTTATTCATGAGATTTCAATTAGCTGACCAACAAATTATAAAGGCACCAGCAAGGAATAAAAAAAAGATTGTTTTGTCAACCAGTGATGGACACTTTGGATTATGTTATGTTTTAATGGTCATAAAACTGCGTAACTGAATTTCTTCAGAATAAAATTGAGCTACACACCATAAAGACAGCTCTCAAATACTTCCTAAAAATAGCTTAACAACTTTGTGATAAAGCCAATATATAATTGAGTAAATAACAAACACAGATCTACAAATTATACAAATGCACATCTTAGTTTCACTCTGAATAATGTTTTTTACTAATCAGTTAGTACTATGAAGAGGTTCTGAACAATTGACAAAGCCAGGGCCATGTCCAAATACAGCTTAGAAATGCACCAAGATGCATTCTAACGATCAAGGATATTTTATTCCTTTTTGATCAGCAACACCCAATCCAATCATTGATTATTTTAGACCTAGTGGAAAGGAGTTAGCAAAATGCATGAAGAGGTGGTTTCCTAAAGCTGTTAAGGCCAATGTTTTCCACAATACAGCAATTTTAAATATATATATATATATATATGAATGTACAACAGTCCAAATGTATTTGCAATGTAAAAACAAAATGCTTGAAACTATAAAAATATTTTAATCTAAAATATGAATATATGCTAATTAGTCAAATCTTTTCCCCTTTAACCTCACATTTTGGGGAGGAGGTAGATAATCCATTGAAAAATCTGCAGCCATAACAGTTGTTTTAGATCAGCAGTTGTGCCTCAGAAGGGTATGAACTTTCCCCAGTTCTGAAGCCCTCAAGCTTCTATTAACAACCCATAGACCACAATTAATTGCATTGTCCTGCCTAACTGCAAACGGTCTGAATAATGTGGGAAGCATATGAATCTGATGAGCAGTTAGTATCTCTAGCACAGTTCCTTCTAGGTTTTTAACCCTGACCAACTCACTTGACCTCTCTATGCTGTATTTTCCCTATTGGTAAGATGAAGTTTATAATAGTACCGACTTTAGAGCACCAATGTGAGGGGTCACATGAGTTAACAAATGAAAAGTATAGTACAGAATATAGTACGTAGCTCTCATTTTCCTATTCTTAACACATTGAATTAGTGAGTCTGGATATATGACACTCTTCAGACAGAGTATTAAGCAGCAAAAGGGTATCCTGCCTACTCCAAGCAACTAGCTAAATTATACATGACCTGGAGTCCGCAAAACCATATTAATGGGATATAGGAGATCACATGACCAGACAAATAGGAAAGCCACAGTTAGATGGGCAGATAGGATTTTACAGTACTGCTGATTTTCAGTTAGAAAGTATGATGACAGAATGAAGATAAACAATAGCTTGGGAGTCAGACAAACCTGAACTTGAATACTGTTTCTATCACCTATAATTGTGAGACCTTTTACAAGTCCGTGAAAGGGTCTTTATAAGAACCTTGCCTGTGGTTGGGCACAGTGGCTCATGCCTATAATCCCAGCACTTTGGGAGGCCGAGGCGGGCAGGTCACAAGGTCAGGAGATAGAGACCATCCTGGCTAACACAGTGAAAACCCATCTTCATTTGAAGACTGCCAGGTCAGCACGGGTAGGGGATTATTGTTCCTCTAAGAGAGGCATAGAAAGACCTAAGTGGAAGCAAAGCAGTACCTAGGTAGGGTTATAGCCTAGAGTCAAGAGGTAAAGGTATGTTACTGAGGGACTAGAACCAGAGACATGGTAGCCTACTCAAGGCATCTGTAACTGGAAATGCCAGAAAAAAATATAAATCCAAAATTCCTTAGGTGAGCAGAGTCAAACCCTGGGAATTAGGTGCAAACGACAAGTCCAAATGATCAGAGACAGGACTGGATTGATGATAAATTTGAAACTTTAGAATTAAATGAAGAAAAGTTGGAAGGATTTCAAGTTTTCAAACATGAAAAAATTTCAGTACAATTGTTAAACATCAGTCTCCTCATTCATTAACTAGTGGAAATAATAACTATCTACAAGGGTGGCCAAGAAGTTTCAATCAGGATAATAAACATAAAACACATACTAGGATCACCAGCTGATAATAGAAAATAAATGGCCATGCCTTGTACTCAAAGGTAGTTCAAACCTATTTCTGGAAACGTGATTCCATATTCATTAACTCATGTCACCACTGATGCAAAATGCTTGGGACCTGCACGATGACAAAGCCTTCCAGTCCTAATGATGGCAAATACCATGGGCAGAAAACAACACCGTGAAGCTCTCCAACACCATCAAGGTTTTTCTCTTCTTTTCTCACTCTAGGGAAAACCTGTACACTCTCTGTACCTTTCTCTCTATCTAGCTGTCATCTGCTTCTCCCATTGTTTTTTTACCCATTTCTTTTAGCAAGACAATCTCTCCCTATGATGTAATGATAAATAACTCTCTGAGATAGCCAGGTATCGTCCCTGAAATTCACAGATGAAAAGGGTTACACTGGAAGTAAAAATAACACTTAATTACAATACTGTCCATCTCCTAAAGCAGGGGTCCCCAGCCCCCGGACCACAGACTGCCACCGGTTTGTGGCCTGTTAGCAACCTGGCCACATGGCAGGAGGTTAGAAGCTGAGGTCTGCCTCCTGTCAAATCAGATCAGCAGAGGCACTAGATTCTCATAGGAGTGTGAACCCTATTGTGAATTGTGCATGTGAGGGATGTAGGTTACACACTCCTTATGAGAATTTAATACCTGCCCCTGAATGTCTGAAAATTATCTTCCACGAAACTGGTCCCTGGTGCGCTAGAGGTTGGGGACTGCTGTTCTAAAGAATTATCATTGCTGGGTGTTGTTTTTAGGTCTGAATAGAGAGAATCCAAGATCACCATTTGAAGGAGTAGACTCATACATCAGCCTCACCTTCATCTATGAACTTCCAAGTACACATAATTAGAACTTCCATTTTATATACATCTTGAAAATTTAGAAATATCCACAAAGATCTCCTAATCCAATTCTCTCTTTCAAAGATGAAGAAACCAAATGAAAGACACCCACAAACAGGGCTTGTGGTACCCTGTTCATATTCACACTCATAGAATGATGCACTTTCCACTATACCACATCGCCTCTCTCTCTACATTTTACTCTGAAACGTAAGAGAGTATTTTTAGAGTTTCAGTAGTTCTGTGAGCTTCTTTCCCTAGCTGGTTACGAAAACTTTGTCATGCCTTTGGCTATTTATTTAATTTCACAATGATTAAAGTTGAAATTGGTTACAAGTTGGCTGCAGCAACCAGTCAGAACAATCACCAATTCTTTCCAAGATCTCATTGAATTTCTATGGCCCTTGCTGGAAATGCATTTAAGTATTCAAGGGAGAAAAGGCAAAAGTAACAACTCAATTCAATAAGAAACTGAATTTACACCAACAGTGATAAAATAAAAATAGTCACCTTTCCCTGTGGCTTCATTTTTTTCCTGCAGTGACTGAATATGCTAAACTTCACAAAATACATCTATGGATGTATGCAAGTGGACAAGTCTATTGGGAGGAAAGAGGTGTGTGTGTTTGTGTGTGAGAGAGAGAGAGAAAGAGAGATTACATGAGTTTATTGATTGATTTGAAATAAAAGACATATTTTGTTTTTATAATTAAGTATTGAGGAAATAATCATATTCACCTTGCCATAGAGAGTCTACATGCCTATGTGAATCACCTTCATAAAGTTAATTTCAGGATTAGCAATAACAGAAGAATAAAAGACCCAAACAGTACCCAAGACTACTATGGTTATAAACTAAAATATGTTCCTCTTTAAACAGTGAACTAATGTCAAAACTCAAAACTGTTTGCATTTATATTACATAATGTAAATTATATTTACATTACATCATTTACAAAAATGATTCTATACACAAACACTCGTGAGAAGTTGGAAGAGATTTTTTCAGATTGACAAGTTTGCACCTAGACTGTTAGAATAAATGAATACAGCATTTTACATGCATAAACTGGAAAATAATAACTACCTAGCAAGGTAGTCATCAAAGATGTAATGAGAATCTTACATATAAAGCACATAGTAGGATCATCAGCTGATAATATAAATGGTCATTCCCTTGTCCTCAAAGGACTAAATCAGTCCTTAAATCTTTGACATTTCAAGGAATGCATTTCTAAACAATAACTCATCAATTTAGAAAATGTATTCAGTGCAAGGTAAATTTGTGCCTCCTATAAGATTTTAGTCAATAACACAGTAACTCATTTCCATTCCTGAATCCATGCTTTTCAACAAAGTGGATAGAAACAGAGCTGTCCTCTCACCTCTCCTATCGGTGCCAATTCTGTTCCCTCTACCCAGGTGCCAATTCTCAGATAATTTGAGAATCTGAGTAATCTCTTTCCCCTGGCCTTTACTCTCAGATGGCTATCATTATTTCCCCCAAGATATCAATTGATGATAAATTCTGTTATTTATTTCCTGGAGTCATTTGCATTTCTTTGAAGACTTTGAAAGTCAGAAAAACATCTGAGAGCCAAATATATCCATTTTTAATAATGGAAACAATGTAATCTGCAGGACAGTCACTGTAACCCCACCCATTTTCATCCCAGTATCAGGACTGGGAGTAAAATCCTAGATGGGTCAGAGGATTGAAGAATCTATACAGTCTACTTTGAAATTCTCTGTGTGACTCAGTTTCCCCCTACAAAAAGGCTAGATCTACATTTGTGCTGGAAGGGCTTGATTTCACAGTAAATTGCACTTTCCTTCACTTATCTATATTACTTTTGCAAACCCAGCCAGAAAAATGAATTAGTAAAGTGAATTTATATAATTAGATAAGAATAAATCAAGCTACAGAACTTTCAAATAGGACTAACAGTAGTTTCTAGTAGTCATGGCTAAAGAGTTCCTAGTTCCTACTTAAAATTTAGTTGAGAGTAGGAGAATAGGAGGAAATACTGCTTAAATGACAACCACTGGACATTCATGTAATAATACTTTGAACATTATTTATAAAGGACTGGGCATGGGGGTTCATGCCTGTAATCTCAGCACTTTGAAAGGCAGAGGCAGGAGGATCACTTGAAGCCAGGAGTTCAAAACCAGCCTGATCAACATAGCAAGGCCCTGTCTCTATGAAAGAAAAATTGTAAAATTAGTCAGGCATGGTGGCACATGTCTGTAGTCCCAGTTCCTTGGGAGGCTTAAGCAGGAGGATCACTCAAAGCCCAGGAGTTCGAGGATACAGTGAGCCATGATCATGTGACTGCATTCCAGCCTGGAAAACAGAGTGAGACTATTTCAAAAATCAAAGAGTTTGGATCTGGCCCATTCCACTAATACTGTCAGTCATCTCTCAGATCTCACCTTACCTACTTGCCAAGAGAGGCTATATCTAAATACTGGAATGTTTGATGTTATTTCCTGAGCAGTGTTTCCTCGATATGGGCCAAAAGTTATACCTAAAATTGGATGGGTGGGGAAGGGGGCTTGCCGAAGAAAGCCAAAACTCTCTGGTTCTTATTCTTTGAAACATTATGTGACATGGGTAAGTATGTAAACCTTGTATTTCAATTATTTTTTAGCACCTCTCCTTCCTTTTTCTGGCTACAACTTGCCTGATTTTAAAAACAATTTTGTATATCTCTTAGCAACAGCTTTAACACCATTTACATCCTGTTTCAGTATAAGAATTCAATCTTTTCCCAAATAATCAAATCTTATAAACAGCAACGTACTTTAAGAATGTATAATGTAATGGTTTTCAGAGTGGGTTCTTCAGTCCCTTAGGGTTCTACAAGGGTGTCTCAGAAGTCATTGCTGCTCAAGTACCCACCTGTACCTTTCATTAAAGTTGCTTCATTTCTATCTTTTTTCATAAATTCAGGTTCTGAGGTAGGTGTTACCAAAAGCTTTCACAGCTGCAAATAATTGCTTGAAAAAATATATCTATCTCTATCTATACATCTCCATCCACATTTTGTGATCAATGTATATTTTTGATAGATTTTTCCATTTTGATCATTGTTCTATCATATATTAAACATGACATGACACTGTAAAACCCAACCGGGCAGCTTTTCTCCCCTGTATCAAGCTGTCTTTCCCAAGCAATTGGTTAACTTTAGTAGGGCTCATCTGTCTAGAGAAATAGTGTACACATTAAAATCATCTCTACATTCTAAAATTAATTCCTCAAAACCCATATAACTGTTGACATCACAATTGTGGGCTATTTGTCAAAAGTTGTGAGATGAATGACTATTTGTGTCACATTCAACCCCATGTCAGTGTAGAGACCTGGCCAATGCCTGACCTTCAGTTTAGTTTGCCTGCATTAACCATGTCTGTATGAGGTTGTGATGTCTGCTAAATCCAAAAGAAAAAGAGTTTTACTAACTCTAGACAGCCATCAATGCCTGGTATCTTGGAGTACAATGAATCCTTGTGGTACTGAAAAGAATACTGAAAACACTGCTTTAGGCAAGTTAATAATGATTTACAAATGTTTCGTGATATAAAATGTTAGCTTGCTCAGACTGTCATAACAAAATACCACAGTCTGGGTGGCTTAAACAACAGAAATTAATTTTCTCACAGTTTTGGAGTCAGAAGTCCATGATCAAGGTGCCAAGCAAAGTCTGTTCCTGGTAAGAACATTCTCATTGGCTT
Source organism: Trachypithecus francoisi (assembly GCF_009764315.1). Lineage (NCBI taxonomy): Eukaryota > Metazoa > Chordata > Mammalia > Primates > Cercopithecidae > Trachypithecus > Trachypithecus francoisi. Next base: position 35,036,948 of record NW_022681471.1, on the reverse strand, counting down.
GTAGACAGCTGCCATCACAGTGTCCTCACATGACCTCTGCTCTGTGCAGGAGGACAGAGAACTCTCTCATGTCTTCTTTTCCTTTTATAAAAACACCAGTCTCAACAAATTCAGGCCCCACCTTTATGACTTTATTTAACCCTAATTACTTCCCAAAGTCCCCATCTCCAAATATCATCACATTAAAGATTAGGGTTCTAATATATAAATTTGGGGGCACACAAGTCAGTTCACAACAGAGAGTAATGACACATACAATGTCTTCTGGCCTCACATTTTACACTTTTCTGTAGTCTTCTTTAATCATTTGATTGGCCATGGGATTTATTTATTTATTAGGATTAACCAAGTGTGCCATTTGTTGCTAATATCACTCCTGCCTTAAATTTATCACTTCACTAACCTTCTTGGACACTGAGTCTGGAGAGCAGACTCCAATGTAAGCAGAATTGGTCCCCCCATGAGGGATGATGAAAGGAACACTTAAAAAGTCCTACTGCTCTCAAAATCTCTCCTTCAGAGGTCTGTCATGATGCTGACCATTTTCTCCTCCTACCTGCCCTAAATTCCTACATCAGTTATCCCTGAGATTCAGGAAAGAAAGAAAAGAATGAAATAGAAAATGAAAATAAACTTTCTCCCGAAAGTCATTAGTTAAGGGAATACATACTACCAAGGAAGGGAAAGGTGAAACCCCACTCTTAGAATTCTACTGTTAAAATACTACTACATGTTAATTTTTCAGATTAGCCAACTGCCACATTAAGATGGTACAGAGTCTGGTCTTGAGACTATGAGAAACAAGTTTGTGCCTTTTAAGGGGTTCAGCAAGCACAGTAGGGAAGACACAAAAACAAACTACCTATATCACCATTTTGCCTACAGTACATTTTGGATATGTGATGGAAAACTACTTACAGCAATTCAGAGCACTAAACCAAAATGACGACTGGGGCCAGATCAGGTAGCACAAAGTCACCATCTCCAAAGGTGAATACCTTGCAGATGTTTATACATGTTTGCTAAATCGAACTGCTGTTAGGCTCGCCCTACCTGCATCCTTAATTTAGATGCTTTACATTTTATTGGTGGGTTATCTGTTATAATGTAACAGTTCATCTGTTAATTAGCTTTTCCACATGCATTACATATCTCAAAAGTCAGAACTAATGCAGATAAAACATACCAAAAATTAGGAGCAATTTTTAACAGCAGAGTACAGTTATCCTAGGCACTGCTGCATTAACTTTGTCTTTGAAGGGTGAAGAAGAAAAACAATAAAACCTTGTTTTTTCTATAACACCTCTACATTACTGATGGCTTTTCATTATCTCTCACAGATTATTTGTTACAAACACAATTTTAAAACACAGAGTGGTACCAAATCAGAGAATCCTTATTTTACCACCCTCTGTCTGAGAAAGGTAGGAGTGTGAAAAAAAGAAAGAACCTGTCATTCATAGCTTCAAGCAGTAGGAATACCTTTGGGACTCAAGGTGACACAGAACAAAACTAACCCACAAAAGACTTTCTTTATGATCCCTCTTGTTCCTCTACTTAAGCCAACAGACAAAGCCCTGCATACCAATTCCCCAGCTACTCGCAGTACCAAAGTAATTTCAACACCAAAAGTCCACTCAGCCCTGGAGAATAAGAAATAGCACATGCACTCATGGTTGTTTGATTAAAGTTCAAGTGCTGCATCTTGGAAAGCTTCTACCCTTCAGAAAGCTTGAAGTCCTTAGGCCATGTATGCCTTTGATTACCTACCCTCCAAAAAGCCTGAGACTGCCTCTTCTGCTTCATCAAAGGCCAGAGAAAAAGAGTGGGGAATTTTGGTTTTACCACATCACCTCAAACACTTTAGGAGAACTTGAGAAATGACCTTTGCATACCCAGAATATTTTAGTAAAATTCATGTACAGCTTGGTTATTCAGATATTCACAAACATTAAAATATACAATAAAGCTCTGCCTATGTAAGTGATGTGCCATTTGCAGTATGAATAACAAAAAACAGAACTTCAAAATGGTAGGGTCGTCTGATACTTCTACAACAATTTTTAAAAACTAAGTATTTTTAGAGATTAGGTCTATGGAAAAATTGAATTGATATTACTAAGAGTTTCTAAATGCCTTCTCAATCCCTCCTCACCATACACACAATTTCCCCTATAATTAATATTTTGTGTCAGTATGGTAATTTGTTACAATTAATGAGCTAATATTGACACACCATTTTCACTAACATCTATAATTACACTGGGATTTACCTTATGTGTTGTACATTCTGTGGGTTTAAACAAATGTATCGTGACAGGTATCCACCATTGTAGTACCACACAGAATAGTTTCACTTTCCTAAACATAATCTGTTCTCCACTTAATCCCTCCTTCCTTCCTCGCAGCCCCCAAGTAACCATTGAGCTTTTTGCTGTCTCCATAGTTTTGCTTTTCCAGAATAGTAGGACTCATAAATTATGTGGCTCTTTCAAATTGTCTTCTTTCACTTAGCAATATGCATTTAGGGCTGCTGTATGTCTTTTCATCACATAACATTTCATTTCTTGTTAATGCTGAATAATATTCATTTTCATGAGTGTGCCACAATTTATCCATTCACTGATTGAAGGACATTTTGGTTGCTTCCAAGTCTTGGCACTTGTGAATAAAACTGCTATAAACATTTGTGTGTTGGTTTTTGTGTACTTAAGTTCTCAATTCATTTGGGTTAATATCAAGTTGTACAATTGCTGGTTCGTATAGTAAGTGTTCATTTTATTTAAAAATTGCCAAATTATGTTCCAGTGTGGCAGTATCATTTTGTATTCCTACCAGCAATCAATGAGAGTTCCTTTTGTTCCACATGCTCACCAGTATCTGGTGTTGTCAGTGCTTTGGATTTCAGCTATTCTAATAGGTAGTGGTATATCACTCTTGTTTACATTTACAATTCCCTGATAACATATGATGTAGAGCATCTTTTCATATGCTTACTTGCCATCTGTATATTTTCTTTGGCGAGGTGTATGTACAGATCTTTAACCCATTTTTAATTGGGTTGTTTATTTTGTTATTGTTGAGTTTTAAGAGGTTTTATATATTTCAAATACCAGTTCTCTATCAGATATATGTTTAGCAAAGAATCTTCTCCCCATCTGTGCCTTGTCTTTTCATTGTATAACAGTGTCTTTGGCAGATAAGTTTTTAATTTTTATGAAGTCCAACTTACCAATTTTTTCTTCAATGGATCATGCTTTTGGTGTTATATTTTTTAAAGGTCATCATTAAACTCAAGGACAGCTACATTTTCTCATGTTATATTTCAGACGTTTTAGTTTTGTATTTCACATTTAAATCTATGATCTACTTTGAGTTAATTTTTGTGAAAGGCATTAGGTGTGTGTTTAGATTTATAGTTTATTTATTTATTTATTTATTTATTTACTTTTTGCTTGTGCGTGTCTCATTGTTCCACAACCATTTGTTGAAAAGACCATATTTTCTCTGTTGACTTGCCTTTGCTTCTTGTCAAAGTTTAGTTGACTATATTTGTGTGGGTCTATTTCTGGGCTCTCTGTTGTCTCATTAACCTATTTGTCTTTTCTTTTACCAATGCAACAGAGTCTTGATTACTGTAGCTGTATAGTAAACCTTAGAATTGGATAGTGTGAGTTCTCCATATTTCCCCTCCTTCAATATTATGTTGACTATTTGGGGCATTTTGCCTCCAAATATAATTTTAGAATCAGTTTATCAATACCCACAAAATAATGTGCTGGGATTTTTTATTGAGGTTGCATTAACTCTACAGATCAAGTCAGCAAGACTGACATGTTCACAATATTGAGTCTCCTTATCCAAGTATGTGTCATCTCTCTCCATTTATTTAGATCTTCTTTAATTTACTTCATCAGAATTTTGTAGTTTTTCACATATAATTCTTGCACATATTTTGTTAGATTTATTACCTACTTATTTTTTTCAGTGTTAATGTAAATGGTATTGTGTGTTTTTTTAATTTAATTTTTAAATGACAATGGTTGCATATATTTGTGTGGTATAATGTGAGGTTATGAGATGTGTATCCATTGTGAAATTATTAAATCAAGCTAATTAAAACATCCATCATTTCACATATTTATCACTTCTTTGCAGTGACATTTAAAATATTTAAAATCAACTCTTTTGACAATTTTGAAACATACATTAACTATCGTCACCAGGCTTTCAATAGATCACTAAAATATAGTCCTCAATTCTCACTGAAACTTGTTGTCCTATGACCAACATCTTCCCAATCCCTGTCCATTCCCCTCTACAGACTCAGGCAACCACGATTCTACTCACTACATCTATGGGTTTGATTTTTTATATCCCATATATAAGTGAAATCATGTGGTATATGTCTTTCAGTGCTTGGCCTATTTCATTAGCATAATATCCTCCAGGTTCATTTATGTTGTCACAAAGGACAGAATTTCCTTATTTTTAAGGCTGAATAGCATTCCATGTATATATATACCACATTTTCTATATTTGTTCATCTGTTGATGGACACTTAGGTCATTAACCATCAAGGAAATGCAAATTAAAACCACAAAGAGGAACCTAGAGGGTGGGCCAAAATGGTGGAATAGAAGGCTCCACTGCTTCTGTGTGTACCCGCCCCCCTCCCCCCAACCAATGCAAGGTTACCTAGTTAACAACTACCTACCCAGAAAATACACCTTCATAAGAACCAAAAATCAGGTGATCACTCATAGTACCTGGTTTTAATTTCATATCACTGAAATAGGCACTGAAGGGGAAAAAAAAAAGTCCTGAATCACCGACACCACCACTCTCCCATCCCAGGCAGTGGAAGCATGGTGAAGTGAGCTTCTGTAGATGCAGGGGAAGAGAGAACACAGCAATTGTGAGGCAATGAACTCAATGCTGTCCTGTTACAGCAGAAAGGAAAACCAGACAAACACAACCAGGGTGGGAGCATTTAAACTAGCCCAAACCAGAGGAGAATCACCAATCACAGCAATTGGAACTTGAGTTCTCATAAACCTCACCACCATGGGATACAGCACTCCATGTCTCCAAGTAAACTTGAAAGACAGTCTAGGTCATAAGGACCACAACTGTTAGGCAAGTTCTAGTGCTCAATTAGGCCTAGAGACATTGAACTAGGGAGGCATGGGACACACTGGGACACCAGCTGGTACAGCCAAGAGAGTGCAGGCATCACCCCTCCCCTAAAGCCAGGCTGCACATATCATGGCTCTGAAAGTGACCCCTTCCTTCCGCTTGAGGTGAAGAGAGGGAAGGATGGGGAGAACTTTGTCTTATACTTAGGAAACCAGCCCAGCCATAGCAGAATAGGTCACAAGTTAGAGTCATGAGGCCCCCGTTCTAGTCCCTAGCTCCCAGATGATATTTCTAGACACACCTTGGGCCAGAAAGGAACCCACTGTCTTGAAGGAAAGAAGCCAGTCCTGCCAGCATTAATCACCTGCTAACTAAAGAGACCTTGGGCCCTGAATAACCACCAGTGATATCCAGGTACTGCCTCAAGGGCCTTGGGTGAGCCTCTGAGACTTCCTGACTTCAGGTGAGACTTGGCACATAACAGCTGTGTGGCTATGGGGGCAAAACTCCTCCTTTTGAGAAAAGCAGAGGGAAAAGTGAAGGGGACTATGTCTTGCACCTTAGGTTCCAGCAGGGCCACAGGAGAGTAGAACACCAAATGAGTTCTTGGGGTTCCAGATTCCAGAACTGTACTCTTGAATGGCCACAGAGAAGCCTATTTCCCTGAAGAGTCAATCCCAAACCTGGCAGCATTCACAACAAGCTGACTTAAGAGAACTTCAGCCTTAAGTAAACATCAGTGCTAGTCTGGCAGCACTCCTTGCGGCCTGGGGTGGTGATGGCTATGGGGTGAGTCGTCTCTGCCTTGAAAAGAGGCGGAAAAGTGGAAAGGCTGTGTCCTGTGGTTTGAGTGCCAGCTCAGTCACTACACAATAGAACACCAGGCAGACTTCTAAGGTTTTAGACTCTAGTCCCTGATTCCTACATGGCACTTATGGATCCACCTGAGGTTTGGTACCTCGCTGCCCTAAAGGGAAGGATACAGGCCTGTCTTTGCCACTAGCTGATTGCAGAGCCCCAGGGCCTTCAGCAAACATAGGCAGTAGCTAGGGAGTGGTTACAGCAGGCCTTGGGTGAAACTCAGCACTCTGGTGGCTTCAGGTCTGATCCAATGGAGTTATAGTGGTGGTGGCCACAGGGGTGCTTCTCTCACTCCACCCTCAGCTTTAGGTGGTTCAGAACAGAGAAACTCTGAATGTTTGGGAGAAAGTACAAGAAGGAAACAGTGTTTTTGCCTGGTAATCCAGAGAATTATCCTGGATCTTGTCCAAGACCATTGAGGTAGTACCTCTATAAGACTTTGAGAACACAGTGTTACTGGGCTTGGGGTGCCCACTAAAGCAGATACAGCTTAGGTCACAACATCCAAGTCCTTTCAAATATCTGAAAAGCCTTTCCAAGAAGGACAGCTACAAATAAGCCCAGACAGTGAAGACTACAATAAATACCTAACCATTCAATGCCCAGACACCAAAGAACATTTACTAGTATTAACACCATACAGGAAAACATGACCATACCACATAAACTAAATAAGGCGCTAGGGATTGATCTTGGAAAAACAGAGATGTGTGACCTTTCAGACAGAGAATTCAAAATAGCTATGTTGAGGAAACACAAAAAAGTAAGATAACACACACAAAAAATTCAGAATTCTATCAGACAAATTTAACAAAGAGATTGAAATAATTAGAAAGAATCAAGCATAAATTTTTGAGCTAAAAATGCAACCGGCATGCTGAAAAATGCATCAGAGTCCTTTAACAGCAGAAATGAACAAGCAGATTAAATAGTTGCTGGGCTTGAAGACAGGCTAATTGAAAATACACAGTCACAGAAGACAAAGGAAAATAGAATAAAAAATAATGAAGCACACCTAAAAGATCTAGAAAATAGCCTCAAAACAGCAAATCAAAGAGTAATTGGCCTTAAAGAGGATGCAGAGAAAAAGATAGGGGTAGAAATCTTATTCAAAGGGTTAGCAACAGAGAACTTTCCAAACCTAGAGAAAGACATCAATATCCAAGTATGATAGGTTATAGAACACCAAGCAGATTTAATCCAAAGATTATCTCAAGGTATTTAATAATCAAACTCCCAAAGATCAAAGATAAAGAAATGATTCTAAAAGCTACAAGAGGAAAGAAACAAATGGCATACACTGGAGCTCCAATATGTCTGGCAGCAGACTTTCAGTGGAATCCTTACAGGCCAGAATAATGGCAAACATTATTAAGTGCTGAAGAAAACACCTTTTACTGTATAATAGTATATCTGGCAAAAAAAAAAATCATTCAAACATGAAAGAGAAATAAACAGTTTCTGAAACAAAGCTGAGGAATTTAATCAACATCAGCCCTGTCCTACAAGAAATGCTAAAGGGAGTACTTCAATCAGAAAGGAAAGGACATTACGGAGCAAGAAATAATCACCTGAAAGTACAAAACTAACTAGTAATAGTAAGTACACAGAATATCATTACACTGTAACTTTGATGTGTAAACTACTCTTATCCTACATAGAAAAACTAAACAATAAATCAATAAAAAATAACTACAACTTTTCAAGACATATTCAATACAATAAGATACACTTAGAAACAACAAAAAGTTAAACACTGGGGGGGATGTTTAGGTGTAGAGTTTTTATTAGTTTTCTCTTGCTTGTTTGTTCATGCAAATAGTGTTAAGTTGTTATCAGGTTAAAAAATGGGTTATAAGAGTATTTGAAAGCCTCATGGTGACTCAAACCTAAAAATTTATAATGTATACACAAAAAATAAAAAGCAAAAAAAAAAATAATATCACCAGAGAAAATTGCCTTCGCTAGAGAAAAACAGACAGGAAATAAATAAGGAAGAGAAGACCATAAAACAACCAGAAAGCAGACAACAAAATGGAAGGAGTAAGTCTTTACTTATCAATAATAACATTGAATGCAAATGGACTAAACTCTCAAATCAAAATATATAGACTGGCTAAATGGATCAAAAAAACAAGACCAATTGATCTGTTGCCTACAAGAAACACATTTCACTTATAAGGGCACAAGTAGACTGAAAATCAAGGGATGGAAAAAAATACTCCATGCCAATAGAAACCAAAAAATAGCAAGATTCGCTATACTTATATAAGACAAAATAGATTTCAAGACCAAAACTATAAGAAGAGATAAAGAAGGTCAATATATAATGACAAAGCAGTCAATTCAACAAGAAGATATAACAATTATAAATACATATGCACCCAACACTGGAGGACACAAATACATAAAGCAAATATTATTTGAGCTAAAGAGAGGGTTAGGCCCTCATAAAATCATAGCCAGAGATTTCAACATCTCACACTCAGCATTAGATTTTCTAGACCAAAAATCAGCAAAGAAACATCACACTTAATCTGCACTATAGACCAAATTGATCTAATAGATATTTACAGAATATTTCATCCAACAGCCTGAGAATATGTATTCTTTTCTTTAGTACATGGATGAGTCTCAAAGATATACCATATGTTATGTCACAAAATAAGTCTCAAAACATTCAAGAAATTGAAATAAAATCAAGCATCTTATGTGACCACAATGGCATAAAACTATAAATTAATAATAAGAGAAATTTTAGAAGCTACACAAATACATGGAAATGTACACAAATACATTAAACAATATTATCGTGAATGACCAGTGGGTCAACAAAAAAATTAAGGCGGAAAGTTTTAAAATTATTAAAACAAATGATAGTGGAAATACAACATAACATAACAAAACCTATGAGACACAGCAAAAACAGTACTAAGAGGGAAGTTTATAGCTATAAGTGCCTACATCAAAAAAGAAGAAAAACTTCAAATAAACACTCTAACATTGCATCTTAAAGTACAAGAAATGCAAGAAAAGATGAAATAATAAACATCACAGCAGAAATAAAATTGAAATAAAAATACAAAAGATAAACAAACAGTTAGTTTATGGAAAAGTTATACAACCTTTAGAAAGACTAACAAGAAAAGAGAGATGGTCCAAATACATAAAATAAAAAATAAAAAAGGAGACATTACAACTGTCATTGCAGAAATTCAAAGGATCATTAGTGGTTAATATGAGCAACTATATTCCAATAAATTAGAAAACGGAGAAGAAATGGACAAATTCTAGATACAAACAACCTACTAAGATTTCATCAGGAAGAAGTAAAAAACAAACAGACCAATAACAAGCAATGACATCAAAGTTGTAAAAGTGTCCCAGAAAAAAAAAGCCCAAGACCTGATGGCTTCACTGCTCAATTCTACCATTTAATGAAGAATTTAATGAAGAACTAATACCAGTCCTACTCAAACTATTCCAAAAAATAGAGGAGTGAATACTTCCAAATTGATTATGCAAGGCCAGTATGACCCTGATACCAAAACCAAAGACACATCACAAAAAGAAAACTACAAGTCCATATCTCTCATAAATACTGATGAAAAAAATGCTCAATAAAATACTAGCAAACCAAATTCAACAATATATTAAAAAGATCATTCATCATGACCAAGTGGGAATTATCCCTGGCATGCAAGGATGGTTCAACATATGTATATTGAGCAATGTGATACATCACATCAATACAATGAAGGATTAAAACTATATGATTATTTCAATTAATGCTGAAAAGTGTTTGATAAAATTCAACATCCTTCATTAAAAAACCCTCAAAAAACTAGAGATAGAAGTAACATATTTCAACATAATAAAATCCATATATGACAGACCCACAGCTAGTATCATACTGAATGGGGAAAAACAAAGTATATCCTATAAAATCTGGAAAACAATAAGGATGACCACTGTCACTGCTGTTACTCAACATAGTCCTCGAAGTCCTAGCTAGAGCAATCAGACAAGAGAAAGATATAAAGGGTATTAAAATTGGAAAGGAATAAGACAAATTTTCCTTGTTTGCTGATGATATGATCTTATATTTGGAAAAACCTAAAGACCCAACAAGAAAATTATTAGAACTCATAAACGAATTCAGTAAAGCTACAGGATATAAAATCAACATACAAAAATCAGTAGCATTTCTATATGCCAACAGTGAACAATGTGAAAAAGAAATGGAAAAGTAATCACATTTATAATAGCCACCCATAAAATTGCAATAAATAACTAGGAATTAATTTAACCAATGAAGTGAAAGATCTCTATAATGAAAACTGTAAAACATTGATGAAGGAAATTTAAGAGAACATCAACAAATAGAAAAATAGTCCATGTACATGGATTGGAAAAATCAATATTGTTAAAATATCCATAGTACCCAAAGCAATCTACAATTTCAATGCAATCCCTATCAAAATACCAATGACATACTTCAAAGAAACAGAAAAAAACAATCTTAAATTTTATATGGAATCACAAAAGACACAAAATAGCCACAGTTATCCTAAGCAAAAGGAACAAAACAGGAGGAATCTGATTACATGATTTCAAATTTTACTACAGAGCTGTAGTAACTGAAACAGCATGGTACTGACATAACAACAGACAAATAGACCAAGGGAACAGAATGGAGAATTCAGAAACAAATGCACATACCTACAGTGAACTCATTTTTGACAAAAGTGCCAATAATATACACTGAGAAAAATAGAGTCTCTTCAACAAATGGTGCTGGGAAGACTGGATATCCATATGCAAAAGAATAAAACTAGACCCCTAGCTCTTGCCGTATACAAAAATCAAATCAACATGGATTAAAGACTTAAATCGAAGACCTCAAACTATTAAACTACTACAAGAAAACTTTGCAATAATCTCTAGCACATTGGTCTGGGCAAAGACTTCTTAAGCAATCCCCACAAGCATAGGCAACCAAAGCAAACATGGACAAATGGAATCTTATCAAGTTAAAAAGCATCTGCACAGCAAAGGATAAAATCAGCAACGTCAAATGACAACCCAAAGAATGGGAGAAAACATTTGCAAGCTACTTATCTGACAAGGGATTAATAACCCATTGTCAGGACTAATAATATATATCAGAAAATATAAGTAGCTCAAACAACTCTATAGGAAAAAAAATCTAATAATCTGATTTAAAAATGGGCAATATATTTGAAGACATTTTTTAAAAGAAGATATACAAATGGCAAACAAGAATATGCAAAAGTGCCCAACATCATTGATCATCAGATAAATGCAAATGAAAGCTACAATAAGATATCATCATACCCCAGTTAAAATGACTTATATCCAAAAGACAGGCAATAACAAATGCTGGCAAGGATATGGAGAAAAGGAAACCTTGTACACTGTTAGTGGGAAAAAAAATTAGTACAACCATTTGGAGAACAGTTTCAAGTTTCCTCCTAAAACTAAAAACTGAGCTGCCATATGATTCAGCCATCCCACTGCTGAATATATAACCAAAAGAAAGTTAATCAGTATATCTAAGATATATCTGCAGTCTTATATTTTTGGCAGTATTGTTTACAATAGCTAAGATTTAGAAGTCACATAAGTATCCATCAACAGATTAATAGATAAAGAAAATGCATTGCATATGCACAATGCAGTATTATTCAGCCTCAAAAAAGAATGAGATCCAGTCATTTACAACAACATGGATAGAACTGGAGAACATTATGTTGAGTGAAATAAGCCAGGCACATAAAGACAAACATCACACATTCTCACTTATTTATGGGATCTGAAAACAAAAACAATTGAACTAATGAACATAGAGAGTAGAAGGATGGTTACTGGAGACTGATAAGGGTAATGGGGGATTGAAAGGAAGTTGAGGATGGTTAATGGGTACCAAAAAAATAGAAAGAATGCATGAGACCTGCTATTTGATTGCACAACAGGATGACTATAGTCAATAATAACTTAACTGTGTAGTTTTAAATAACCCCATTCTCCATGATGTGCTTATTTCACATTGCATGCCTGTATCAAAACATGTCATATACCCCATAAATATACACATACTATGTATCCACAAATTTTTTTAAATAATATGATTTTTTAGAAACCACAATGATGTATCATCTCATACTTATCAGGATGACTATTACAAAAAAGATGAAAGATAAAAAAGTGTTGGTGAGGATGTGGAGAAGAGGGAACCCTCATACCCTGCTGATAGGAATGTATAATAGTGCAGCCATTATGGAAAACATTATGGAGTTTCCTCATAAAATTAAAAATAGAATTATCGTATGATTCAGCAATCTCAATTCTGGGTATATATACAAGGGAATTAAAATTAGTATGTCAAAGAAATATCTGCACTTTAATATTCATTGCAGTTTTACCCACAATAGACCAGAAATTATATTTTGTTTTAATTTCAAATTCCCTAGTTCATTGCTGATACACAAAAAAAGCAATTGATTTCTGTACATTAACTTTGTATCCCACAACCTTGATATAATAACTTACTAGTTCCAGGAGATTTTGAGACTTTCAATGTTAACTATTATGGTCATCATCAAACAAATACAGGTTTAGTTCTTCCTTCCTAACCTTTATAAATTTTATTTCCTTTTCTTGTCTTGCTGCAAGTGAGGAGTTCCAGTACAATGTGGAATATGAGTTCCAAGAGGTGTTAGACTTACTTTGTTCCTGATCTTAGCAGAAAAGCATCTAGTTTCTAACCATTACATATTATGTTAGCTGTAGTTTTTGTAGATGTTCTTTATGAAGTTGAGGAAGATCCCCTCTATTCCTAGTTTGCTGAGAGTTTTTATCATTAATGAATGTTGTATTTTGTCAAATTTTATTTCTCTGTCTATTGATATGATCACTTGAATTTTCTTCCTATTGGTGTGATGGATTACATGAACTGTTGGCAAAAATTTTAAATCTAATGTCCCATGATAGTGTAATGTTGATGAAGTTATTTTATATCAGGAAGCCATTAATCAGGTTTTCAAAAATATTTTATACCATGGGAAAATGCTAATTTATAATAAAAATGAAAAGAGAAGTGTACCCTGTGTGTATATAAAACACATAAATACAACGTTGTGTGTGTATACATGTTATACACGCACATATGTATGTATTAAGTTATCATTATTCACAGTAGTTATGTTCTGTAAGGTCACCACAAACACAGAATTAGCAAATACTCAGCAGAACTCCTAGGGAAACTAAAGAATTAGATTCCTGTGAGCCTCTAGTCACATTTTCATCAACCAATCAATACATGATCTTGTTTTATGTGTGTTTCTGTTTAAAGACACCTTGTTTAATATATACTGTTGATTCATTTATGCAAAACTCATGGCCAACAGCTCCAGAAATCATACCTGAACAAACTTTATCTAACACACATTTTCTCCTCAAGGCACATCACAGCTTTCTTGCACTTAGGAAAACATGACAGTGTTTCAGCACTTGTGGGCTATTTTAAACAACAAAATCTCCAAGAAAAGGCAGACAATTTTTAAAATGTGGCACATAATACATCGAAAAATGACATTTGTTTATAGTATAAGACTGAAACAAGAAGGAAAGGCATTGCATTGTTCAGGCTCAGCTTGGAATATGTGTTGGGTGACTCAGATTTTTTGCAACTCTGCATGACTGTGAATGACCTTAAAAGAAATGGAAGTATTAATTTTGGGTTTACAAATAATTTTTAGTGAGTAAGGGAATTTCAAAATATGAAACCTATCAATAACGATAATCAATTGTGTGTATATATGTATATATACACACAGATATAATGTTTGTACATATATATTATGATTTAAATTGTATTAAAATGGGAAAATAAATATATAATACTAAAAGGAAATATATTAGGTTTATAGTAATGTTTATTACAGATGTTTTAAGTTTTATTCTTTGTACTTTTCTGTAGTTTTTCAATTTTTATGTGTAAAGATACTCATTGCAAAGTCAACTACAATGGTAAGTTTACTAAACAAAGTGTTCAGTGAACACTTAACTATGTCACTTTCATTAACATAAAATACTATGCAGCCTTTATTTAAGAAAAATTTTTGATCATGTAGGTAATGCTTATGATAAAATGTTAAAGGAAAAAGATATATAGATACATAATGTGTATATAAATACACACAATTACTATAAACCTAATGTATTTCCTTCATGCGCGCGCATACACACACACACCCTGGATTCTCAACTTTTTTGAGAAATGGCTATCAGTATATAGGTCAAATATTAGCAGTGTTTCTCTCTGAAGGATTTTTGAAAAATTACTATCCTTTTCTCTAAACATTTCTATATTTTCTAATCTCCTCAAAACGAGTATCATACAGTCCTCTTAAAAATAGAAAAAAATATATATACCATGCCTAGTAACTAATCAAAATCTCAGAGATATAGGCCATTTTTCTGCAACTTAAGATAAATTTCAAATTCTTTTCCAAGAAAACATTCAGTTTTAGAACATTTCAGGTTTAATAGTCTCTGCATTTCCAAGCAATATTTCTATAATTAACATGGAATACTTTAATAATAAATCAAAAACAAAAAAGGAAAAGAAAAAAAGAAAATTGTCTTGAGAATTGCTACTAATATGTTAACAGAATGCAGACATGAATTTAAAACTGAACTAATCTATGTAGCCATTTCAACATGACATAAATTAGAGGAGGATATTATTCATATCTCTATTCCCATGAAAGATAAGGTAGGGTAAAGATGAGAAAAATGTGTGAGTATAAGTCATGTTCAAAAAGTAAGAGAAACTGATGGTGAACATTTGTTTCCTTGTGCTACATGCTGCAACAAGTTAGCATCATGAGTTTCCTTGCAAATAAATATTGGTTTTGAAAGTATGCATACATTTTATTGAAACATACTGTATATTTGAGTGTGCTGAAAAGCCTGTTTGTAAGGCTATTAAATTATACAACACATCAAAGACAAAACAGCTTCTAAACAAATGTGCAAGCTTTTGTTAAAGCAAAACTCTTATTTAACTTTGGAGCATGGTAAATTTTACAATGGATTTGGTTCAACAAGATGATTTCTTCATTAAGACTTCTTTGTTTATGGTATAGAACCTTCTTCAGAGTCCCCACATAAACTCGAAGAAAGAATAAAAATTTTAGAAGCCCAAGACTCAGAACTTCTTGCGCTTCTAAAATCTGACAGCAAGAACTGAATAATGTGGTTTATGTAGCTTGCCTTCTGAAGTTAGGAAGGCATATATCATACAGATACTTCAAAAACAATTATTAAGATGTAAAACAGAGTAAAAATCAAATTATTAAGTGAAATAACATTAACACATTACTTCAGCTTGAACTGTTAGCATCTGTTATATATTCCAACAATATCCCTTCAGAGTAGTTGTCAAGTGTTTTCTTACTTTTAGTGTCATCTCTTGTTTTTAAGAAGTGTGATTATAAAGTAGTGTGACTATTTTAATCTAACATACTATATACCACTTTTCTCCTAATGAGCACCTCTTCCTTCAAATGAATCATTTTAAGATGCTACAGATTTCCTTCATTGCTGAAACCCTGCTTGGAACTCCTTTTTAGAAACTACCTCTGACACATGAAGAAGGTCACTGGAATATTTTATAGTCCCCCACTCCTTCAAAACCTTTTTACTATTTCTCAGCCAAATTTTCCACTCCACCAAGGAGATAATAATTGACCATTGTTAAGATTTAAAGGATGAAAACATAAACTTGATAATGCATATTAGTATTTATAGATATGGGAGAATCTCATTATACATTAAGTTTTAAAAGTCATTATTAAATGCAATGTATAGTATAATATTTACATATATTTCCAAATTTTTATTCAAGGGATATTTATTGAACTTACTACGTGCCAGGCGGTGTTTATTGTTTAAGCAATAAATAAAACAACATCCTTGTCATTATAAACCTTATGGTCTAGTGGTGGAGGCAGACATTAAAATATACATATAGTATATTGAGGATAAGTGACAGGTAAGGATAAGTGCTAGAAGGAAAAATAAAGCAAGTAGAGAAATAGGCAGAAGCAAGAGAAAGTGCTTTTTAAAATACAATAGTGGGTGACATTTATGCAGATACCTCAATGAAGTGAAAGAGCAAATCATGTGACTATCTATGGGTAGAACCTTGCTAATAGAGGGAACAACAAGCTGAAGTCCCCAAAGCTGAATCATGCTTGAGTTTGAGAAGCAGCAAAGAGGCCAATAAGACTAAAATGGCATAAGAGGAAGAATGATAACTGATGAGACAATAAACAGAGGCAGGAGTCACATGGACTTCACAGACCATGTAAAAGAGGGTGAATTTATTGGAAGTGTTATGGGAAGTCATCAGACATTTTTTTTTTTTTTTTTTCTTTTTTTCTTTTTTATTATACTTTAAGTTCTAGGGTACATGTGCATAACGTTTATATCATGTATAACTCCCCAATGCAATCCCTCCTCCTCCCCCCTCCCCATGATAGGCCCCAGTGTGTGATGTTCCCCTTCCCGAGTCCAAGTGATCTCATTGTTCAGTTCCCACCTATGAGTGAGAACATGCGGTGTTGGTTTTCTCTTCTTGTGATAGTTTGCTAAGAATGATGGTTTCCAGCTGCATCCATGTCCCTACAAAGGACGCAAACTCATCCTTTTTGATGGCTGCATAGTATTCCATGGTGTATATGTGCCACATTTTCTTAATCCAGTCTGTCACAGATGGACATTTGGGTTGATTCCAAGTCTTTGCTATTGTGAATAGTGCCGCAATAAACATACGTGTGCATGTGTCTTTGTAGTAGAGTAATTTATAATCCTTTGAGTATATACCCAGTAGTGGGATGGCTGGGTCATATGGTACATCTAGTTCTAGATCCTTGAGGAATCGCCATACTGTTTTCCATAATGGTTGAACTAGTTTACAATCCCACCAACAGTGTAAAAGTGTTCCTATTTCTCCACATCCTCTCCAACATCTATCAGAGAAATGCAAATCAAAACCACAATGAGATACCATCTCACACCAGTTAGAATGGCAATCATTAAGAAGTCAGGAAACATCAGACATTTTTGAATAGGTAAAAAGGATGACCAGATCAACATTCTAAAATGATCACTCTGGATGTTGGGTGAAGACTAGACTGTAGAGCAGCTGGACATTATTGATATGCTCCAGGCAGGATATCATGATGGTTTGGACAAGGATGGTAGTAATGTTGAAGACAGTGAGAACTGGTTAGATTAGAGAAAATTTTTGAATGTAGAACTAACAAGCTTTGTATATATGTACATCAATAGATGCTAACAAAATATTCAAAATATTAATGGTTAATATCTATGAGTTTTGGAGTTATAAGTGATCTTCAGTTTCTTTTCCATGTATTTCTATACTAGTTGATGATTTGTTTCCATTGGCACCAAAAAAAATTGTTTTATTTAGGGGTAGGGTGGGGCAGGGTACTTAATAAAAAACTCAGCCCCTGAAGCCAACTTACAAAAATACAGTGCCAAATAATTGTAGCCATTTGGTAGTTGAGGTAACTGCCACCAGAATCACAACTGGGGGTACCCTGCTAAGAAGGGGTGAACATTGGATGGTAAGACAGGTCAGTCCAAGGAAAACTCAGGTCCTGAGACCATGCAGACTTCCTGGGCTATGGCAGACCACTGGGGAAGAACTCAACAGTTATTACAGAAAGGGATCCTGATAAGAGGGCAAAACATTCTGGGAGCCTGACAACAAACAATAAGCAGAAGTTAAGGCTTGAAGCATGGGGAATATTCAGTGGCAGGCAATATTTTCTAACAAAATAGTGTTCCTCAGTTTTAGAGGAATATGGCAATAGGCAGAGGCCTCAGAAGGCAACTGGTGGCGTAAGAAAATATAGCAGAAATAGAAGGAATCAATCTTCACCAAACCCATGAGAAGCATGATAACTCTCTGTCCCAAGCCAAGCCACTAATGCAATGGAAGAACAACAGTTGCTCTATAGAAGGTAAATTTCCTTTATTGACAACCATCACAATCTAGCCTAATGGTTCCGTTATTCTTTTTTTTTTTTTTTTTGAGACGGAGTCTCACTCTGTCGCTCAGGCTGGAGTGCAGTGGCACAATCTCGGCTCACTGCAAGCACTGCAAGCTCTGCCTCTCAGGTTCACGCCATTCTCCTGCCTCAGCCTCCCGAGTACCTGGGACTACAGGTGTCTGCCACCACACCCAGCTAATTTTTTGTATTTTGAGTGGAGACGAGGTTTCACCCTGTTAGCCAGGATAGTCTCCATCTCCTGATCTGGTGATCCGCCTGCCTCAGCCTCCCAAAGTGCTGGGATTACAGGCGTGAGCCACCACACCTGGCCAGTTCCATTATTCTTTAACCCTTAAAAACACAGAGAGGGCTGTCTCATTTGCAAGACTAGTTGAAACAGATATGTTTCCAAGAGGGATAAAGAATGGCATTCATTTCAGGTCTTCACATGCACACCACACCATGCTCACCCACCAGCAATCTTTCCCCAGTATGACATAAAACACAAACACAAGCCTACACTATCTACTAATTAGATCCTATTCTGAAATCTCGATTCTAAATTCCGTAATAATGAGAGACTTGCCTCATTCATCTTTATATGAGAGGCTTGCCTCATTCATCTTTATATCCTCAGTATATAGAGTGTCCAGCTCATAGTAGGTATTCCATAATTAGCTCTTGAAAGAAGGAATAAATGAATGGATAAACTGATATCATGGAAATTCTGCTCGGTGATGTTATGATGACATTGTATTCATATTACATACTTGCATATAAGTTTTACATTCATCTTCATAACATCACCTGCCCAAACTTGTTGAAATTCTGACTGGAAACGTAACCTGTACAAATGTCAGCTAATCCAGCCGAATTGTTTTCTAAGTGCTGCCTATAATTTTACACATGTTGATACTAATCATCTTCAGCCAACCCTGTACTCAGCAGTTTCTCAAGGCTGATCTGAATCAGCAGTTTCTTTCTAGAGACATAAGACTGTTCCTTCCTTCCAGAGGCACAGTGTAGCATTTTCTACCTGAAATAAGTGACTGAAAACCAAGGGAGTGTAGTGGAAACTAATGGACCATTTATCAAATTCTAGTATTATCAGAAGATGCACTGACTGGACAGGACATCAAAAGACCTAGGTTCTGGCCCTAACTCTGTCACTAAATAGCACTCTAACCCTAGACAGGTCACTTTCCCTCTCTGTGCTATCATTTCCCAACTTGTAAAATATGTATGTAGAGCCAGGGGCCCCATGATGCCATATTTGGCTTTAAGATTGCATAAGGTCTATGAGGACAGGAATCTGACATCATGGATGCTGGACAAAACTTTTTGAATGAAGGAGCAAAGGAGCATCTAAATACAATAAAAACTATAGACAATGTTTCTCCCCACAAAGTAGAAAGGGCCTTAGTGAACGAACACAGAGAAAGAGTCTAAACATATTCATAACTGAAATGCAAGCACTTGTACTTAAAAAGGAATTTCAATGGGGACTCAAGTTATGTCTATCAAAATTCAGTCACATATCGACTATACATGAAAAATAGCTCCCTGACCAAAAGGTATAATGAATAAAGGACAGGAGTCTTCCCTAAAGCATATGGGGTGAGGTTCTGCTACTTGATTAAGATGAATATGTCTTGTATAAAATTAGGTACTTCCTTAGTGATATTTAGTTAACACTTTAAAACCTGGGGGCACCATATAGTTCAAAAGAGTAATGTTTTATTTAATCCAATTAAATGTTCCCTCAGATGCCTCTAAATTATTCCTGTGGAATTTTTCAATCCACCATCTTCAGTCTGAAAATACTTTTGTATAGTCAAAAACTACTTCTTCAAACTTTCCTTTCCTCCCTCAAACGACAATTCATAGCCAACTACAATAACAGTAAACATCTTAATTACTTATATTATATATTAATTATTTTTAATTTTTATATTTATTTTTAATTAATAATTATTTTTAATTATTATAATTAATAATTTTATAAAATTATTACTGCAATTTTGATTATTACAATCATTTATCAAAATTATTATTACAAATATTCATAAAGTATTTACAATCCATATATTTCTAAGCATTTCAGATACATCATTTTATTTAATGCTCACAGTGACCCTATAAATTAGCTATCACTATCACCATTTTACAGATGTGCAAATGAAGCTCAGGAAGGTTAAACAACTTGCCCAAAGTATTCATAGCTCATGAGAAACACAGCTGGGACATAAATCCCAGCCTCACTGACTGCAAAGTCCAAGCTCTTATCCTTTACGTTACATTGTTCAATAGCACACTGGTGTTGGACTGTTATTCTTACCATAAGTGTTCATTGAATACTAAGTGCTGGGTACTGTGCTACATGTGGAAATAAAATAGTGGGAAAGATAGAACCTCTCTCATGGTGCTTATACAGTAGCACTGAAGACAATTAAACAAGCAATAACAGTGTGATAACTGTTATGATGGTGAATTAAGAGGTTGTGGGAGATCACAAAGCAAATCCCTTTTAAATGGAGATTCAGCAGCAAAACTCACTTCTTGGTTGGATAAATCTGCCTCAGTTTTGTGTATGCATCAATTTCTGTAGCAACTGACTTAATGAATTAAACAGTTACTTTGGGTAGGTGATGTTGTGGAGGTGGATGTACAACTTATATGCAAGTATGTAATATAAACACGATGTTCTTGTAACATCACCAGGTAGAATTTTCAGTGATATCAGATTTATTCATTCATTTATTCCTTCTTTCAACAAATAATAATCACAAACACAGGGGAGGGTTTTCTTAACTCTAATTTTCATTAGATAATTAACATTTGCCTGTCCCTCAGGATGACTCTGGAAACCATTCTCCTGCTAGACAGTTCCTACAATATATGATTAATGAATGGAGGTTTTGGTAACTATTTCCTTTCTTAGAAAATCCTAGTAACGTTATGTACATAACGCTAGTGAAATATGTATATGAACCTGAATGCATTTATTATCTGAAATATCAAATTAAATTTCATAAATATTACCAAAATCACAGGAACCTTCAAAAAGACAAGGGTAACATAGATGATTCTCTTTGATAATATCTGAAAAATCTACTGTAATGATAAAACTTCGTTTCTAATTTCATTTAGATGCTTGAAATGCCCATTTTGGTTGATATATATGGAAATATATATATTTGGCTACTTGGTCCATGAACCTGATAAGGCAGAATCTATCTTGTAATCATAATAAATATTATAACAATGGCTACAATTCTTGAACACATAATGTGTGTCAGGCATTGTGCAATGTACTTTTTAAGTGTAATCCATTTGATCCTCACAGTTAAGGATTATTATCTCCATTTATCAGATTGGAAAACTGAAATTTAGAAAGATGAAGTAACTTACCCAGTAATCTGGATCTGAACCCAAGGAGCCAGAATATAGAGCCCAGAGTCTTAACCACTGAAGGCATTGGCAAGCACTTGTAAAGGACTTAGCACAGTGCCTGCACTTAGTAATTTGCTGAGGATCACACAAGAGGAGTTGCTCCTTATACACAGACTAGACGCAACATTGAAAAGGACAGCTGAAAAGGCAAATTTCAATCTTTCTCTCTCTCTCTCACTCTCGCTCTCTCTGCCCCCTCAAACCCCCGCCACCTTTTTCATCTAGCTCAATACCTCACCATGCTCCACTCAGCCCCAATTCTAGGATCCATGCTATTTTCCAAGACATTCATCCTCGTTGATTCCCCACTTTCCCAGGCTGTCATTATGATCCAACCTCCACCACCACTTATTAGAGATCTGCAACCTTATTTAAATAAAATATAAAATTACTCTTAAGAATGAATTTTAAAATGAGGGGGGAAATGTTGGGAAATTATGTTGCATCCATTTCCGGTCCTCCGGATCTTTCCTATGGAATGAGGTTCTTCACCCTAAGGGTGCTATGGATGGTTTGTGAAGAATCAAGTGCAACTATGTAGTTATTAGGTTGCTGCAAAAGTAATTGCGAGTTTTTCGATTGAAAGTAATAAGGATCTGTATTTTTTTTCTGGAGAGGGGTAAGTAAAGTACATAGCTTTCATCAGATTAAAAAAGGGGCCTATGTTATAAAAAGGAAAGCATCTTTTTGTATAAATTAATGTTTAAATCTTAACTAGAATTCTTGTCATATACACAGCATTCCCCCTACTGTATTTTTCAATCTCTACCACAATTCTGGTCCAACTCCGAAGGCACTTCCTCACCCTACATCCCTCAGACAGCCTCTTTCCTGACTCTTGTCCTGCCTGCTTTCCTGCCAGAATTTGCTGATAACTCCCAGGGACAAGCTCTGTCTGTGGCAATCAAAGGGATGGAGAAAAGTGCCTGAATTCACAATTCTCCAGCCCCACGTGGCATGCCAGCTGCAGTCTGTGCAGACCTATTACAGCAAAAGCTGTGTTATCTGGCACTTCTCCAACACAAAAGAACTGGAAACCAGCATTTCTAAAATGCCCTAATATAAATCCCCAACCTAGTAACTGAAATTGATGTCATTGAAATTCAGTTACAATGACACAACCCTTTGAAAGAGGCCTGATCAAAATCCAAAGCTAAAAGTTGTCTCTGATAAGTTGAGCTAAGCAGCATAAACCCAGCAGGCAGAAGAAAATCTAGCCCTGAAACTTTAGATTGAAACAAAACAAAAACAAAAACCAGGAGGCAGTAAAGATATTTAAAATACTAAATGAGAGTGGGAACTAAGAAACTAGAGGCAGTTGTGAAATCTTGAAAAGTACCTTAGTCTTTAAAATGATTATAATGACTATCTAGAAATAAGGAAACTTACATAACACATGATATTAAGTGAAAAACCAGGGTATACAGTTGTCATGATCACAACTGTAGAAAGGTATATGCATGTGGAAAAAGGATGAGAAAGGATATATGAGAGTAAAATCATTTTAAATTTTAAAGTGCTTGGACTCAGGACAATGTTTTTATCCTTTTTAAAATCTATATATTGTGACTCGCATCATGTGTTTACTATTTAAAGAGAGAAAGAGGCAATATCCCCAAATAAAAAAAGAAGTACTAAAAGTCATTAAGCTCAGAGAAGCAATTTATAGAAAACTACATGTAAAGTTGCATCTAAATCATTATGTTGACTAGATCTAGAGATTAAATCTATTTTATTCCAATCAAAACTACAGCACTTAAAATATTGAGAACATAAAAGAAAAACAAGTTTTTCAAGTCCCTGGGAAATTTAACCCGATTAAAAATATTTATGGTTCTTTGACAAACCTGAGAAAAACAAGAAATAGGGAAAGGATTCCCTATTTAATAAATGGTGCTGGGAAAATTGGCTAGCCATAAGCAGAAAGCTGAAACTGGATCCTTTCCTTAATCCTTATACGAAAATTAATTCAAGATGGATTAGAGACTTAAATGTTAGACCTAATACCATAAAAACCCTAGAAGAAAACCTAGGGAATACCATTCAGGACATAGACATGGGCAAGGACTTCATGTCTAAAACACCAAAAGCTACGGCAACAAAAGCCAAAATTGACAAATGGGATCTAATTAAACTAAAGAGCTTCTGCACAGCAAAAGAAACTACCATCAGAGTGAACAGGGAACCCACAGAATGGGAGAAAATTTTTGCAATCTACTCATCAGACAAAGGGCTAATATCCAGAACCTACAAAGAACTCAAACAAATTTACAAGAAAAAAACAAACAACCCCATCAAAAACTGGGCAAAGGATATGAACAGACATTTCTCAAAAGAAGACATTCATACAGCCAACAGACACATGAAAAAATGCTCATCATCACTGGCCATCAGAGAAATGCAAATCAAAACCACAATGAGATACCATCTCATACCAGTTAGAATGGCAATCATTAAAAAGTCAGGAAACAACAGGTGCTGGAGAGGATGTGGAGAAATAGGAACACTTTTACACTGTTGGTGGGATTGTAAACTAGTTCAACCATTATGAAAACAGTATGGCAATTCCTCAAGGATCTAGAACTAGAAATACCATATGACCCAGCCATCCCATTACTGGGTATATACCCAAAGGATTATAAATCATGCTGCTATAAAGACACATGCACACGTATGTTTATTGCGGCACTATTCACAATAGCAAAGACTTGGAATCAACCCAGATGTCCATCAGTGACAGACTGGATTAAGAAAATGTGGCACATATACACCATGGAATACTATGCAGCCATAAAAATGGATGAGTTTGCGTCCTTTGTAGGGACATGGATGCAGCTGGAAACCATCATTCTTAGCAAACTATCACAAGAACAGAAAACCAAACACCGCATGTTCTCACTCATAGGTGGGAACTGAACAATGAGATCACTTGGACTCGGGAAGGGGAACATCACACACCGGGGCCTATCATGGGGAGGGGGGAAAGGGGAGGGATTGCATTGGGAGTTATACCTGATGTAAACGACGAGTTGATGGGTGCCGATGAGTTGATGGGTGCTGACGAGTTGATGGGTGCAGCACACCAACATGGCACAAGTTTACATATGTAACAAAGCTGCATGTTATGCACATGTACCCTAGAACTTAAAGTATAATAATAATAAAATTAAAAAATATATTTATGGAGTTTGAACTATACATTTAGCTCTGTGAAATGACAGAGAAATAGATTTAAATGGTGAATATTTGCCAGCTCACCCCGCAAGGTCCCATTCACCTGAGTATCTCTCTAGTGACTGCCTGCCTCCAGACTCCCCTTCAGTGCAGTGTTGGTTTTGCCTTCCTATCCCTGCCTCTCAAAACCTGCTTGTACCTGACATCAATTTTTATTTACCACATGGTAATTCTTTGGTAAATTCAAGTGGAAGTCAATGGGATTTTTTAAATCTTTACTGACAACCACACCCCCACACTCATTCTCCCTATTTTTGACCTTCCAGCTCAGTGCTGGGCAAAGTGGGAAAAGAAACTGTTCATAGTAGGCTCAGATCATCAAGATTCAATATCCAGACTCTCTTTATTTCCCTCT